>NW_027276274.1:385328-693597 GCF_030028105.1 Mobula birostris
CACACACTCACACACACACACCACACACACACAGACAGACACACACCACACACACACACACACACACACACCACACACACACATACAGATAGACACACCACACACACACACACACACACACACAGACACCCACACACACACACACACCACACACACACATACAGATAGACACACCACACACACACACACACACACACACACACACAGACACCCACACACACACACACACACACACACCCCACACACACACACAGACACCGACACACACACACACACACACACACACACACACACCACACACACACACACCACACACACACATACAGATAGACACACCACACACACACACACACACACACACACAGACACCCACACACACACACACACACACACACACACACACAGACACCGACACACACACACACACACACACACACACACACACACACACCACACACACACAGACAGACACACACACACACACAGCAGAGAACCCAGAGAAGTCAGTCACTTTCAGGGAGAGAAAGAAGACTTTTGTAATCCAAATAAAGAAATAAATAAACGAGCAAGAAATTGGAGCAAATCCTGCAGTACCTACATCTATTTATCTAATATAGGCCCTGACACATTTGATTTCTCTAAACCAGGGTATTTTCGGAGATTGCTCAGACACTTTGAGAGATTTAGGGCTGCAAGCCATTTCACTCAGGCTTCAGAAGAGCATCAAGCAAGCACACTAATGTACTGCATGGGTGATGAAGCAGATGTCATCATGGGTGGATTCGGACTAACAGATGCTCAGAAAAGGAGTACAGAACAGTGTAGGGCAAATTCAAAGAATATTTCACAGGGAAGAGCATGAAGTTCAACTCCAGAAAACAGGAGCCAGATGAAAATGTAAATGTCTTTCTTATCACATCATTGTTTTCCCTGTCAGAGACTGTGCATATGGAAATCTGAGAAATGAGCTCATTTGAGACAAGATTGTTGCTGGGCTACTAATCACCAGGTTGTCAGAGAGACTTCAGCTGCAGGCAAATCTCACGCTAGAGAAACCTATTACTATGGTTGAGCAGAGTGCTTGTCAGCGACAGCCAAAACTCAGGCATGAAAACATTGCTGAGGTAAAGCTACAGGCTGTACTAAAAGAAGGGTACAAGTAAGGTGCAATCAGAAAGACTACAGACACAGGTGACAGTAGAACTCAGCTCAAACAAAGAAGACAAATGAAACAAAGGACAGGTAAAATATCCAACTGCAGGGGATATGGCAAGTCTCTATTCCATGTCAGAGAGCTCTCTCCAGCAAAAGAAGTGGAATGCCACCAATGCGATCGTGTTGGCCATTATAAAAGCCAGTGTTACTCAAAACCAGTTTGAGTGACAATCAAAGAACACCACAATTCAGAGGAAGAGAAAGGTTTCCTTAGAGCTCTAGATTCAAATAGACAAGACTTCTGTACCACAGTTCTGTTGCAAAATAAGGCAGTGACATTCGAAGTAGACACTGAGACAGATGTCACAGCCATCCCTGAATGTCTGTGAAGAAAACAGCCATGACACTAAACCCAACAGAGAAGATGCTCTTGTCGCCAGGGAAACGCATGCTTAGTGTGGAAATAATCTTCACTACTTCCATCCGTAATGATGAGAAGCTGTTAAAAGAGGATGTCTGTGTCGTTCAGAATCTCTTCGCATCACCATTGGGACAACATGCCATCAAGAAGCTGAACCTCATTGCAAGGTTGGATTTGCTAAACAATGTCCAGAGGCAGGAGAAGAACCAGGAATTGTTCTCAGGCCTGAAGAAGAATACCTTATTCATCTGAGGCCAGGAGTGACATTTAACTCTCTGACCACTGTGAGGCATATACCATTGACGAACAATGTCAAAGCTGAGCTTGAGAGAATGGAGGTGTTTGTCATCATAAATAGAGTGAATGGACCTGCTAACTGATGTGCGGGCATTGGTCCTGTTCAAAGCCAGATGGCACACTGAAGTCCTGTGTTGATCCAGCAAAACTGAAGAAGGCAGTGAGGCAGGAGAAGTTTATTCTGCACTGGCTATGCTGGATAGAGCAAAGTTCTTCACCAAACTAGATGCAAACTCAGGGTTCTGGCAGATCTGTTTAGAAAAATAGAAAATAAGTGCAGGAGTAGGCCATTCGGCCCTTCGAGCCTGCACCACCATTCAGTATGATCATGGCTTATCATCCAACTCAGAACCTTGTACCTGCTTTCTCTCCATACCCCTGATCCCTTTAGCCACAAGGGCCATATCTAACTCCCTCTTAAATATAGCCAGTGAACTGGCCTCAGCTGTTTCCTGTGGCAGAGAATTCCACAGATTCACCACTCTCTGTGTGAAGAAGTTTTTCCTCATCTCGGTCCTAAAAGGCTTCCCCTTTATCCTCAAACTGTGACCCCTCGGTCTGGACTTCCCCAACAATGGGAACAATCTTCCTGCATCTAGCCTGTCCAAACCCTTTAGGATTTTGTACGTTTCAATAAGATCCCCACCCAATCTTTTAAGTTCCTGTGAGTATAAGCCTAGTCAATCCAGTCTTTCATCATATGAAAGTCCTGCCATCCCAGGAATCAATCTGGTGAACCTTCTTTGTACTCCCTCTATGGCAAGGATGTCTTTCCTCAGATTAGGGGACCAAAACTGCACACAGTACTCTAGGTGTGGTCTCACCAAGGCCTTGTACAACTGCAGTAGTACCTCCCTGCTCCTGTACTCGAATCCTCTTGCTATGAATGCCAGCATACCATTTGCCTTTTTCACCGCCTGCTGTACCTGCATGCCCACTTTCAATGACTGGTGTATAATGACACCCAGGTCTCGTTGCACCTCCCCTTTTCCTAATCGGCCACCATTCAAATAATAATCTGTTTTCCTATTTTTGCCACCAAAGTGGATAACCTCACATTTATCCACATTAAATTGCATCTGCCATGAATTTGCCCACTCATCTAACCTATCCAAGTCACCCTGCATCCTGTTAGCATCCTCCTCACAGCTAACACTGCCGCCCAGCTTCGTGTCATCTGCAAACCTGGAGATGCTGCATTTAATTCCCTTGTCTAAGTCATTAATATATATTGTAAACAACTGGGGTCCCAGCACTGAGCTTGCGGTACCCCACTAGTCACTGCCTGCCATTCTGAAAAGGTCCCGTTTATTCCCACTCTTTGCTTCCTGTCTGCCAACCAATTCTCTATCCACATCAATACCTTACCCCCAATACCGTGTGCTTTAAGTTTGCACACTAATCTCCTGTGTGGGACCTTGTCAAAAGCCTTTTGAAAATCCAAATATACCACATCACTGGTTCTCCCCTATCCACTCCACTAGTTACATCCTCAAAAAATTCTATGAGATTCGTCAGACATGATTTTCCTTTCACAAATCCATGCTGACTTTGTCCGATGATTTCACCGCTTTCCAAATGTGCTGTTATCACATCTTTGATAACTGACTCCAGCAGTTTCCCCACCACCGACGTTAGGTCTATAGTTCCCCGGTTTCTCTCTCCCTCCTTTTTTAAAAAGTGGGGTTACATTAGCCACCCTCCAATCCTCAAGAACTAGTCCAGAATCTAAAGAGTTTTGAAAAATTATCACTAATGCATCCACTATTTCTTGGGCTACTTCCTTAAGCACTCTGGGATGCAGACCATCTGGCCCTGGGGATTTATCTGCCTTTAATCCCTTCAATTTACCTAACACCACTTCCTTACTAACATGTATTTCCCTCAGTTCCTCCATCTCACTGAACCCTCTGTCCCCTACTATTTCCGGAAGATTATTTATGTCCTCCTTAGTGAAGACAGAACCAAAGTAGTTATTCAATTGATCTACCATGTCCTTGTTCCCCATAACTTCATTGGTCCCCTAATCTGAGGAAAGACATCCTTGCCATAGAGGGAGTACAAAGAAGGTTCACCAGATTGATTTCTGGGATGGCAGGACTTTCATATGAAGAAAGACTGGATGAACTGGGCTTGTACTCGTTGGAATTTAGAAGATTGAGGGGGGATCTGATTGAAACGTATAAGATCCTAAAGGGATTGGACAGACTAGATGCAGGAAGATTGTTCCCGATGTTGGGGAAGTCCAGAATGAGGGGTCACAGTTTGAGGATAAAGGGGAAGCCTTTTAGGACCGAGATTAGGAAAAACTTCTTCACACAGAGAGTGGTGAATCTGTGGAATTCTCTGCCACAGGAAACAGTTGAGGCCAGTTCATTGGCTATATTTAAGAGGGAGTTAGATATGGCCCTTGTGGCTACGGGGGTCAGGGGGTATGGAGGGAAGACTGGGGCGGGGTTCTGAGTTGGATGATCAGCCATGATCATAATAAATGGCGGTGCAGGCTCGAAGGGCCGAATGGCCTACTCCTGCACCTATTTTCTATGTTTCTATGTTTCTATAATCAATTCACCTGTTTCTGACTGTAAGGGACCTACATTTGTCTTAACCAATCTTTTTCTTTTCACATATCTATAAAAGCTTTTACAGTCAGTTTTTATGTTCCCTGCCAGTTTTCTCTCATAATCTTTTTTCCCTTTCCTAATTAAGCCCTTTGTCCTCCTCTGCTGGACTCTGAATTTCTCCCAGTCCTCAGGTGAGCCGCTTTTTCTGGCCACCAGAAAAACTCTTGAGTCACAGAAGTTCACAACCTTTATCATACCATACGGACGGTATGCCTTTAAGAGACTCCCCTTTAGCATTTCATCAGCCCCTGAACTCTTTCAGATGAGGATGAACTAAATTTTTGAGGGACTGGAAGGAGTAGTCTGCCACATGGTTGATATACTCATCTCTGGAAGCTCAAATCAGGATAATAACAAGAGCGGAGGCAGCCTTGGGGAAAATGAAACAGGCAGGAATCACCTTGAACAAAACAAAATGCAAAGTTTGCCACCAATTATCCTGAGTGGAAGTGCAACCAGATTCAGACAAATTGGCAGGAATTCGGAACATGGAATAACCTGCGAATGTACGAGAGATCCGCAGTATCTTTAGCATGGTATACCAGCTGGGAAAGCCCATTCCAGATTTGGCAGCGAAAACAAAGCCACTACGTGACCTCCTCACTTAGAGAAATGCTTGGACCTGGGCCACACCACAGGAGAAGTCATTCTTATCGCTTAAAGCAGAGCCTATCTCTCCACCAACACTGGCATTCTCTGATCCCAACAAAGCAACTAAGGTCTCAGCAGACAGCAATTCCTTTGGCCTGGGGGGAGTGCGCATACAGCACCCGCAGGGGTGAATAAAACCTGGTGACACTTGCATCAAGAGCACTGACTCCCACTGAACAGCATTACGTCCAAATTGAAAAGCAGCCCCTGGCTCTCACGTGGGCTTGTGCATGCTTCAGTTGCTACTTTATAGGCAGTAAATTCCTACTTGAAAATTCTCACTTGTCAGCCTCCTCAGTTCAAAACATTTGGATGACATCCTCAAAGTTTCAGAGTAAGGCTTATGCGATACTGTTATGGCAGTGAACATGTTCCCAGCAAATCTTTCACAGCACCAGACACGCTGTCATGGATGCCAAGCAAAAGTGAGTGGATGGGAGATACCACATCCACACACTCAGGTACATGAAAGCTTTCCTGCATCAAAGAGTAAACGGGATGGAATTTGCGCTAAGTGGAGAAGGAGCAAATCTGCGTCAAGGTTATGCAATACTGTGAGAATGGATGACCAACTGTTCCAAAAGGGCTCGCAAACTCCGACCTTACTGGCTTGAAAGAGGTACACTCACCATTCCTGGTGGTTTGCTGCTAAAGATCTCCAAACTTGTCATTCCTGCTTCTATGCACAGCAAAATCAACAGTTTAATCCATCAAGGCCATCAAGGCATTGAAAAATGTCGCCTAAGAGCATGTAGTGGCCTGGTCTGAGCACACAGCTGGGAGATGATGTAAAGCAATGTGAAACATACAGAAAACTCCACAAACATCATGCTGAATCTCTGTCCCACAGTATTCCCAGACTTTCTATGGCAAATTTCAGGCACAGGCATTTTTGAACCGAAAGGAGGAAAATATCTTCACTCTGTGAATTACTGCTGAAGGAACGTTGAAGTGTTCAAACTGTCCTCTGCACCGTCAGCAGCAATTGTACAGCACCTGAAAGCTGTACTCACTCACCGTGAAATACCAGAGACACTTGTGTCAGACAATGGTCTACGATTCAGCTGCTCAGAATTCCAAGCCTTTGCTAGAGATGATGAGTTCAAACACCAGACAAGCAATCGACAGTACCCACGGGCAAATGGAGAAGTGGAAAGAGCTGCAAGCTGTGAAGAGTCTCCGACTGAAGGCAAAAGTACCCAGCAGAGCACTGCTAGCTTATCACTGCACACCTCTTGTGAATGGGTACAGTCTATCAGAGCTGTCAATGGGCCAGAGACTGAGAACAAGCCCACCCATTCTTTCTTCTTTCCTCCAGCCTCATTTACCAGATACAGACAAAGTGAGACAACCCAGCTAGAGATAATGAAGAGCACGTATGTTGTCAGATGTAGAGCAAAATCTTTGTTGCCACTCAAGAGTGGAGAAGCAGTTTGAGTTTCAGACCAATTCACCAAAGGAACAATAGTTCAGCAACATGCACCATGATCGTCTATGATCAGAACACCACAAGGTGCGATCAGGCAGAACAGGTGTGATCAGAACGCCACAGGCTGAGATCAGGCAGAACAGGTATGATCAGAACGCCACAAGGTGCGATCAGGCAGAACAGGTATGATCGGAACATCACAAGGTGAGATCAGGCAGAACAGGTATGATCGGAACGCCACAGGGTGAGATCAGGCAGAACAGGTGTGATCAGAACACCACAGGGTGAGATCAGGCAGAACAGGTGTGATCAGAATGCCACAGGGTGAGATCAGGCAGAACAGGTGTGATCAGAACACCACAAGGTGCGATCAGGCAGAACAGGTGTGATCAGAACACCACAAGGTGCGATCAGGCAGAACAGGTGTGATCAGAACACCACAGGGTGAGATCGGGCAGAACAGGTATGATCAGAACGCCACAGGGTGAGATCAGGCAGAACAGGTGTGATCAGAACGCCACAGGGTGAGATCAGGCAGAACAGGTGTGATCAGAATGCCACAGGGTGAGATCAGGCAGAACAGGTGTGATCAGAACACCACAAGGTGCGATCAGGCAGAACAGGTGTGATCAGAACACCACAAGGTGCGATCAGGCAGAACAGGTGTGATCAGAACGCCACAGGCTGAGATCAGGCAGAACAGGTATGATCAGAACGCCACAAGGTGCGATCAGGCAGAACAGGTATGATCGGAACATCACAAGGTGAGATCAGGCAGAACAGGTATGATCGGAACGCCACAGGGTGAGATCAGGCAGAACAGGTGTGATCAGAACACCACAGGGTGAGATCAGGCAGAACAGGTGTGATCAGAATGCCACAGGGTGAGATCAGGCAGAACAGGTGTGATCAGAACACCACAAGGTGCGATCAGGCAGAACAGGTGTGATCAGAACACCACAAGGTGCGATCAGGCAGAACAGGTGTGATCAGAACACCACAGGGTGAGATCGGGCAGAACAGGTATGATCAGAACGCCACAGGGTGAGATCAGGCAGAACAGGTGTGATCAGAACGCCACAGGGTGAGATCAGGCAGAACAGGTGTGATCAGAATGCCACAGGGTGAGATCAGGCAGAACAGGTGTGATCAGAACACCACAAGGTGCGATCAGGCAGAACAGGTGTGATCAGAACACCACAAGGTGCGATCAGGCAGAACAGGTGTGATCAGAATGCCACAGGGTGAGATCAGGCAGAACAGGTGTGATCAGAACGCCACAGGGTGAGATCGGGCAGAACAGGTGTGATCAGAACGCCACAGGGTGAGATCAGGCAGAACAGGTGTGATCAGAACGCCACAGGGTGAGATCGGGCAGAACAGGTGTGATCAGAACACCACAGGGTGAGATCAGGCAGAACAGGTATGATCAGAACGCCACAAGGTGCGATCAGGCAGAACAGGTATGATCGGAACATCACAAGGTGAGATCAGGCAGAACAGGTATGATCGGAACGCCACAGGGTGAGATCAGGCAGAACAGGTGTGATCAGAACACCACAGGGTGAGATCAGGCAGAACAGGTGTGATCAGAATGCCACAGGGTGAGATCAGGCAGAACAGGTGTGATCAGAACACCACAAGGTGCGATCAGGCAGAACAGGTGTGATCAGAACACCACAAGGTGCGATCAGGCAGAACAGGTGTGATCAGAACACCACAGGGTGAGATCGGGCAGAACAGGTATGATCAGAACGCCACAGGGTGAGATCAGGCAGAACAGGTGTGATCAGAACGCCACAGGGTGAGATCAGGCAGAACAGGTGTGATCAGAATGCCACAGGGTGAGATCAGGCAGAACAGGTGTGATCAGAACACCACAAGGTGCGATCAGGCAGAACAGGTGTGATCAGAACACCACAAGGTGCGATCAGGCAGAACAGGTGTGATCAGAATGCCACAGGGTGAGATCAGGCAGAACAGGTATGATCAGAACGCCACAGGGTGAGATCAGGCAGAACAGGTATGATCAGAACGCCACAGGGTGAGATCAGGCAGAACAGGTGTGATCAGAACGCCACAGGGTGAGATCAGGCAGAACAGGTATGATCAGAACGCCACAGGGTGAGATCAGGCAGAACAGGTGTGATTGGAACGCCACAGGGTGAGATCAGGCAGAACAGGTATGATCAGAACGCCACAAGGTGAGATCAGGCAGAACAGGTATGATCGGAACGCCACAGGGTGAGATCAGGCAGAACAGGTGTGATCAGAATGCCACAGGGTGAGATCAGGCAGAACAGGTGTGATCAGAACGCCACAGGGTGAGATCGGGCAGAACAGGTGTGATCAGAACACCACAAGGTGCGATCAGGCAGAACAGGTGTGATCAGAACACCACAAGGTGCGATCAGGCAGAACAGGTGTGATCAGAACACCACAGGGTGAGATCGGGCAGAACAGGTATGATCAGAACGCCACAGGGTGAGATCGGGCAGAACAGGTGTGATCAGAATGCCAAAGGGTGAGATCAGGCAGAACAGGTGTGATCAGAACACCACAAGGTGCGATCAGGCAGAACAGGTGTGATCAGAACACCACAAGGTGAGATCAGGCAGAACAGGTGTGATCAGAATGCCACAGGGTGAGATCAGGCAGAACAGGTGTGATCAGAACACCACAAGGTGCGATCAGGCAGAACAGGTGTGATCAGAATGCCACAGGGTGAGATCAGGCAGAACAGGTATGATCAGAACGCCACAGGGTGAGATCAGGCAGAACAGGTGTGATCAGAACACCACAGGGTGAGATCAGGCAGAACAGGTATGATCGGAACGCCACAGGGTGAGATCAGGCAGAACAGGTGTGATTGGAACGCCACAGGGTGAGATCAGGCAGAACAGGTATGATCAGAACGCCACAAGGTGAGATCAGGCAGAACAGGTATGATCGGAACGCCACAGGGTGAGATCAGGCAGAACAGGTGTGATCAGAACACCACAGGGTGAGATCAGGCAGAACAGGTGTGATCAGAACGCCACAGGGTGAGATCAGGCAGAACAGGTGTGATCAGAACGCCACAGGGTGAGATCGGGCAGAACAGGTGTGATCAGAACACCACAAGGTGCGATCAGGCAGAACAGGTGTGATCAGAATGCCACAGGGTGAGATCAGGCAGAACAGGTATGATCAGAACGCCACAGGGTGAGATCAGGCAGAACAGGTGTGATCGGAACGCCACAGGGTGAGATCAGGCAGAACAGGTGTGATCAGAATGCCACAGGGTGAGATCAGGCAGAACAGGTATGATCAGAACACCACAGGGTGAGATCGGGCAGAACAGGTATGATCAGAACGCCACAGGGTGAGATCGGGCAGAACAGGTGTGATCAGAATGCCACAGGGTGAGATCAGGCAGAACAGGTGTGATCAGAACACCACAAGGTGCGATCAGGCAGAACAGGTGTGATCAGAACACCACAAGGTGAGATCAGGCAGAACAGGTGTGATCAGAATGCCACAGGGTGAGATCAGGCAGAACAGGTGTGATCAGAACGCCACAGGGTGAGATCGGGCAGAACAGGTATGATCAGAACGCAACAGGGTGAGATCAGGCAGAACAGGTGTGATCAGAACACCACAAGGTGAGATCAGGCAGAACAGGTGTGATCAGAACACCACAAGGTGCGATCAGGCAGAACAGGTGTGATCAGAATGCCACAGGGTGAGATCAGGCAGAACAGGTATGATCAGAACGCCACAGGGTGAGATCAGGCAGAACAGGTGTGATCAGAATGCCACAGGGTGAGATCAGGCAGAACAGGTATGATCAGAACGCCACAGGGTGAGATCAGGCAGAACAGGTGTGATCAGAACGCCACAAGGTGAGATCGGGCAGAACAGGTATGATCGGAACGCCACAGGGTGAGATCAGGCAGAACAGGTGTGATCAGAACACCACAGGGTGAGATCGGGCAGAACAGGTGTGATCAGAACGCCACAGGGTGAGATCAGGCAGAACAGGTGTGATCAGAACGCCACAGGGTGAGATCGGGCAGAACAGGTGTGATCAGAACACCACAAGGTGCGATCAGGCAGAACAGGTGTGATCAGAATGCCACAGGGTGAGATCAGGCAGAACAGGTATGATCAGAACGCCACAGGGTGAGATCAGGCAGAACAGGTGTGATCAGAATGCCACAGGGTGAGATCAGGCAGAACAGGTATGATCAGAACGCCACAGGGTGAGATCAGGCAGAACAGGTGTGATCAGAACGCCACAAGGTGAGATCAGGCAGAACAGGTATGATCGGAACGCCACAGGGTGAGATCAGGCAGAACAGGTGTGATCAGAACGCCACAGGGTGAGATCAGGCAGAACAGGTGTGATCAGAACGCCACAGGGTGAGATCAGGCAGAACAGGTGTGATCAGAACGCCACAGGGTGAGATCGGGCAGAACAGGTGTGATCAGAACACCACAAGGTGCGATCAGGCAGAACAGGTGTGATCAGAATGCCACAGGGTGAGATCAGGCAGAACAGGTATGATCAGAACGCCACAGGGTGAGATCAGGCAGAACAGGTGTGATCAGAACGCCACAGGGTGAGATCAGGCAGAACAGGTGTGATTGGAACGCCACAGGGTGAGATCAGGCAGAACAGGTATGATCAGAACGCCACAAGGTGAGATCAGGCAGAACAGGTATGATCGGAACGCCACAGGGTGAGATCAGGCAGAACAGGTGTGATCAGAACGCCACAGGGTGAGATCGGGCAGAACAGGTGTGATCAGAACACCACAAGGTGCGATCAGGCAGAACAGGTGTGATCAGAATGCCACAGGGTGAGATCGGGCAGAACAGGTGTGATCGGAACGCCACAGGGTGAGATCAGGCAGAACAGGTGTGATCAGAACGCCACAGGGTGAGATCAGGCAGAACAGGTGTGATCAGAACACCACAGGGTGAGATCAGGCAGAACAGGTGTGCGCTCATTGGCCTTCAAAGTCCAGAAAAGGTAGAAATATAGATAGAGTGGCCTGATCCTTATGATGACAACCACTTATGGAGGTGGACACACCTGTACAAGAATCTCCACCCGCTCCATCACTCTCAGGAACCTATTTCAGATTGAGCTATTTATATGCTCTGAGCACGTGGCCAAGTGGACTAGCTACCTGAAGATCGTGAGTACGAGCCCCAGCCGAGGCAACGTGTTGTGTCCTTGAGCAAGGCACTTAATCACACATTGCTCCGTGACGACACCGGTGTCAGGCTGTATGGGTCCTAATGCCCTTCCCTTGGACAACACTGGTGTTGTGGAGAGGGGAGACTTGCAGCATGGGCAACTGCTAGTCTTCCATACAACCTTGCTCAGGCCTGTGCCCTGGAGAGTGAAGACTTTCCAGGCTCAGATCCATGCAAGATGAACGGATGCCTTTATTATTTATATTCTCCACCACAGAGATATGTTCCATAGCTTAACAGTTCAGAGCAAGCAGCAGTGAGGATAAGAATAGAATGAGGTGGCAGATAAATGTGCGGATTTATTCAGGATAATTGGGATCTTTTCGTGGGCAGGTATGACTTGTACAAAAGGGACGGGTTGCACTTGAATATCCTTGCAAGCTGGTTTACTAGATCTGTTGGGAGTGGTTTATACTAATATGGCAGGGGGATGGGAACCGGTATGATAGAGATGGGGATGAACCAGGAGGTTTATCAGCAGCTGGTGGGTGTAACATAAATGTGAGGAAGGACAGGCCAATGGTTGGGTATAAATGCAGACAGAGCAAAGAGTTAAATTGTACCACAGAGGCAAAATTCTGAAGGGTGAAGAATGTAAGACTGAGGGTGATGTATTTAAATGTGCATAGCATTTGGAATAAGGTGGACGAATTTGTGGCAAAATTAGAGATTGGCCAGTACGATATTGTGGTCATCACTGAGTCTTGGCTAAAAGAAAGCCATAGTTGGGAGCTTAAAATCAAAGGATATATCTTGTATTGAAAGGACAGGCAGGAAGGCATAGGCGGTGGTGTGGCTCTGTTGGTAAGAGATGGAATTACATCTTTAGAAAGAGGTGACATAGGGTCAGAGAAAGTCAAATCTTTGTGGGTGGAGTTAAGGAACTGCAAGGGTAAAAAAAACATTATGGGAATCATATACGGGCCTCAAAATAGTAGCTAAAATGTAGGGTTGAGATTGCAAAGGGAGCTGGAAAACGCTTGTGATAAGAGTAATGTCATAATTGTAATGGGAGATTTCAATATGCAAGGGGGTTGGGAAAATCAGGTTGGTGTCAGATCGCAAGAGAGGGAATTTGTTGAATGCCTATGAGATAGCTTTTTAGAGCATCATGTGCTTGAACCTACTAGGGGAAAGTCTAGTTTAGATTGGGTGTCGTGTAATCTTATTAGGGAGCTTAATGTAAAGGAACCCTTAGGAGACAGTGATCATAATATGATTGAATTCATACAGCAATATGAGAGGGAGAAGCATAAGTATCTCAATGGAATAAAAAGAATTATAGAGGCACGAGAGAGGAGCTTGCCCAGGTGGATTAGAGGAAGATACTGGCTGGGATGATGGTAATGCAGAGGTAGCTGAAGCTTCTGGGAATAATTTACATAGCACAGGATAGATATGTTCCATAGAAGAAGTTCTCACATGGTGGGGTAGGCAACTGTGGTTGACAAGGGAAGTTAAGGACCACGTAAAAGCCAAAGAAAGGGCATATAAAATGGCAAAAGTAAGTGGGAAGTTGGATGATTGGGAAGCTTTTAAAATCCAACAAAAGACAACTAAAAAGTTATAAGAAGAGAAAAAGTGAAATATGAGGGCAAACTAGCCAATAATATGAAGCAGGATACAAAAAACTTTTCCAGTTATCTAGAAAGGCAGGTGAGAGTTGATACTGGATGAATGGAAAATGATGCTGGTGAGGTAGCAATGGGGTACAAAGAAATTGCAGATGAACTTAACGAGTACTTTGCATTTAACTTCACTGTGGAAGACTCTAGCAGTGTTCCAGAGGTCCACAAGTGTCAGGGAGCAGGAGTGAGTGTCATTGTTATTACAAAGGAAAAAGTGCAAGCAAACTCGAAGGTATTAAGGTGGATCAGTCACCTGGACCAGATGGACTACATCCCAGAGTCCTGAGAGTTTGCTGATGAAATAAGGTAAGCATTGGTCATGATTTTTCAAGAATCACTAGATCCTAGCATGGTCCTGGAGGATTAGAAAATTGCAAATGTCACTCCACTCTTTAAGAAGGGAGAAAGGCAAAAGAAAGGAAATTATAGGCCAGTTTATCAAACATCAGTGGTTGGGAAAGTGTTTGATATCCTTTCTTAGGGTCAACAGGCTGGCAACTTCTGACAAGTTACCTAAGCAAACTTGAGTGAAATAGAGGCATTCACTGCATCTGTCAGCCTTGCCTTCAACACTGTTTTCAAAACCCTCCATGAATGCAAGATACTGCAATAGATCTCCATCAAACATTTGAATCTCTATTTTAGGTAAAAATGAAATGGGTTTCTGTTGTACCAATAAGGCTGTTTCTTTCATATTGCTTCATAATAGTATCAATAGTGCTATTTTGACATCTATCAACTGAAACAAGAGAGTTTCGATGCTGTGAGTGAATGTCCCAATGATTAGTATGAGCTGTTGGATATGACATAGATTCCAACTGACTCATTCGTGCAGGCTGGAGAGTAAACACCCTGAACTGCCTCTTGGGGTTTTGTTGATGTATCCCAAACACTTGAGGAATAAATTAATCAACATTAACATTGAGCGTATTTGTTTTTCTTTGTGGCCTTTACAATATAAGAATTCACACCATGGAGCACTTTTAGCAATTCACTTGAAGCCCTGAGCACATTAACTTTAGCCATATGTGCGGCAATTCCTTCCTCCAGTCCAAGCTGTTCCTTCCTTTTCCGTTGCTGTTCCTCTTGCTCTTCCAGTGCACAGTTGTCCTTCGATAATCATTGGAATGCCATTAGTGCAGCTAAATCAGCCTCTGTTTTAATGTATGTAGAGTAGGTAGTAGATTCAGAAGATTTTCCTTCTGCAACAGAGCTTCAGGTGCTGATGTTTGGCTCACTTTTGTTCGGTTTCACATCATCAGCTATATGTGTAGTCAAAACGTGCCTTGGAAGTAGAGAAACATCATCTTTTGGAAGGTGAGACATACATTCACTTGTTGCAGCAGCTTGACCTACAATATAACATGTTTGGGTCACCCATTGTTTTGTATCCTAGAATGCACTGCAATAGTGATCAATGTTTGAAAAATATTGGTTCTGTTTTTCTTGTATGGCCTTGGGAAGTGATCAGATTAGCATGAGATAGGTACCAACGATATAGGTTAAAAAAAAGATAGGTACCAACGATATAGGTAAAAAACGGGATGAGGTCCTACAAGGTGAATTTAGGGAGTTAGGAGATAAACTAAAAAGTAGGGCCACAAAGGTAATAATCTCTGGATTACTACCAGTGCCAGTACCAGTCAGAGTAGAAATAGGAGGATATTTCAGATGAACACGTGGCTTGAAAAATGGTGTAAGGGGGAGGGATTCAAATTTCTGGGGCATTGGAACCAGCTCTGGAGGAGGTGGGACCGGTACAAACGGGACGGTCTGCACCTGGGCTGGACTGGAACCAATGTCCTAGGGGGAATGTTTGCTACTGTTGTTCAGGAGGATTTAAACTAATGTGGCAGGGGGATGGGAACAAGTACAGAGAGACAGAGGGGTGTAAAATGAGGGTAGAAGCAAAAAGTAGTAAGGTGAAAAGTAAAAGTGGCAGGCCCGCAAATCCAGGGCAAAAATCAAAAAGGGACAATTTTCAACATAATTGTACAAGGGCTAAGAGTGTTGTAAAAGCAAGCCTGAAGGCTTTGGGTGTCAATGCAAGGAGCATTCATAACAAGGTGGATGAATTGAATGTGCAGATAGTTATTAATAAATATGATATAGTTCGGATCACAGAGACATGGCTCCAGGGTGACCAAGGATGGGAGCTCAACATTCAGGGATATTCAATATTCAGGAGGGATAGACATGAAAGAAAAGGAGGTGGGGTGGGGGTGGCATTGCTGGTTAGAGAGGAGATTAACGCAATAGAAAGGAAGGACATTAGCCGGGAGGATGTGGAATCGATATGGGCAGAGCTGCATACCACTAAGGGTCAGAAAACGCTGGCGGGAGTTGTGTACAGGCCACCTAACAGTAGTGGTGAGGTGGGGGATGGTATTAAACAGGAAATTAAAAATGCATGCAATAAAGGAACAGCAGTTATAATGGGCGACTTCAATCTACATATAGATAGATTGGGTGAACCAAATTGGTAAGGGTGCTGAGGAAGAGGATTTCTTGGAATGTATGCGGGATAGTTTTCTGAACCAACAAGTCGACGAACCAACTAGAGAGCAGGCCATTCTGGACTGGGTATTGAGCAATGAGGAAGGGTTAGTTAGCAATCTTGTCGTGCGAGGCCCTTTGGGTAAGAATGACCATAATATGGTGGAATTCTTCATTAAGATGGAGAGTGACATAGCTAATTCAGTACCAAAGGTTCTGAACTTAAAGAAAGGTAACTTTGAAGGTATGAGACGTGAATTAGCTAAAATATACTGGCAAATGATACTTAAAGGGTTGACGGTGGATATGCAATAGCCCAAGCATTTAAAGATCGCATAGGTGAACTGCAACAATTATTCATCCCAGTTTGGCAAAAGAATAAACCAGGGAAGGTAGTGCACCCATGGCTGACAAGGGAAATTAGGGATAGTATCAATTCCAAAGAAGAAACATACAAATTACCCAGAAAAAGCAGCACACCTGAGAACTGGGAGAAATTCAGAGTCCAGCAAAGGAGGACAAAGGGCTTAATTAGGAAAAGGAAAAAAGATTATTAGAGAAAGCTGGCAGGGAACATAAAAACTGACTGTAAAAGCTTTTATAGATATGTGAAAAGAAAAAGATTGGTTCAGACAAATGTAGGTCCCTTACAGACAGAAACAGATGAATTGATCATGGGGAACAAGGACATGACAGAACAATTGAATAACTACTTTGGTTCTGTCTTCACTAAGGAGGACATAAATAATCTTCCGGAAATAGTAGGGGACCGAGGGTCTAGTGAGATGGAGGAACTGAGGGAAATACATGTTAGTAGGGAAGTGGTGTTAGGTAAATTGAAGGGATTAAAGGCAGATAAATCCCCAGGGCCAGATGGTCTGCATCCCAGAGTGCTTAAGGAAGTAGCCCAAGAAATAGTGGATGCATTAGTGATAATTTTTCAAAACTCGTTAGATTCTGGACTAGTTCCTGAGGATTGGAGGGTGGCTAATGTAACCCTACTTTTTAAAAAAGGGAGAGAGAAACCAGGGAATTATAGACCGGTTAGCCTGACATCGGTGGTGGGGAAAATGCTAGAGTCAGTTATCAAAGATGTGATAACAGCACATTCGGAAAGCGGTGAAATCATTGGACAAAGTCAGCATGGATTTGTGAAAGGAAAATCATGTCTGACGAATCTCAGAATTGTTTGAGGATGTAACTAATAGTGTGGACGGGGGAGAACCAGTGGATGTGATATATTTGGATTTTCAGAAGGCTTTTGACAAGGTCCCACACAGGAGATTAGTGTGCCAACTTAAAGCACACGGTATTGGGGTTATGGTATTGATGTGGATAGAGAACTGGTTGGCAGACAGGAAGCAAAGAGTGGGAATAAACGGGACCTTTTCAGAATGGCAGGCAGTGATTAGTGGGGTACCGCAAGGCTTAATAACTTAGACGAGGGAATTAAATGCAGCATCTCCAAGTTTGCGGATGACACGAAGCTGGGCTGCAGTGTTAGCTGTGAGGAGGATGCTAAGGGGATGCAGGGTGACTTGGATAGGTTGGGTGAGTGGGCAAATTCATGGTAGATGCAATTTAATGTGGATAAATGTGAGGTTATCCACTTTGGTGGCAAGAACAGGAAAACAGATTATTATCTGAATGGTGGTCGATTAGGAAAAGGGGAGGTGCAACGAGACCTGGGTGTCATTATACACCAGTCATTGAAAGTGGGCATGCAGGTACAGCAGGCGGTGAAAAAGGCGAATGGTATGCTGGCATTTATAGCGAGAGGATTCGAGTACAGGAGCAGGCAGGTACTACTGCAGTTGTACAAGGCCTTGGTGAGACCACACCTAGAGTACTGTGTGCAGTTTTGGTCCCCTAATCTGAGGAAAGACATCCTTGCCATAGAGGGAGTACAAAGAAGGTTCACCAGATTGATTCCTGGGATGGCAGGACTTTCATATGAAGAAAGACTGGATGAACTAGGCTTGTACTCGTTGGAATTTAGAAGATTGAGGGGGGATCTGATTGAAACGTATAAAATCCTAAAGGGATTGGACAGGCTAGATGCAGGAAGATTGTTCTCGATGTTGGGGAAGTCCAGAACAAGGGGTCACAGTTTGAGGATAAGGGGGAAGCCTTTTAGGACTGAGATTAGGAAAAACTTCTTCACACAGAGAGTGGTGAATCTGTGGAATTCTCTGCCACAGGAAACAGCTGAGGTCAGTTCATTGGCTATATTTAAGAGGGAGTTAGATATGGCCCTTGTGGCTACAGGGATCAGGGGGTATGGAGGGAAGTCTGGCGCAGGGTTCTGAGTTGGATGATCAGCCATGATCATACTGAATGGCGGTGCAGGCTCGAAGGGCCGAATGGCCTACTCCTGCACCTATTTTCTATGTTTCTATGTTTCTATATTTAAGACAGAGGTTGATAGATTCTTGATTAATCAGGGCATGAAGGGATACGGGGAGAAGGCAGGAGATTAGATCAGATTCAACTTTATTGTCATTGTGCTGAGTACAGATACAAAGCCAATGAAATGCCATTAGCATTTAACCAGAAAAGCAAAGAATAGTGTTATTTACAAAATAACTGCGAATAAAAAGTAAGTGCCACAGCACACAAATATAAAAGTACTGAGACAGTCCAATATGGGTGCAATACTGCTTAGCGCTGTGATCTGAGGTTCAGCAGGGTCACAGCCTCAGGGAAGAAGCTCTTCCCGTGCCTGCTGGTGCAAGAGCGGAGGCTCCTGTATCACCTACCGGATGGGAGGAGAGTAAAAAGTCCATGGTTAGGGTGAGATGCATCCTTGATAATGATTGGAACTGAGATGGAAAATGGATCAGCCATGATGAAATGGTGCAGCAGAATCAATGGGCCAAATGGCCTCATTCTGCTCCTATACCTTATGGTCCAACCGAAGTAACTGGGTCCAGAACACACATGCTCTTATGACTCAAGCATTGCTTCTATTTCACTTGTACCAAGCGGAACAGCATGGTGTCTGTCACTCACACTGTTCTGAGCAGCAGACGTATATTCTTATACAGAATCAGCTTATCAGCTATAGATATCAACCATTTAGTAAATTTTACTGTATGTGTTTGAATTCCTTACTTGCAAGATCAATTCCCTTTCGCAACAGAGGTGTTAAAATCATGTAAATTCAAGCTGACAACCAAAGATATTTTGAAGTTAGCCCCTTAGTTGTTGGGTGTGTTTCACGTCCTTTTGTTATTTCTATCTCGTCCCTCTCCAGCAGCCCTATTGTGTAAAGGAACACTATGTTTTATGACGACCTTTCTCGAAAAATCTCACTGCAGAGGTCTCTGTTGTCTGGCATGAGTCCATACTGCTGCATTCACCCCATCTATCTAATTTTTAGTAAGCAGAGATGTCTAAGATGAACTCACTTGACTACAACTGCCCCAGGCTATCCCTGCCTGGACTTTGTGCTTAACCACAAACAAGAGAAAATTTGCAAATGCTGGTAATCTGACCAGTCTTGCCGAATTGTCAACTGTACTCTTTTCCATAGATGCTGCCTGGCCTGCTGAGTTCCTCCAGACACCCATCACCACTCTCTGTAAAAAATCACTTGCCTTACACGTCTCCTCTAAACTTGCCCCCTTCATTTTAAAGGTGTGCTCTCTAATATTAGACAATCCAACGTTCGGAATAAGATATAGACTGCTTATCTGTACCTCTCATCATTTTATAAACCTCTAGCACATTTACTGAGTCTGTTACTCCTGAGTAAACAAACCAAGTTTGTTCTCCCCTTATAGCACATAACTTCTAAACCAGGCAGCATCCCTTTGCAAAGCCTGCACATCCATCCTATAATAGAGAGATCCAAACTGACTGTAATACTCCAGGTGCAGCCTAAGTAGAGTTTTATGAAGCTGCAACATAATTTCCTGACCCTTGAACTCAGTTCCTCGACCACTAAAGGCATACCTGCAACATGCCTTCTTAATCACCCCGTGTAGGTCCCTTCAGGAAGCCATGGACTGGGAGTCCAAGATCCCTCTGCACATCAATATAGCCATTAACAATCCATTCTCTCTTGATGTTTGATCACCCAATTCAATTTATTCATTTATTTATCACATTTGAAACATACAGTGAAATGTGTCATTTGCATTATAGACAATAGACAATAGGTGCAGGAGTAGGCCATTCGGCCCTTCGAGCCAGCACCGCCATTCACTGTGATCATGGCTGATCATCCACAATCAGTATCCAGTTCCTGCCTTATCCCCATAACCTTTGATTCCACTATCTTTAAGAGCTCTATCCATCTCTTTTTTGAAAGCACCAGAGACTTGGTCTCCACTGCCTTCCGGGGCAGAGCATTCCATATATCCACCACTCTCTGGGTGAAAAAGTTTGTCCTCAACTCCGTTCTAAATGACTTACCCCTAATTCTTAAACTGTGGCCTCTGGTTCTGGACTCACCCATCAGCGGGAACATGCTTCCTGCCTCCAGCGTGTCCAATCCCTTAATAATCTTATATGTTTCAATAAGATCCCCTCGCAGCCTTCTAAATGCCAGAGTATACAAGTCCAGTCGCTCTAATCTTTCGACATATGACAGTCCTGCCATCCCGGGAATTAACCTTGTGAACCTACGCTGCACTCCCTCAATAGCAAGAATGTCCTTCCTCAAATTTGGAGACCAAAACTGCACACAGTACTGTAGGTGTGGTCTCACCAGGGCCCTGTACAGCTGCAGAAGGACCTCTTTGCTCTTATAGTCAATTCCCCTTGTTATGAAGGCCAGCATGCCATTGGCTTTCTTCACTGCCTGCTGTACTTGCATGCTTGCTTTCAGTGACTGACGTACAAGAACACCAAGATCTCATTGTGCTTCCCCTTTTCCTAACTTGACTCCATTTAGGTAATAATCTGCCTTCCTGTTCTTACCACCAAAGTGGATAACCTCACATTTATCCACACTAAACTGCATCTGCCATGCATCTGCCCACTCACCCAGCCTGTCCAAGTCACCCTGCATTCTCGTAACATCCTCCTCACATTTCACACTGCCTCCCAGCTTTGTGTCATCAGCACATTAACAAGCAAAACACCCAAGGATGTGCTAGGGGCAGCCAGCAAGTGTCACCATACAATCCAGAGCCAACATTGAATACCTGTGATGCTTAGCAGAAACACAAAGAACACAATAAAAGAGACTACAATGAGTAACAGGACAACAGCAGCTAAACAAGTCTCTTTCCGTCCTTTCACACAGCCACAAGGACTGTGTTCCAATCCCAGGGCCCAGAGATCCTTTGTTACTCATCCATATTGCAGGCCTTTGAGCTGCAGCAAAGCAACATTTCACCTTTGGCAGGGTTAAACTATATCTGCCATTTCTCCACCCATATCCGCAACTGATCCATACCCCACTGTCTCCTTTGGCAGTCTCCTATACCTTTCACAACATCATCAAGCTTTGTAATGTCTGCAAACTCAATAACCCACCGATCAGCATTTCCATCCACTTTATTTAAATATATCCCAAACAGCAGACAGCCCCTTACAGATCTCTGCAGAACACTACCAGTTACAAGCCTCCAGTCACAAACTGCACGAAGTGGGAAAAAAGTTAAAGAAACCTTACCATACCTCTTTTTTTTAATTTCAAAATATACTTTATTCAAAAATAAATATATACAATAAACCATTCAATAACTTTTCATCCTTTACATACGTTTCCATTATACTCAGTAAAATATCCGTATTAATAGCCACCCACGTGGCACTCCAGTAGTTCAGCTTAGCATCTCATTGTTGAGGGGTATACTCCCCGCCCACCGACCCCTCCCACTCCCACGGGTGGAGAAAACCTATACTGTGGTCCTTCCCCACCGGGCCCTTGCGGTGGCTGCACCGAGTTTCAGTGCGTCCCTCAGCACGTACTCCTGCAGCCGAGAGTGTGCCAGTCGGCAGCATTCTCCCACGGACATCTCCATGTGCTGGTAGACTATCAAGTTTCGGTCTGACCAAAGAGCGTCTTTCACCGAGTTGTTGATCTGCCAGCAGCACCGGATGTTGGTCTCCATGTGCGTCCCCGGGAACAGCCCGTAGATCAGAGAGTCCTCTGTTACGCAGTTGCTGGGGATGAAACGTGACACTAGCCCGTCCATCCTCCTCCACACCCTCTCTGTGAACTGGCAGTGTGCAAAGAGGTGGGTCACAGACTCCTCCTCACTGCAGTCCTCCCGTGGGCAGTGGGGTGCGGAGACGACATTCCGGGCGTACAGGAGGGCTCTGACTGGGAGGACCCCTCTCACCGCCAGCCAGGCGAGGTCTTGGTGCCTGTTGGTGAGATCTGGCGATGAGGCATTTTGCCAGATGAACTGGACAGTCTGCTCAGGGAACCACCCCACTGTGTCCATCACGTCCTTCTCCTGCAGTGCCTGCAGGACACTTCGTGCCGACCACTGCCTGATGGCCCTGTGGTCAAAGGCGTTCTCCTGGAAGAACTTTGCTACGTAGGACAGGTATGCCGGCAATGACCAGCTGACTGGGGCGTTACGCGGGAGTGGGGCCAGACCCATCCTTCGTAGCCAGGGCGACAAGTAGAACGTGGGCACATAGTGGTACTTGGTGCCCACATACCTGGGCTCTACACACAACCTGATGCAGCCACACACGAAGCTGGCCATCAGGGTGAGGGCGACATTGGGGACGTTCTTGCCCCCGTTGTCCAGGGACTTGTGCATGACGGTCCGTCTCACCCGCTCCATCTTGGATCCCCAGACGAATCTGGAGACAGCCCGGGTGATTTCCGAGCTGTAGGAGCGGGGGACGGGCCAGACCTGCGCCAAGTACAGCAGCCCTGAGAGCACCTCACACCTGATGACCAGGTTCTTGCCCGTTATCGACAGGGAGCGCCCTCCCCACAGTCCCAGTTTCTGTTTCATCTTGGCAGTCCGCTCTTGCCAGTTCTTGTTGCACGCCTCAGCCCCTCCGAACCAGATCCCCAACACCTTCACGTGGTCAGACCTGATGGTGAAGGGGACGCTGGATCGGTCAGGCCAGTTGCCGAAGAGCATGGCTTCGCTCTTCGTGCACCTTACCATACCTCTGCTTAGACCTCAGTCACTGAAGGTGCATGAACCAACTTTTCTTCATAGTCATTCCAATACCCTCTTTAAACTTTCCTTCCTCACCTTAAACACATTTCCCAATAGCATTTTGTTGAGCAGTGATGAAGAGAAAGATGTGGAAACGGATAAAGGAATAAAAGTATGTTGAGTAAAAGTTGCTGCTCAGTGTGGAGACTAAATGGACAATATACATATTGAGCAGTATTTGCAAAGTTTTTCGGTGAAACCCAATTTCAAATGCAAATTTAACGCATAACATCAGTACAGTAACTCCTAGGCCAAGCTGTTTGTGAAGTGAGAAGACAGGGATATATTTAACTCAGTAAAGAATGAAAAGATCAGCTGACATGAAAAATGAGTCAAAAGGAGTTGAACATGACAAGAACAGAATAATCTCTTGTCCAAAATTGGGAGTTGTAGTTATAATCTGAAATTATTTCACTAAAACAGTTTGAGTCACATTTTGAGAGAGTACTCTTGACCCAGATACCAACACACCGGAAGTCTACATTCAAAAGTCATGTCAACTTGGTAACTCCTCTAAACTAGAACTTCTGCACTAATTCTAGGCCTCCTGTTCACCATTTGTGTGAAATCTGGATCTATGACATGTACCACATTCTTCTCCTGTGTTAATTGTTTTAAATTAACATGAAATGAATTGAGTGTCCAAACACATACTTTCAGAAGTCTTAAAGAGTTGCTCTGGAAATTCCTGCTTTAAAAAAAAGTACAACTAGAAACTTGCCAAGCTCCTGCAGTCCTGAGTAACTGAAATTTGGCAAGAGTTTCCAAGAAATATATGGCTACAACATGACACAGCAACCCTCCGTTTCTTTAATCCTATTTTGAGCTGAAATCTAAGGAATACAACCATGTCCTGAAGAAGGCAACGGCCCAAAAATATGGACAGTTTATCATTTCCATAGATGCTGCCTGATCTGCTGAGTTCTTCCAGCACTTTTGTGTGTGTTGCTTTGAATTTCCGGGATCTGCAGAATTTCTTGTGTTTAATATAAACATGAATTGTAAGTTCTCCAAACTTATTTCTCACAAATAAGAGGTAATTAAACTGGGAAAAAAACCCAGAAAAAGTCAAAAACATGCAGCAGGTCAGGCAGTTTCTGTACAAAGAACAACTGTAGCTTTCAAGTGAAATGTTAGAATTGTGTTTCTCTCTCCGCAGATGCGCTGAGAACAACCAGAATTTCTAAGCAAAATTACTTAGTGTTCACACGTTGTTGTGTTTGAGCTTGCTGTGCACCAACTGGTTGCTGTATTGACGAAAAGTATAGCAGGAATCCGTCACAGGAAGAAGACTATCCCCTTTCCTAACATTCACGCATTCGGTCTCCTCCGATCACTGTAGAACCAAGAATTCCTGGTTGAAGGAGATCAGACCACAGTAGGTGGAGATCAATCTGGGGTAGAGATCGGCGTGGGACAATCCGTACTCTTCCGAGCAACAAAGTGGATATGCACTGGAGCAGATCGGTGAGTCGGGCAGAACGCGTGGAGGAAGATTGTTCTCCTCTCAATGCCCAGACGTGCCGAGTACTTGTCCTGCCTGCTGGTGAGCAGACACGCCCAGGCTGGGGTGCGCTGGCAGGAAACAGCCCATCCCAACCAGGAAGAACCTTATGCCCGCCGTTTCCGTGGGGTGTTGGAGTCGGACCAGCACCTGGAGCCGAAAGCCCACCAGCAAGAGCCGAAGCACATGACCATGCTCGGCGCAGCCGTCTGCCTTTTTCTGTTACTGGCCCGGGCCGGGCCCACAGGTGAGTGAACCCGTGAAACGTGGGTGGGTCCGGTCGGGCAAATACCGCCCTTTGTAACAGTCTGCAGCTGGGCGCTGGGTGCTGGGTGAGGGGGACTGGGGTGAACCGGCCGTCTTTAGATGGTGACACAACGATGTTACAGTGTGGGAAATTCCCAGAACGGACAGGATCCCGTTCTGGACGACAACCCTGCAGGTCACGGCCCTGCACTACACACGCAAGGACTGTGTCATTCGGAGAATGGCTCTGGCTGCCTCTCCCAGTCCTCCGAATTGGGGTCCCAGACCCCACCGTCTGTGGGACGTCTCCTTCCCTTCCTCCACTCTGCTTGGATGACTTCCCCAATTATTGTGCATTTGTCCCCGGATCGCAGTCTACCGATTTTTCTTTACCTTTAATACTTATATACACTTCAGTAAAGCTTTCGCTCAATGCAAGGTGCCAGGACACATCCCCATACCCCAGGGCAGATCCCCATACCCTAGGACAGAACTCGTGTCCCAGCGCACAACCCCATGTCCTAGGACACATCCCCAGCTTATTCAATCGTTCTCAATATTCCATTGCTGGTGACATCTCTTGTAGCTTATGTTGACTCTCTAATGTAGATACATCTTTCTGAAGCTAGGTGAACAGACTTAGAGCATAGAAACAGAAAACCTACAGCACAATACAGGCCCTTCGGCCCACAGTGCTGTGCAGAACATGTACTTACTTTAGAAAATACCTAGGGTTACCCATAGCCCTCTGTTTTTGTAAGCTCCAAGTATCTGTCCAGGAGTCTCTTAAAAGACCCTATTCTATCCGCCCCCACCACCGTCGCCGGCAGCCCATTCCACGCACTCACCACTCTCTGTGTAAAAAAACTTACCCGAACATCCCCTCTACCTACCTCCAAGTATGTACCTTAACACTGTGACCTCTCGTGTTAGGCATTTCAGCCCTGGGAAAAAGCCTCTGACTATCCACACGATCAATGCCTCTCATCATCTTACACACCTCTATCAGGTCACCTCTCATCCTCCATTGCTCCAAGGAGAAAAGACTGAGTTCACTTAACCTATTCTCATAAGGGATGCTCCCCAAACCAGGCAACATCCTTGTAAATCTCCTCTGTACCCTTTCTATGGCTTCCACGTCCTTCTTGTAGTGAGGTGACCAGAACTGAGCAATGTACATAATCCCACAATTGATGAAGGCCAATGCACCATATGCTTTCTTAACCACACAGTAAAAGCTGCAGCTTTGAGCATCCTATGGACTCAGACCCAAAGATCCCTCTGATCCTCCACACTGCCAAGAGTCTTACCATTAATACTATATTCTGCCATCATATTTGAGCTACCAAAATGAACCACCTCACACTTACCTGGGTTGAACTCCATCTGCCACTTCTCAGCCCAGTTTTGCATCCTATCAATGTCCCGCTGTAACCTCTGACAGCCCTCCACACTATCCACAACAGCCCCAACCTTTGTGTCATCAGCAAATTTACTAACCCCTCCCTCCACTTCCTCATCCAGGTCATTTATAAAAATCACGGAGAGTAGGGGTCCCGGAACAGATCCCTGAGGCACACCGCTGGTGACCGACCTCCATTAGAATATGACCCGTCTACAACCACTCTTTGCCTTCATATTATGCCTCTCCAAATGTTCATAAATCCTGCCTCTCAGGAACTTCTCTATCAACTTACCAACCACTGAAGTAAGACTCACTGGTCTATAATTTCCTGGGCTATTTCTACCCCCTTTCTTGAATAATGGAACAACATCCGCAACCCTCCAATCCTCCAGAACCTCTCCCATCCCCATTGATGATGCAAAGATCATCGCCAGAGGCTCAGCAATCTCCTCCCTCACCTCCCAGAGTAGCCTGGGGTGCATCTCATCCGGTCCCGGTCACTTATCGAACTCGATGCTTTCTAAAAGCTCCAGCACACCCTCTCTTTTAATGTCTGTATGCTGAAGCTTTTCAATCCGCTATAAGTCATCCCCACAATTGCCAAGGTCTTTTCCCATAGTGAGGCTGAAGAACAGGACCTCAAGGGTGACGTTCTCAGGATTGCTGCCAGTGCTACGTGACAGTGATGGTAAGAATTGGAGGAGATGGCAGTTGAATGTGTGGCTGAGGAGTTGGTGCAGGGAGCAGGGTTTTAGATTTTTGGATCATTGGGATCTCTTCTGGGGAAGGTGGGACCTGTACAGATTGGATGGGTTGCACCTGAGCTCAAGGGGGAGCAATATCCTTGCAGGTATTTGCTAGCATGGTTCGGGAGGGTTTAAACTAATTTGCAAGGGGGATGGGACCCAGAGCGATAGAGCAGTGAAAGAAGTGCATGGAGTAAAGCCAGATCTAACATACAGAGAGGCTTTGAGGAAAGAGAAGCAGAATAAATGGTGTAAAGACAGTAAGGTAGAAGGGCTGAAATGTGTGTACCTCAATGCAAGAAACATCAGGAACAAAGGTGATGGACTGAGAGCTTGGATACATACATGGAATTATGATGTAGTGGCCATTACAGAGACTTGGCTGGCACCAGGGCAGGAATGGATTCTCGATATTCCTGGATTTCAGTGCTTCAAAAGGGATAGAGAGGATGGAAAAAGGGGAAGAGGGGTGGCATTACTGGTCAGGGATACTATTACAGCTACAGAAAGGGTGGGTAATGTAGCAGGATCCTCTTTTGAGTCAGTATGGGTGGAAGTCAGGAACAGGAAGGGAACAGTTACTCTATTGGGAGTATTGTATAGGCCCCCTGGTAGCAGCAGAGATACTGAGGAGCAGATTGGGAGGCAGATTTTGGAAAGGTGCAAAAATAACAGGGTTGTTGTCATGGGTGACTTTAACTTCCCTAATATTGATTGGCACCTGATTAGTTCCAACGGTTTAGACGGGGCAGAGTTTGTTAAGTATGTCCAGGACGGATTCCTGTCACAGTATGTTGACAGGCCGACCGGGGGAATGCCATACTGATTTACCAGGGTGCTGTCTGGTTTAGAGAGTATGCATTATGATCAGAGATTAAGGGAGCTCGGGCTTTACTCTTTGGAGAGAAGGAGGATGAGAGGAGACATGATAGAGGTATACAAGATATTAAGAGGAATAGATAGAGTGGACAGCCAGCACCTCTTCCCCAGGGCACCACTGCTCAATACAAGAGGACATGGCTTTAAGGTAAGGGGTGGGAAGTTCAAGGGGGATATTAGAGGAAGGTTTTTTACTCAGAGAGTGGTTGGTGCGTGGAATGCACTGCCTGAGTCAGTGGTGGAGGCAGATACACTAGTGAAGTTTAAGAGACTACTAGACAGGTATATGGAGGAATTTAAGGTGGGGGGTTATATGGGAGGCAGGGTTTAAGGGTCAGCACAACATTGTGGACCAAAGGGCCTGTACTGTGCTGTACTATTCTATGTTCTATGTTCTATGAGTACTGAAGCAAAGTATTCAATAAGTACCTCCACTATCTTCTCCGGTTCCATACACACTTTTCCACTGCCACACTTGACTGGTCCTCTTCATTCACGTCTTATCCTCTTGCTCTTCAAATATTTGTAGAATGCCTTAGGGCTTTCCTTGATCCTGCTCACTGAGGCCTTCTCATGGCCCCTTCCGGCTCTCCTAATTTCATTCTTAAGCTCCTTCCTGCTAGCCTTATGATTTTCTAGATCTCTATCATTACCTAGTTTCTTGAACCTTTCATAAGCTCTTCTGTTCTTGTTGACTAGATTTTCAACAGCCTTTGTACACCATGATTCCTGTACCCTACCATCCTTTCTCTGTCTCATTGGAACATACCTATGCAGAACCGCACACAAATATCCCCTGAACATTTGCCACATTTCTGCCGTCCATTTCCCTGAGAACATCTGTTCCCAGTTTATGGCTGTATTGATCAGATTGTGGCCTCAACCTTTTTGGCTCTCCTGTTCCCCCCCACCCCACAACTCCACACCTGGGTAAGTTACAGCATATCTGGGGATGTTAGAGGAAATCCATCCATTCACAGGGAGAATGTGCAAGCTCGGCATGGACAATGCCGGAGGCCAGGAATGAACTTTGGTCTCTGAAACTGTAATGCTGCTGCACCACTATGTCACATAGCAAACCTCAACCCAAGCTGAGACAGTCTCTGTTCTGGCTGTAGTAGCTCACACCCCAGTGACGGAGTGCTCTTGGGATAATGGATTATCCACATTGACAGATGAGAAACTCCTTTGCTCAGGATTGTGAAACTTTGGAACTTCCCACCACAGTGAGTTGAAGGTGTATTGTTGATCAGTGCATCTAAGGCTGGGCTGGATGGATTCTTGGTTGAAGAATATCAGGGGATGAAGGATCAGACAGAGATGTGGAAGGGGTTCAGTAGTCTCTCCTCTACTGCATCTTCTCATGCTTGTAGTTCAGTAGTTGATCAGAATCATCTTTACAGACATAGAATGCTACATAGCACAGCCAAAGGCCCTCAGGCCCGGCATGGCTGTGCTGAGGTTTGCTTATCTTCACTAATCCCAAGTGGTCACATTAGCACATCTGGCTAAATGTCTCATAAACACATTGTTTGTACCTGATTCCACCACCACCTCTGGCAGCATGTTCCAGTTATCAATCTGTGTAAAAAAACTCAAATCTCCTTTAAAACTCCTTCCTTTCACCTTAAGAGAGGAGAAGATGGCAATGTGACGCAGCTCGCCACGGCCACTCCGGTGGTGATGTCTGTTATTTGTCAAGTAGGGGGCCGTGCACAATCCTGATTTGATGGAGACAGACGTGAGAGAACGGAGGAACATCTGGAGAAACTTCTGAAATGCCTGCTTTGCTGCTGCTGCTACTGTGCGTCCAGAATCTCCGGAGGAGAAGGCCCTGAGTCCTCGGCTTTGCTTATTGCTCGGCGGCCGGGGCGGGGTCGAAGCGCTCGGCAGAGGATGGTGCTCGGAGAGGCTGCGTCGGTGGGGCTGGTCGGAGGCTTGAAGTTTTCGTGCAGACTCAGAGTCCGCTACGGTCGGGTGCTTCCAATGATGCTGCATCGGCGAGTTGGCGGCACTTGGAGGTTCATGGCAGGGAGAGATCCTCCCTTCTGCCGCCTGAGTGAGATGATGAGGCTATCGGCACTTCGAGACTTTTTTCACCGTGCCCATGGTCTGCTCTTTATCAGATTACGGTATTGCTTTGCACTGTTGGAACTATATGTTATAATTATGTGGTTTTGTCAGTTTTAGTCTTGGTTTGTCTTGTGTTTCTTGTGATAAAATTCTGGAGGAACATTGTATCATTTTTTAATCCATGCATTTCTAAATGACAATAAATGAGGACTGAGTGTCCTTATAATCTAATCTAATCTAAGTGGCCTGTTTGGCTTTGATACTGTACTCTGAGAAAGGGATCTTGACTAACTCCTCTCTCAATGCCTCTCATAATTTTATAAACTTCAAGCAGATCACAGTTCAGTCTTCTTCACTCCAGGGAGAACAATTCCATCATAGCCAATGTCTCCCGCTAGCCAAAGTCCTCTGATCCAGGCACCAACCTGGTGAATCTCATCTGCACTCCCCCCAACTCAACAACATTCTTGCTGCAGTATGGTACCAGAACTGTACAGTTTTCCAGTAGTATCCCGTTCCATTTGTTTGTACTTGGCCCATATTCCTCTAAGTACTAATGCTAATGTGGATTCAGAATTGGCTTGCCCTGGTAGCTGGAACATCTTCTGCCTGGGGATCAGTTTTGAGTTGAGTTCCACAGAGATCTTTTCTGGGACCCCTGCTCTTTGTGATTTTTATAAATGACTTGGATGAGGAAGTCAAAGGGTGGGTTAAGTTTGCAGATGACACAATGGTTGCTGGAGTTATGGGGAGTGTAAAAGGCCGTTGTAGGATACAACAGGACTTTGACAAGATGTTGAGCTGGGCTGAGAAGTGGCAGACGGAGTTCAATCCAGAAAAGTGTGACGTGGTTCACTTCGTCAGGTCAAATTCAAAGTCAAAACACAGGATTAATGGCTGGTTCCTTAGCAATGTGAAGGAGCAGAAAGATCTTGCAGTTAATAACAAATAGATCCCTCAGAGTTGCACATTGATAGCGTTGTTCAGAAGGTCTGTAGTGCGTTGGCCTTCATTAGTTTAGGGATTGTGTTCAAGAGCCATGAGGTAATATTGCAGCTCTAAAACCCTGGTTAGATGACCTTTGGAGTATTGTATTCAGTTCTGTTCACCTCATTGGTACAGAAACTGCACTGCAGCAGACAGGAAGGCTCCACACATCACTGCCATCAAGGAGATGTGTACAGACAAGTGGCGGAAAAAGGCCAGCAATATCACAAAGGATCCCACCCATCCTGCTCACGGACTGTCTGGCCCACTCCCATCAGGGAGGAGGCTACATAGCATCAAGACCAGGACCACCAGAATCTAAAACAGTTCCCCAAGCTGATCTACACCACCCACCAGCAGTGCTTCATCATTTCCTGCCAGTCTCCTAATGTAGAGACTCTCCTGTACCTGTTGTTACTTCATGTACATACGACCAATCTATGGATATAGTCTGTCTTATGTATTTATTGTGTTTTTGTTGTTGTGTTGGTTATCTTCATTGTGTTTTTTTGTGCTGCATTGGATCTAGAATAACAATTATTTTGTTTTACTTTATACCCGTGTACTGGAAATAACATCAAACAATTTTGAATCTAGAATTATAGGAAAGATGTAGAAGCTTTAGAGAGGGGGCAGAGGAGATTTGCAGGATTCTGCTTGTACTAGAAGGCAAGAGGGCAGTTGAATGAGCGAGAGCTTTTCTATTTGGAGTGAAGGAGGATGAGAGGAGACTTAATAGAAGTGTACAGTGATAAGAGACGTGGATCGAATGGTTAGCCAGCTATTTTTTTCCCCAGTGCAGAAATGGCTAATACCAGGGGACATAATTTTAAGGTGTTTGGAGGAAAATATTGGGGGTGGGGGGCGTGTCAGAGAGAATTTATTTTACACGGTGAGTGGTGGTTGCATGGATTGCCTGCTGGGGTGGTGGTGGAAGCAGATACATGAGGACATTTAAGATATACACATGGATGATAGAAAATGGAGGCTTATATGAGAGGGAAAGATTATATTGATCTTGGAATTGGTTGTAAGGTAGGCACAGCATCATGAGTCAAAGGGCATGTACTATGCTGTTCTACATTTTGTCCTCTTCCTTAAGGCCATGCAGGACAGAGCACTAACGACTCTCTTCCACCAACATAAATCCTGCCAGCTGAGTATAAATACAGAACAGTTCAGTCCAGTAATGGGTCTCTCAGTTCACAATGAAATGAAATTTCACAATAATTAGACCATAAGATATAAGAGCAAACTAGGCCATTGGATTTGCTCTGCCATTCAATCATGGCTGATTCATTTTTCCTCTCAGCCCCAATCTCCTGCATTCTCCCTGTATTTCTTCATGCCCTGATCAATCAAGAATCTTATAAACCTCTGCCTTAAATATATGTAAAGACCTGGCCTCCTTGGCACCACTCTCTTGTTCAAGAAATTCCTCCTCATCTCCATTGTAAAAGGATGCCCCTCTGTTCTCAGGCTCTGTCCTCCAGTCCTAGACTCTCTCACCATAGGAAACATCTTCTCCACATTCACTCTATCAAAGCCTTTCACCATTCAATAAGTTACAATTCAATTGAATTGTAGTGAATTCAGGCCAGAGCCATCAAATGTTCTGCATACGACAAGCATTCTATCCTCTTCGTATCATTTAATCATTTTTGTAAACCTCCTTACAACCTCTCCAGTTTCACCACATCCTTTCTAAGATAAGGGGCCCAAAACTGCTCACAGTTCTCCAAGTAAGGTCTCACTGGTGTTTTATAAAACCCCAACATTACATCCTTGCTTTTCTATTCTAGTCCTCTTGAAATAAATGCTAACATCACTTTTGCCTTCCTCACTGCAGAATCAGCCTTCGAATTAAGCCTTAGGGAATCCTGCACAAGGATTCCCAAGTTCCTTTGTGTCTCAGAATTTTGAATTTCCTCTCTATTTAGAAAAAGAATTTACACTTTTATTTCTTTTACCAAAGTGCATGACGGTACACTTCCCAAAATGGTATTCCATCTGCCAATTCTTTGCCCATTCTCCTAATCTGTCTAACTCCTACCACAGCCTGTCTGCTTCCTCAGAACTACCTGCCCCTATACCTATATTCGTGTTCTCCACAAAGTTTGGAACGAAGCCGTCAATTCCGTCATCCAAGTCATTGACATAAAACATAAAAAGAAGAGTCCCAACACAGACCCCTGTGGAACCCCACTAGTCACCAGCATCCAGCCAGAAAAGGCTCCCTTTATTCCCACTCTTTGCCTTCTGCCAATCAGCCACTGCTTTATCCATACTGGAATCTTTCCTGTAATACCGTGGGCTCTTGTTAAACAGCCTCATGTGTGGCATCTTGTCAGAGGTCTTCTGAAAATCCAAGTACACAACATCAGCTGATTCCCCTTTGTCTATTCTGCTTGTTATTTCTTCAAACAATTCCAACATATTTGTCAGCCAACATTTTCCTTTGAGGAAACCATGCTGCCTCCAAGTTCCCCAAAACCACATCCTTAACAATTGACTCCAACATCTTCCCAGACACTGAGGTCAGACTAGCTGGCCCCTAGTTTCCTTTCTTCTGGCTCTCTCCTTTCTTGGAGTGACACTTGCAATTTTACAGTCTTCTGGAACCATTCCTAAGTCTAAAAAATTCTTGAAAGATCATTATTAGTGTCTCCACAATCTCCTTAGCCACCTCTTTCAGAACCCTGGGTTGTAGACCATCTGATCCAGGTGATATCTAACTGCAGACCTTTCAGTTTTGCAAGAGCCCTCTCCCCAGTGATGGCAATTTCACACACTTCTGACCCCTGACACTCTGTAACTTCCATCATGCTGCTGGTGTCTTCCACAGTGAAGACTAATGCAAAACACTTAGTCAGTTTACCCGCCATTTCCTTGTCCCCCATTGCTACCTCTCCAGCATCACTTTCCAGTGGTCTGATAGCCACTCTTGCCTCTCTTTTAGACTTTATGTATCTGAAGAAACTTTTGGCATCCTCTTTAATATTACTTTTGTCTTCAATTTTTCTTCTTAATGACTTTTTTAGTTGCCTCTGTTGGTTTTGTAAAGCTTCCCGATCCTCCAACTTCCCACTGATTTTGCTCTATTGTGTGCCTTCTCTTTGGCTTTTGTGTTAGCTAGGGTTGTGTCATCTTACCTTTAGGATGCTTCTTCCTCTTTGGGAGAGATGTATATATCCCGTGCCTTCTGAAATGCTTCCAGAAATTCCAGCCATTGCTGTTATGCCGTCATCCCTGCCTGTGTTCTTTTCCAATCATTTCTGGCTAACTCCTCTCTCATGCCTCTTTAATTCTCTTTACTCCACTGTAATAAAGATATATCTTACTTTCGCTTCTCTTTCTCAAACTTTAGGGTGAATTTGATCATATTATAATCACTTTCTGCTCAAGGATCCTTTTACCTTCAACTCTCTAATCAATTCTGGTTCATTGCAAAAATCCCAATTCAAAGTAGTTGATCTCCTAGTGGGCTCAACCACAACTGCTCTAAAAAGACATCTCATAGGCATTCTATAACTTCCCGCTCTTGGGATCCAGCACCAGCCTAATTTTCCCAATCTACCAGTTTATTGAAATCTCCTATGACTATTTTAAAATTGACCTTTTGGCGTGCATTTTCCATCTTCTGTTGTAACTTGTGGACCACATCCTTTCTACTGTTTGGGGGTCGGTATATAACTCTCATCAGGATCTTTTTACCCTTGCAGTCCCTTAGCTCTCTCTACCCACAGTGATTCAATACCTTCCTACCCTTTGTCACTTCTTTCTAATGATTTGATTTCATTTTTTTCCCCAACAGAGCCACGTCATCCTCTCTGCCCACCTACTTGTCATTTTGATACGTGTATCCTTGGACGTAAGCTCCCAGCTATAATCTTCTTTCAGCCATGATTCAGTGATGCCTACACCATCATACCTGCCGATCTGTAAATGTGTAACAAGTTCATCTACCTTATTCTGCATACAGCACACGTTCAAATCCTGTCTGCATCCTTTTCGATTTTGTTTGCTTTTTATTTTGCGACTCATCCTGTTGACTACAGTCTTACCCTATCGTCAGCCTCTCCTTGCTAGGAGTCTCATTACACGTTGCCCTCATCCTTAGCATTATAGAAACATGGAAAACTTACAACACAATACAGGCCCTTCGGCCCACAGAGCTGTGTCGAATATGTCCCTACCTTAGAAATTACCTAGGGTTACCCATAGCCCTCTATTTTTCTTAACTTCATGTATCTGTCCAGGAGTCTCTTAAAAGACCCTATCGTATCTGCCTTCTCCACCGTCGCCAGCAGCCCATTCCACACATTCACCACTCTCTGGGTAAAAAACTTACCCCTGATATCTCCTCTGTACCTACTTCCAAGCACCTTGAAACTATGCCCTCTTGTGCTAGCCATTTCAGCCCTGGGAAAAAGCCTCTGACTATCCACATGATCAATGCCTCTCATTATCTTATACACCTCTATCAGGTCACCTGCTCCAAGGAGAAAAGGCTGAGTTCACTTAACCTATTCTCATAAGGCATGCTCCCCAATCCAGACAACATCCTTGTAAATCTCCTCTGCACCCTTTCTGTAGTTTCCACATCCTTCCTGTAGTGAGGTGACCAGAACTGAGCACAGTACTCTAAGTGGGGTCTGACCAAGGTTCTATATAGCTGCAACATCACCTCTCGGCTCCTAAACTCAATCCCACGATTGATGAAGGCCAATTACAATGCAGGGTCAACCTGCGCAGCAGCTTTGAGTGCCCTATGGACTCAGACCCCAAGATCCCTCTGATCCTCCACACTGCCAAGAGTCTTACCATTAATATTATATTGTGCCATCATATTTGACCTACCAAAATGAACCAACTCACACTTATCTGGGTTGAACTCCATCTGCCACTTCTCAGCCCAGTTTTGCATCCTATCAATGTCCCGCTGTAACCTCTGACAGCCCTCCACACTGTCCACAAAACCTCCAACCTTTGTGTCATCAGCAAATTTACTAACCCATCCTTCCACTTCCTCATCCTGAAGAAGAAGAATAACCCTTAACTCGGCAGTGGAGTTATTGGGGCACTGTCTTTTGACGATGTTTCCTTAGCGAGCGATTCCTGTTTTTACGAGGCCGAGTTGCTAGCTCGACTCTCAACCCGACTTGGATTCGAACTCGGGAACCTTCGCTCCGGAGTCCGGCGCTGATATTATTGCACCACCAAGTGGGACTACCTCATCCTGGTCATTTATAAAAATCATGAAGAGTAGGGGTCCCAGACAGATCCCTGAGGCACGTTATCACTCTGGTTTTCATCCCCCTGCCAAATTAGTTTAAACCCTCTTAAACAACTCTTGCAAATCTGCCTGCAAGGATATTGGACCCCCTCGGATTAAGCTGGTACCTGTCCCTTTTGTACAGGTCATACCTATCCCAGAAGAGACCTCAATGATCCATAAATCTGAACTCCTGCTCCCTGCACCAGTTCCTCAGCCACACATTCATCTGCCATTTCATCCTATTCTTACTCTCTCTGGTGCGTGGCATAGGCAGCAATCCAGAAATTACTACCCTGGAGATCCTGTTTCTCAGCTTTCTACCTGGCTCCCTAAAATCTCTCTTCAGGGCCTCCTCAGCTTGTCTACCTATGCCATTGGGGTCAAGATTTCTGGGTGCTCACCCTCACCCTTGAGAATGCCAAGGACAATCCCTGATCCTGGCACCATCCAGGTGTCACTGTTGCACACACAGAACAACATTTCTGTTCCATGAGGAAATCTGCCGATGCTGGAAATTCAAGCAACTGGTGAATGCAGCAGGCCAGGCAGCATCTATAGGAAGAGGTACAGTCGACGTTTTGGGCCGAGACCCTTCATCGGGACTAACTGAAAGAAGAGCTAGTAAGAGATTTGAAAGGGGGAGGGGGAGGGGGAGATCAGAAATGATAGGAGAAGACAGGAGGAGGACGGATGGAGTTAAGAGCTGGAAAGCTGATTGGCAAAAGGGATACCAGGCTGGAGAAGGGAGAGGATCATGGGACGGGGGGCTTAGGGAGAAAGAAAGGGGGAGGGGAGCCCAGAGGAAGATGGAGAGAAGGCAAGGGGTTATTGTGAGAAGGACAGAGAGAGAAAAAAGAGAGAGGAAAAAAAAGGAAAAAAAAGGGATGGAGTAAGAATGGGAGGAGGGGCATTAATGGAAGTTACAGCATGAACATTGTCTTTTCTAACTTCTGTTAATGCCCCTCCTCCCATTTTTACCCTATCCTATATTTATTATTTTTTATTTTTTCCTTTTTTGTCTCTCTCTTTTTTCTCTCTCTGTCCCTCTCACAATAACTCCTTGCCTGCTCTCCATCTTCCTCTGGCACTCCCCTCCCCCTTTCTTTCTCCCGATTCTTCTTCTTCAGGATGAGGAAGTGAAGGATGGGTTAGTAGCTTTGCTGATGACACAAAGGTTGGGGCTGTTGTGGATAGTGTGGAGGGCTGTTGGAGGTTACAGCGGGACACTTTTTCCTATGGATGCTGTCTGGCCTGCTGCGTTCCACCAGCATGTTGTGTGTGTTGCTTGAATTTGTGTTCCTCTGACTAAGGAATCTCCAATCGACACTGCAATCCTCTTCACCTTTCTGCTCTTCTCAGCCACAGTACTAGACTAAGTGCCAGAGACCTGGTTACTGTGGCTCCCCCCGTGAGGATGTCCCCCTCAATAGTACTAAGATTGTATTCGTATTATTGAGGGGAACAGCCACAGATATACTCTGCTGTGCATTTCTCTTCGTTCTCCTGACAGTCACCCAGTTACCTGTCTCCTGTAGCCTAAGGGTGAATACCTCCCTGTGGCTCCTCTCTATCACCTCCTCATTCTCCCGTGTGAGCCAAAAGTCATGAAGCTGCACTCTTATTCCCTGAGTGTGTTCTCTCAGGAGCTGCAGCATGGTGAACACGTGTTTATCTAGGAGACTGGAGGTCTCCCAGATTTCCCACAGCTCTCACACGCAGTACAAAGCACCGTGCCTGGAGCTATTTTCACTACACTACCATGCCCAAACAGACAAGGAATGAACAAATAAGAACAAGAAGGGATAAACTTACTAAATACTTTACCTTTTTCGAGCCTGATGACTCAAAGCCACTCTAAAGCTAGGACACTCACAACACTGGCTGCTCAAAGAATGGCCACTGAACTTGCACTTGAGCTACTTTTATTCGCCCTTTCCAATGAATCCCCCTCGTTGACTGGTCGCTGTCCAACTGAGAGAAACTGCCGCGAAGCTCTGCCTTTTAGATCTTGACCACAGACAAGATTGAAAGCTAGGTCTTCTTACACACTCCCTCTCGTTGATTGATCACACAACTCACTTCTGACTATACATGGAGTCAGAGTCAAAGAACACTACAGTTGTTTGGCCCATCTAGTCCATGCCGAACTATTATTCCATTGACACACACCAACCCTCCATTCCCTTCCCATTTTTTTGTGGGAAACTTCACAGGAATGTTCCAATCCAACCTGCATCTGCCACTTCCGCTGGCATCTTATTCCGCACAGCACCACTGTCTGAGTGAAGAAGTTCTCCCTCAAGTTCCCCTTAAGTATTTCACTTTTCACCCCTAACCAAAGACCTCCAGTTCTAGTCTAACCTGACCTCAGTGGAAAAAGCCTGCTTGCATTAAATTCGTCGATAACTTTCATAATTTTGTATGCATCCACAATCGTAATTTTGTCTCCCCACATTCTCCTACGTTCCAGGCAATAAAGTCCCAAACTATTCAACCTTACTCTATCACTCAGTCCTGGCAAGATCCTGGTAAACTTTCTCGGTACTCTTTCTATCTTATTTTTCTTTTCTTTTAGGTAGGTGACCAGAAATGCACATAATACTCTCACTAACATTGTGTCTCACCAATCGCAACATTACATCCAAACTCATGCACTCAGTACTCTAATTTATAAAGGCTTTCTTTACAACCCTCTCTAGCAGTGACACCACTTTTAAGGAATTATGGACCTGCATTCCCAGATCTATTCTACTGCATTCGTTGGTGTCTTACTGTTCACTGTGTAAGGCCTACCCTGGTTTATCCTACCAAATTGTCACAACTCACACGTCTGCATTTTCTCAGCCCATATTTCTAGCTGGTCCAGATTCTATTGCAAGCTTTGATGGTCTATCTCGCTGTCCACTATGCTGTCAACCTTGGTGTCATCCACAAATTTGCTGATCCGGTTAACCACATTATTATCCAGATCGTTAACATAAATGATGAACAATGGACCCAGCACTGATCCCTGTGGCACGCCACCAGTCACAGGCCCCTAGTCAGTGGTATCTACCACCACTCTCTGGCTGCTCATGCTTGGCCAATGTTGAATTCCGTTTACTCTGTCATTCTGAATACGAAGTGACTGAAACATCTGGACCAACCTTCCTTGCGGGGGTTTGTCAAAGGCTTTGCTAAAGTCTCTGTAAATGGCCACTGCTTTTCCTTCATCAACCTTTCCTGGTAACTTCTTTGAAATACTCTTTAATATTGGTTAAACACAATCTACGACATTGACGATCCCTAATCAGACCCTATCTATCTAAATGCTTATATTCAAATAATTTAGCCACTAATCATGTCAGGCTCACTGGCTTATAATTTCTCAGTTGTTGTTGAACAGCGGAACAACATTAGCTCACCTACGGTGAGGAGCTGCTTAAATACCCTCACCGAGGCCACTGCAGTTTCTGCATTGGCCTTCCACAAGGCCTGCAGGGACACTTTGTCAGCCCATGAGGACTTACTATGTTAATTTGCCTCAAGCCAACAGTATCTTCTTTTCTTTAATTTGGATACAGTCCATGACCTCACTGCTATTTTGTCCTGGTTCTATAGACTTTAAGTCCATCTCCTGAGTAAATACTCTTCAACATGTCTGTAGAAACCCTTGGGTTTCTCCTTCACCTTCTTTTAGCCTTCCTGATTTCCCTCTTATGTTCTCTTGTATTTCTTATACACCTCATGCCTGATTTGTTTCTTGTTGCCTCTACCTATTATTCATCTCCTTTGTCTTAAGCATAAGACAAAACCCCTCAAAAACCAACCTGTCCCTTTGAATACCTTCAAATCATTTAACCACTACTCAGATCAGGCTCACGGGCTTATAATTTCTCAGTTCATTGTTAGAGCTTTTGTTGGACGGTGGAACATTAGTTGTCCTGCAACACCTCTCTGATGGCTAAGAACAGTTTAAATACCCCTGCCAGGTAAACCTTGCTTTTTACTCTAACAGGAGCATACTGTACTCTCAATATTTTCCTCTTACCAAACACCCCTTTGCCAGAAAACAACCTATCGCAATCCATGCCTACCAGAACCTTTGTGATGCCATCAACATTGGCCTTTCTTCAGTTTACAATCCCAACCTGAGGACCAGTCCTATCCATTTCCATATTTACCTTGAAACGAAAGAAATTAGGAACACTAGATCCAAAGTTGTTCCCCTATATATACTTACATCATTTGCTCTGATTCATTGCCAAACAGGAGATCTAGTGTCACAGACTCTAGCTGGGGCCACTATATATTATTAAAAGAAACTTTCCTAAACACATTTGAGAAACTCTATCCTATCTAGCCTTTTTACAGAATGGAAATTCCAGTCAATATGTAGAAAGTTAAAATCACCTACTATCCTAACCGTTTGTTTGTTGCAACTATCTGTGATCTCTCAACAAAACTGCTTCTCGAAATCCTGCTGACTATTAGGTGGTTTATAATGTAATCTCATTAACATGGTCATAACTTTTTTATTTCACAGTTCCAACCATCTAGCTTCAGTAGACATGCCCTCTAATCAGTACTGCCATGAAATTTTCTTGACCAGTAATGCCACACCTCCCACTTTAATACCAACCCTTCTATCCTCTATAAAACAATGGAGCTCTCGGACAGTGAGCTGCCAGTCATACCACTCCTTTAAGTAAGTCTCATTAATGGCTACAATGTCATAGAAACATTGAAATCTACATCACATTTATAGGCCTTTTGTCCCACAATGCTGTGCCGACCGTGTAACCTACTCTAGAGGCTGCCTAGGATTCCCCTACTGCATAGCCCTCCACTTTTCTAAGCTCTATCTTAGACTCTCTTAAAAGATCCTATTGAATCTATCATAATCTCATGTTCTGATCCATGCTCTAAGCTAATCTGCTTTACATACAAGATACTTTGCATTGAAATAGACACAACTCAGAACATTGGTCCCACCATGCTCAACCTTTTGGTTCCTATCTTTTTATGTAGGCTTAATATTTACTTTCCCCACAACCATAGCACTAGCTGCCCAGGCATTCTGATTCCCACCCCGCTGCAATTCTAGCTTAAATCCCTCCAAATAGCAGTAGCAAACCTTCCTGCAAGGATATTGGTCCCCCTCCAAATGAGGTGTAAGCCACACTGTTTCTATAATCCAGAGAAGTGTGAGGTGGTTCATTTTGGTAGGTCAAATATGATGGCAGAATATAGTATTAATGGCAAGACTCTTGGCAGTGTGGAGGATCAGAGGGATCTTGGGGTCCGAGTCCATAGGACACTCAAAGCAGCTGCACAGGTTGACTCTGTGGTTAAGAAGGCATACGGTGAATTGTCCTCCATCAATTGAGGGACTGAGTTCAAGAGCCGAGAGGTAATGTTACAGTTGTATAGGATCCTTGTCAGACCCCACTTGGAGTACTGTGCTCAGTTCTGGTCACCTAACCACAGGAAGGATGTGGAAACTATAGAAAGGATACAGAGAAGATTTACAAGGATGTTGCCTGGATTAGAGAGCGTGCCTTAAGAGAATAGGTTGAGTGAACTTGGCCTTTTCTCCCTGGAGCGATGGAGGATGAGAGGTGACCTGATAGAGGTGTATAAGATGATGAGAGGCATTGATTATGTGGATAGTCAGAGGCTTTTTCCCAGGGCTGAAATGGCTAGCATGAGAGGGCACAGTTTTAAGGTGCTTGGAAGTAGGTACAGAGGGGACGTCAGGAGTAAGCTACATGGAGTTTAGAAAAATAGAGGGTTATGGGTAACCCCAGGTAATTTCTAAAGTAAGGACATGTTCAGCACAGCATTGTGGGCCGAAGGGCCTGTATTATGCTGTGGGTTTTCTATGTTCTGTGTTCCATAGTTTCCACCTTCCTGGGAAGAGGGAAAAATCTGAAACCCTCCCTTCTGCATCATCTAGTGATCAATGTGTTAAATGGTATTATCTTCCTGTTTCTAGCCTCAGTGACACATGGGATGGCTAGCAATCTTGCGATTATCGCCCTGGAGTTCCAATCCTTTACCTTAGTACCTAATACCCTGAACTCCTTGCAGGATCTCCTGCCTGCGTCATTGGCACTGACGTGAAGCATGACCTCAGGCTACTCATCACCCCCTAAAAAATGCTGTGGACTCCATCCAAGATATTTTTATTTCACAACACAACATGGAGTCGACCCTTTTGGCTTTTTGAACCATGCAACCACTGACAAACCCGATTAATCTTAACTTAATCACAGGACAGCTCACAATGACCATTTAACCGACCCGGTACATCTTTGGAGTGTGGGAAGAAAATGGAGCACCATGGGGAGGTTGTGCAGAGACACGTTACAGAACTGAACTCTAGACCCTGGCATGCCGCGAGCTGTAAGAGCATTGCACTTACTGCCACATTACCTGACATGCCCCTGTCTCTTTCACTTGGGAGGCAACGTACCATTGAGGGATCACATTCTCATCCACGGAACCTCAAGTAGTTAGAGTCTGTTCCCCTGACCTATCAACCCTGCTCACGTCTTCTCCCTGCTTCCCTTCTGAGTCACAGAGACCGACTCAGTGCCAAAGACCGGACTGCTACGGCTTTCCTCTGCGAGGTCATTCCCCCCCCCCCCGCCCCCAGTAGTATCCAACACCATATACGAAGGGGAGTGGACACCGGGCCATTCTGCACTGGCTGCATGCCCCCTTTCCCTCTCCTGAAGGTCTCAGGTTACCTGCTTCCTGCATATTACATGTAATTATCTCCCTTTGTCTCCTGCTGTTTAACCCCTCATCCTTTCCGAATGATCCAGAATTCGTCCAACTCCGGCCCCTTTTCTTTAACACAGTCTGTCAGAAGCTGCAACTGGGTGCACTTCAAGTGGATGTCAGACCATTGAAAAATGACGCTGGGGAGAGAGTAATGGGGGAAAGGCTCAGCACACATATTCACAAGTCTTTACTGTGGAAGGGCAGAAGTGAGTGTAGTTGTATTAATAAGGAAAAGATGTGGCGCAAGCTGAATTGTCAGAAATTATATAAGTCACCTGGACCAGCTGGACCATAGTGCAGGGCTCTGAAAGAGGTAGAAAAAGAGACACTAGATTTTGGAAATGTTCTGAAGGACTAGAAGATTGCAAATGTGAATTTACTCTTTAAGAAGGGACTGAGACAAAAGAAGGAAATTATAGGCCAGTTAGCCTAACTTCTGTGATTGGGAAGATACGAAGTCAACATAGAACAGAGAATAGTAGACTACAGGAACAGGCCCTTCAGCCCACTATGTTGTGCTGAACTAGATGTAAAGTAAGTTAAAAATAACTGGAAAACTAACCCCTCCTACCTACACAATGTCTATATCCCTCCATCTCCCTCACATTCACATGCCTATCTAAACATCTATTAAAAGCCTGTCTGACCCATCCATTATGTCTCTCCTGGGTGCACCTGTCATACTGTCCCTGATTAGTAGTGCAACTCCCCCCCCCCCCCATCTTTACTTCCTTCTCTATCTTTACTAAAACTTAATCGCCCATTCTTGCCTCTCTCTCAGCCAAGTCTCTGTAATGGCCACAACATTGTAGATCCATGTACTGGTCCCTGCTGTAAGTTCATCATCTTTACCCATAATACTCCTAACATTCAAATAGAAACACTTCAAACTATCCCACCAATTATACCTGTTATTTCGATTTTGCCAATCAATACTTTCCCTGGCATCCACCTTCCTATTCAATCCTTCACTTACTGACCTGGGGCTCCAGATCCCAGCCCCCTGAAAAACTAGTTAAAACTCTCCCAAGTAGCATTAGTAAACCTCCCGGCCAGGATATTGATTCCCCTTCAGTTCAGGTGCATCCTATTCCTCTTCCCTAAAAATTGTCCCGTTGATCCAAGAAGATGAAACCCTGTTCCCTGCAGCATCTTCCCAGCCACTCATTCATCCGTGCTGTCACCTCATTCCTTACCCACACTAGCCCATGGTTTTAGCAATAATCCAGATTTTAATACTTTGGAGGTCCTTTTCTTCAGCCTAATTCTATATACTCATAGGATCTCTTCTCCTTTTCTACCTACATCATTGGTGCCAATATGCACCACGGCCTCTGGCTATTCACCCCCCCCCCCCCTTCAGAATATCCTGCAGTCGCTCCGATACGTCCTGGATCAAAGCACCCAGGAGACAACACACCATCCTGGTGTCCCTTTTGCTGACATAGACTGTCCTGTCTGTCCCCACTAACTATCGAGTCCCATATCACTACCACACTGCCTTACTTTACCTTACCTGCAAAGCGTCAGAGCTGACCACAGTGCCAACCCCTGGCTGCTGCTTCCGTTGTCCGATGGGTCATTTTAAACACCCCCCACCCCCACCAGCAGTATCCAAAGAGGTATACTTGTGACTGAGGACATGGCCACAGGGGAACCTTCCACTGACTTCTCCTGTTGGCCACCCATCGGCTGTCAGGCCTGTACTCTGGATGTGACCACCTCTTCAAAAGTCTTATCTGTACTATCTCCAGCCTCCTGAGTACATACAACTCCTTGACCCAGTCAGGCAGGAGCTGAAGTCGGGTGCACTTCCACTTGACCCTTGGCCCTGCCTTTGTTTTATTTGTTGCTGAGTTTAGGATTCTGACGCTGACACTTACCACACCTGTGCAGCCGAAAACGTGCCTGTCTGAAAGCCTGGAATGGATTTGCCTGTACCACCATACAAGGCAGCGCATTCCAGGACCCACTAATCTCCGAGTACAAAAACTCACCCTTCACATCCCCTCTCACCGTCAATGTGTGCCCTCTGCTATTGGGCTTTAACACCCTGGGAAAACGACACTCCCTGTCCACTCTATCTATGCCTCTCATAATCTTATAAACCTCTATAAGACTTCCACGCAGCCTGAGTTGCTCTACAGAAAACAATCTTAGTTTATCCAGCCTCTCATGCCCTCTAAGCAAAGCAGCATCCTGGTAAACCTCTTCTGCACCCTCTCCAAAGCGTCAACATCCGCCCTATAGTCGGACAACCAGAAGTGTACACAATACATGTGGTCTAACCGGAGTTTCATAAAGTTGCATTACAACCTGCTGACTTTTGAACTCAGTGCCTCAGCTACCAAAAGTAAACATTCCATAACCATCCTATTGACCTGTGTAGCCATTAACAAGGAGCTACGAAGCTGGACTCAATCATCTGCCTGCTCAGCAACACTGTTAAAGGGCTTGCTCTTAACAGTGTACAGTCTCCTTGCATTTGCCCTACCAAGGTGCAGTTCCTCACATTTATCTGGGTTAAACTACACCTGCCATTTCTCAGCCCATATCTGCAAATAATCTATAATGTGCTGTATTCTTTGCCAGTCTTCCACACAAGCAGCAACTCCACCAATCTTGGTATCATCCGTAAATTTACTAACCCACCCATCTACATTTTAGTCAAGGTCAGTAATATACATCACAACTGGATCTCCCTTACCAGCTCCCTGCAGAACTCCACTAATTACAGATCTCCAGATCGATGCAAGTCCCTTCAACCACCACCCTTTGCCTTCTATGCAGGCATTTCTGAATCCAAGCGGTCAATTCGCCACAGACCCCATGCATTCTAACCTTCTGGATTAGCTTCCCATGAGGGACGTTGTCAAACACCTTACTAAAATCTGTGTGGACAACCTCTACTGTTCTACCTTCATCAATCTCAGATGAATGTGAGGAAGGACAAGCCAATGATTGGGAACAATTGCAGACAGAGTAAAGAGGTAAATTGTACCACAGAGGCAAAATTCAAAAGGGCAAGAATGTGGGACTGAAGGTGCTGCATTTAAATGCCTGTAGCATTCGGGCTAGGCTGGACAAACTCATGGCGCAATTACAGATTGGTCAGTATGACATTGTGGACCTCACTGAATCCTGGCTGAAAGAAGCCATAGTTGGGAGCTTAACATCAAAAGATATACTTTGTATTGAAAAGCCAGGCAGGAAGGCATAGGTGGTGGTGTGGCTCTGTTGGTATGAGATGGAATTACCTCTTTAGAAAGAGGTGACATAGGGTCACAGAAGATGTGGGGTTGAGTTTGCAAAGGGAGCTGGAAAAGGCATGTAATAAGGATAATGACACAATTATAATGGGAGACTTCAATATGCAATGGGATGGGAAATCCAGGTTGGTGTCAGATCACAAGAGAGGGAATTTGTTGAATGCCTACAAGATGGCTTTTTAGAGCAGCTTGGGCTTGAGCCTACTCAAGGCCATTTTATATTGGGTGTTGTGTGATACCCAGATCTTATTGGGGAGCTTAATGTAAAGGAGCCCTTTACATTAATATGATTCAACATGATTGAATTCATATTGCAATTTGAGAGGGAGAAGCATAAGTTACATGTATGTATATAAAGTGGATGAAGGGAAGGCAGTGGATGTTGCCTACATGGACTTCAATAAGGCCTTTGACAAGGTCCCGCCTGGGAGGTTAGTTAGGAAAATTCAGTCGCTAGGTATACATGGAGAGGTGGTAAATTGGATTAGACATTGGCTCAATGGAAGAAGCCAAAGAGTGGTAGTAGAGAATTGCTTCTCTGAGTGGAGGCCTGTGACTAGTGGTGTGCCACAGGGATCAGTGCTGGGTCCATTGTTATTTGTCATCTATATCAATGATCTGGATGATAATGTGGTAAACTGGATCAGCAAATTTGCTGATGATACAAAGATTGGAGGTGTAGTGGACAGTGAGGAAGGTTTTCAAAGCTTGCAGAGGGATTTGGACCAGCTGGAAAAATGGGCTAAAAAATGGCAGATGGAGCTTGATACAGACAAGTGTGCGGTATTGCACGTTGGAAGGACAAACCAAGGTAGAACATACAAGGTAAATGGTAAGGCACTGAGGAGTGCAGTGGAACAGAGGGATCTGGGAATACAGATACAAAATTCCCTAAAAGTGGTGTCACAGGTAGATAGGGTCGTAAAGAGAGCTTTTGGTACATTGGCCCTTATTAATCGAAGTATTGAGTATAAGAGCTGGAGTGTTATGATGAGGTTGTATAAGGCATTGGTGAGGCTGAATCTGGAGTATTGTGTTCAGTTTTGGTCACCAAATTACAGGAAGGATATAAATAAGGCTGAAAGAGTGCAGAGAAGGTTTACAAGGATGTTGCTGGGACTTGAGAAACTCAGTTACAGAGAAAGGTTGAATAGGTTAAGACTTTATTCCCTGGAGCGTAGAAGAATGAGGGGAGATTTGATAGAGGTATATAAAATTATGATGGGTATAGATAGAGTGAATGCAAGCAGGCTTTTTCCACTGAGGCAAGGGGAGAAAAAAAACAGAGGACATGGGTTAAGAGTGAGGGGGGAAAAGTTTAAAGGGAACATTAGTGGGGGCTTCTTCACACAGAGAGTGGTGGGAGTATGGAATGAGCTGCCAGACGAGGTGGTAAATGCGGGTTCTTTTTTAACATTTAAGAATAAATTGGACAGATACATGGATGGGAGGTGTATGGAGGGATATGGTTCGTGTCAGTGGGACTAGGCAGTAAAATGGTTCGGCACAGCCAAGAAGGGCCAAGAGGCTGCAGTTTTTCTCTGGCATCAGTTTCACAATGGAGTAAAAGGAATGACAGAGGCATGAGAGAGGTGGACTGGCGGAGGATACTGGAGGGGTGTTGGAGCAGGATACCAAAAGTTTTTCAGTCATATAAAGAGTAAAAGAGAGATGACAGTTGATATTGGACCACTGGAAATTGATACCAGTGAGGTAGTAATGGGGGAAAAAGAAATGGCAGATGAACTTATTGTATCAGTCTTCACTGTGGAAGACACTAGGGTGTTCTCGAGGTCCGTGAGTGTCAGGGAGCAGGAGTGAGTGCCATTGCTATTACAAAGGAAAAAGCACGAGGCTAACTGAAAGATCTTAAGGTGGATAAGTCACCTGAACCAGACAGACTACACTCCAGAGAGGTTACTGAAGAGATAACGGATGCATTGGTCATATGTTTTCAAGAATCACTTGATTCTGACATGGTCCCAGAGGACTGGAAGATTGCAAATGTCACTCCACTCTTTAAGAATAGAGGAAGACAAAAGAAAGGAAATTAGAAGCCAGTTACCCTAACCTTAATGATTGGGGAAGTGTTGGAGTCTAGTATTAAGGATGAGGTTTCGAGGCACTTGGAGACGAATGATAAAATAACTCAAAGTCAGCATGGTTTCTGTGAAGGGAAGTCTTGCCTGACAAATCTGTTTGAGTTCTTCGAAGTGGTAAATTTGTGGAATTTGTTACCATGAGTGGTTGTGGAGGCCAAGTCATTGGGTGCATTTAAAGCAGGGATAGGTTCTTGATTAGCCAGGGCATCAAAGGGTATGGGGAGAAGGTGGGGTGGGGGGGACGGATGACTAGAAGAATTGGATCAGCCCATGATTGAATGGTACTCGATGGGCTGAATGGTCTACTTCTGCTCCTATATCTTATAGTCTAAGTAACGAGCAGGTGGACAAAGGAGAGACAGCGAATATCATTTACTTGGATTTTCAGAAGGCATTTGAGGCTGCTTACAAGGTAAAATCCTATGGCGTTACAGGAAAGATAGTGGCATGTATAGAGGAATGGCTGACAGGAAAGAGGCAGCGAGTGAAAATACTGTAAAGGGCCTTTTCTGGTTGGCTGCCAGTGACCAGTGGTGTTCCTCAGGGGTCAGTATTGGGAGTGCTACTTTTCACATTGTTTGTTAATGATTTGGATAATGGAATTGGTGGCTTTGTGGCAGAGTTTGCTGATGATACAAAGATAGGTAGAGGGGTAGGTAGTGCTGAGGAAGCAATGCGATTGCAGCGGGACTTAGGCAAATTGGAAGAATAGGCAAAGAAGTGGCAGAGAGAATAGAGAGCTGGGAAATGCATTTTGGTAAAAGGAACAATAGTGCAGACTATTATCTAAATGGGGAGAAGGTTCAAACATCAGAGGTGCAGAGGGACTTAGAAGCCCTTGTACAAGACTTCCAGAAGGTTAATTGACAGGTTGAGTCTGTGGTAAAAAAAAAAAGGCAATTGTAATGTTGGCATTTATTTCAAGGGGAATAGAACGTAAAATCAAGGAGATAATGCTGAGCCCTTATAAGACACTAGTCAGGCTGCACTTGGAGTATTGTCAACAGTTTTGGGCCCCATATATCAGAAAGAACGTATTGTCATTGGAGAGAGTCCAGAGGAGTTTAACGAGGATGATTGCCAGAATGAAAGGGATAGCATTAGAGGAGTGTTTGGCAGCTTTGGGCCTGTACTCACTTGAATTTACAAGGATGGATTGGGATCTCATTGAAACCTGCCAAATATTGAAAAAAACTAGATAGGACGGATGTGGAGAGCGTGTTTCTTATTGTGGGGGTATCCAGAACTAGAGGGTATAGCCTCAAAATTGAGGAGTGACCTTTTAGAACAGAGGTAAGGAGGAATTTTTTCAGCCAGAGAGTAGTGAATTTGTGGAATATTTTGCCACTGAATGCTGTGGAGGCCAAGTCCATGGGTATATTTAAGGCGGAAGCTGATCGTTTCTTGATTAGTCAGGGCATCAAAGGATATAGCGAGAAGGCAGGTATATGGGGTTGAGTGGGATCTAGGATCAGCCATGGTGGAGTGGGGCAGCAGACTTGATTGGTTGAAGGGTTGTATGGTCAGTCTTGTCTCTTGCCTCTTTCAATAACCTGGATTAAATTCAGTCACACCCTGGGGACTTAGAGTCAGGAAAAGTACAGCAGAGAAGCAGGCTCTTCCGCCCATCTAGTGTGTGCTGAGCATTTAAACTGCCTATTCCCATCAACCTGCACCGAGATCGTAGCCCTCCATACCCCTACCATCCATGCACCTATCCAAACTTTTGTTAAACTTTTAAATTGAGCTTGCATACACTGCTTGTGCTAGCAGCTCGTTCTACATTCTCAAGACCCTGAGTGAGTGTTTCCCCATCGCATTCCCCTTAAACTTTTCACCTTTCACACTTAACCCATGACCTCTAGTCGTCCCACCCAACAGTAGAAAATGTCTGCTTGCATTTACCCTATCTATACCCCTCATAATTTTGTATACCTCTATAAAATCTCCTCTTCCGCATTACAAAAAATAAAGTCCTAATCTTTCCTTGTAACTTGGGTCCTCCAGCAACATCCTTGTAAATTTTCACTTTCAACCTTACTTACATCTTTCCTGTACGTAGGTGATCAAAACTGTACACAATACTCCAAATTTGGTCTCACCGATGTCTTATACAACTTCAACATAACATCCCATCTCCTGTACTCAGTGCTTTGATTTTTGAAGGACAATGTTCCAAAAGCTTTCTTCGTGATCCTATCTACCTGTGATGTCACTTTCAATGAATTGTGGACCTGTATTCCCAGATCCCTTTGTTCTACCACACTCCTCAGTGCCCCACCGTTCACTGTGGAAGACCTACCCTGATCCATCCTGCCTAGTGCAACACCTCGCACTTGCCTCTGCATTTCATTGTCCACCTTAATACTGATTAGGATATGCATGAGTTCCTCCTCCTTGACTTCTAAATGCTCTAAATATTTATACACTCAGCACTGATCTCCTGGTCCGCCATGTTCTTTTCCTTGGTAAACACTGAAACAAAGTACTCATTAAGTATCTCACTTACATTCTCTGGATCCAACTAAATGTTCCTCCCTTTATCCTTGAGTGGTCTGGTCTTACCCTCTCCCTATTTATCCTCTTGATCTTGATGTGTGTGTAGAATGCTGTGGAATTCATTTAATCCTATTTGCCAAGGATTTTTCTTGACCTTACTGATTTTCCTAATTTCCTTTGAGTTCTTTTCTGACTTCTTTATACACTTCATGTGCTCCGTTTAATGCTAACTTCCGAAACTTTACATATGTTTCCTTTTCCTAAATTCATCACCTTTCTGGACATCCAACATTCTCTTGTCTTTCCATCCTTGTCCTTCTTTCTAAAAGGAACATATTTTTCCTGTACTCTGCAATTCATCTTAATCATCCTCCACATGTCTAACAACACACGTCAAAGTTGCTGCTGAACGCAGCAGGCCAGGCAGCATCTCTAGGAAGAGGTACAGTCGCTGTTTCAGGCCGAGACCCTTCGTCAGGATTAACTGAAGGAAGAGTTAGTAAGAGATTTGAAAGTGGGAGCGGGAGGGGGAGATCCAAAATGATAGGAGAAGACAGGAGGAGGAGGGATGGAGCCAAGAGCTGGACAGGTGATTGGCAAAAGGGATACGAGAGGATCATGGGACAGGAGGTCCGGGGAGAAGGAAAGGTGGGGGGGAACAAACCCAGAGGATGGGCAAGGGGTATCGTGAGAGGGACAGAGGGAGAAAAAGGAGGGAGAGAAAAAGAATGTGTGTATATAAATAAATAAGGGATGGGGTACGAGGGGGAGGTGGGGCATTAGCGGAAGTTAGAGAAGTCAATGTTCATGCCATCAGGTTGGAGGCTACCCAGACAGAATATAAGGTGTTGTTCCTCCAACCTGAATGTGGCTTCATCTTTACAGTAGAGGAGGCCGTGGTCTATCCAAATAGTATATCAAATATTAAAGGGCTTAAAGGACCGCCCTGTCTAGTGCCTCTAAAAAGCCTAAAAAAGGGGGATCTCTGATTATTAGTAAATACAGAAGCCAAAGGTGTATAATATATCATATTAATCCAAGATATAAATTTTGGGCTAAAGTTAAATTTCTCAAGCATATTAAATAAATATTCCCATTCAACTCCATCAAACGCCTTCTTGGTATCAAGCGAAATAACACATTCTGGAATTTTAGATGAAAGAGTATATACAATGTTCATTAACCTCCTGATATTAAAATGCAAAAAAATTACTTTTAATAAACCCTGTCTGATCATCAGAGATAATTTGTGGCAGTACATTTTCCAATCTATTTGCGAATATTTTGGAAAAAATTTCGGAATCCACATTCAACAAAGATATAGGTCTATATGATGCATAATCAGTGAGGTCTTTAACTCTTTTAGGAATTAAAGAAATGGATGCTTCGTAAAAGGATTGTGGTAATTTACTACAAATAAGGCATCCTCGAAAATTCTACATAGCCAAGGGGAAAGTAAATTTGAAAAGGATTTAAAAAATTCTACTGTATATCCATCCAAACCTGGTTCTTTACCAGAATTCATCGAAAAAATTGCTTTCTTAATTTCTTCTTTCGTAATGGGTGCATCTAGTGCTAAATGTTTATTAAGTGGTAATTTCGGAATGTTCAATTTCCTTAAAAATTCATGCATTATGGTAGAATCTTCAGGAAATTCTGATTGATATAAAGAGCTATAGAATTTTTGAAAAGATTTGTTGATTTCATCATGATCGACCATCAAAATACTATCTCGTTTATGAACTTTACTAATCAGACGTTTTGCCGAAGCAGCTTTCAGTTGGTTGGCCAGTAACGTACCCGATTTATCACCATGCATGTAAAGTTGACTCTTAGTTTTAAGTAACTGAGTTTCAATTGGGGAAGTTAATAACAAATTGCATCTGAAGTTCAACTCTCTTTTTATAAAGCTCCAGATTAGGAGCTACAGAATATTTTTTTATCAATTTCTTTAATCTTATCAACCAATGTACGTATTTCATTATTAATTTGTTTTTTCAATCCGGCAGCGTATGAATAATTTGCCCACGAATATATACTTTAAAAGTATCCCATAATATCCCATTGTAAATTTCTTCCGTAAAGTTAATTGAAAAGAAAAAGGCAATCTGTTCTTTAATAAAGTTGACAAAGTTTAGATCCTGAAGCAGAAGTGGAAATTGAACTGCCATTGTCTAGCACTGGAAAATACATCAGCTAATTTAATTGATAGTTTCGAAAGCATATGATCAGAGATGGCAATTACGTCACACTCACAGGCAATAACAGACGAAAGTAATCGAGAGTCGATAAAAATATAATCAATTCTAGAGTAATTATGATATACATGAGAAGAAAATGAGAACCCTTTATCATTAAAATATAAAAATCTCCAAACATCTAAAATTCCGACGTCAACTAAAAAGGAGTTAATAAAAATAGTGGATTTGTTTGGAGGTACCTTATTGGGCACAGACCTGTCCATTGAGGGATTTCAGCAACAGTTAAAATCTCCGCCCATTATCAACATATATTCATTTAAGTTAGGAAGAAATGCAAATAAATGCTTGAAAAATTCAGGATAGTCGGTATTTGGTGCATAAATATTAACCAGCACAACTTCTTGGTTATAAAATAAAGCAGTAATTAGCAGAAATCTACCATTCGGGTCTGAAGTTGTTTCATAATGAACAAATGAAATCGAGGAGTCTTTAAAAATAGAGACACATTTTACCTTGGATTTTGAGTTCAAATGAAACTGTTGTTCCTTCCAAAACCTAAAAAAACACTAATTATCCTCCTTCCTCACATGAGTCTCCTGGGCAAAGATAATCTGAGCATTCAATCTATGAAAAATTTTAAAAATCTTCTTCTATTTAGTTGGATGGTTCAAACCATTCGTATTCCATGAAACAAAGTTAATAATATTATCCATTTTACTTAAGTAAGCCATATGGTATGTAAAAGATTAACCTTATGCTTAGGAAACCCATGACTCAGAAAGAGGGAAAAAAGTTTAAAGAGGAACCAGAAGTTACGACAATTCAGACATACTTGTAGTTTCAGATCAGCCCAGATGAAAAAAACTAAGCTAAAAGTAATCCCATCCCCCACCCACCAAATCCCCAAAAAACTGGCAAATAGACAACCAGAAAGCTAACTAAAAACTGCCCTACCCCCATCTCACTTGAAAGCATATCTCCAAATGAAAAGAATGTAAAATACCACCCACAGACAAACATTGGAAGAAAAATACCATGAAAAGGACTAAACAAATATTTTTTAAAAAACGGCCATTTGCAAAACATTCTGAAAGGCGAGATCTTGAAAAGTGAAACAGAATACAATCTTATTAATATTTCAAAAAAAAACAAATCAGTCACCAAATCAGAGTATTAATTATTTTCAAAAACGAACAGTTAAAAATAACATAAAACAATAAAAGGGAAAAATAAGTTAACATAAAAGCATAATAAACCTCTCTATTTCAAAAACAAAGTACAGGTATAATCAAACCAAGAGCAGAGTTTTTCAATCTTTAAAGGTCTAAATCTACACATTGGTTACTAACTTATAAGCAACTGCGTTCAAGCATGAAGAAACAGTAAATTTATTGGACAGCTAAAATCGAGCCTTTATAAACAAGTGAATGCAGACATAAGAAACAGTAAATTTATTAGACATCAGAGCTCGAACTTTGATCCTCAAGAAATTGATATGCTTTGTCCAAGGATTTAAACCATTTATAAGATTTATCAGGCAGAACAACCTTTAGTCGAGCTGGAAATAGCAGAGCTGGTCAAAAATTTCTTTGATGTAACTCAGTCATCACCGGTTTAAAAAGCGATCTTTGTTGCATACCTCAGGACTGTAGTCTTCAACCAGACAAAATTTCAGATCTCCGTGTACAATAACCCCTTTCCAACGAGCAATTCGAATTAAATGCTCCTTAGTATGCACATAGTGAAATCGGAGTATCACAGATTGGGGTTTTAACTCTTTAGGGCATTTAGCTCCCAAAGACCGGTGGCGCGGTTGAGTGTAGGGGGAGAAGATAAAACATCAGAGCCAAACACCTCCATTAGGAATTGAGAAAAATTTTAGTAAGGTCACCGCTCTCAACGTCTTCACTGAGTCCTATTATTCACAAATTCTGTCTCCGACTACGACTCTCCAAGTCAATAAACTTGACTTTATACTGTTCCAATGTTTGAGTGGTTGAGTTAATTTCTTTTCCAATAAATTCAATCTGTGATCTCTCTGTCTCCCAGCTTCAATGAGTTCGGAAATTTGTCGCTGTTGTTTTTCACTCTCCTGCTTAAGTACTGCCAATCTACCTTCGATCTCCTTTAACAATACTTCCAAAGTAACGACTCTTTTATTGAATTTATCATCCAGGAGCTTCGAGATAGCTTCCAAAGTAACGACTCTTTTATTGAATTTATCATCCAGGAGCTTCGAGATAGCTTCCAAAGTAACGACTCTTTTATTGAATTTATCATCCAGGAGCTTCAAGATAGCTTCCAAAGTAACGACTCTTTTATTGAATTTATCATCCAGGAGCTTAGTGAAGACTGTTTTGGCTGTTCAAAAACACCTTCTGTCTTTTCATTTCCATTACCAGCTTCCTTGCCTTCAGCTAATGCTTTTTTTCCTCTGGTAGTCATTTCCGTTGATTAAAAATCAAAAAATCAAGCATATAGAAGTGTTATAAACACTGTAATATAAATAGTAAAAGGGTGGTGAAAAGATTGAAAAATGAACGGAGCAGAGCCAAAATACGACCTACTCAATCTAGCGCCCCCAAGGGAGCCCTCGGAAATTCTCTTTTTGAATCTGCACGTGTCTGCCTTCTCCCCATCTACCCACCACCCTACCAGGGATAGGGTTCCTCTTGTCCTCACCTACCACCCCACCAGCCTCCACGTTCAGCGCATAATGCCCCATAACTTCCACCATCTCCAATGGGATCCTAGCACCAAGCACATCTTTCCCTCCCCCCCCCACCCGACTTTCCCGCTTTCTGCTTTCTGCAGGGATTGGTCCCTATGTGACTTCCTTGTCCATTCATCCCTCCCCACTGATTTTCCTCCTGGTTTTTACCCTTGCAAGTGGAACAAGTACCACACCTGCCCCTACACCTCCCTCCCTCACTACCATTCAGGGCCCCAAACTGTCCTTCCAGTGAGGTGACACTTCACCTGTGAGTCTGTTGGGGTCATATACTGTATCTGGTGCTCCCAGTGTGGCCTCCTGTATATCGGTGAGGCTCAATGTAGATTGGGAGACCACCTTGCCAAGCATCTCTGCTCCACCTGCCAGCAAAAGTGGGATCTCCTAGTGGCCACCTATTTCAGTTCTACTCCCTATTCCCATTTTGACACGTCAGTCCATGGCCTCCTCTACTGCTGCAATGAGGCCATACTTAGGCTGGAGGAGCAATACCTTGTATTCTGTCTGGGTAGCCTCCAACCTGATGGTGTGAACATTGATTTCTTGAACTTCTGGTAATTGCCCTCCTTCACCATTCCCCGTCCCTATTTCCCTCTCTCACCTTATCTCCTTACCTGCCCATTCCCTCTCTCTGGTGCTCCTCCCCAGTCCCATTCTTCCATGGCCTTTGTCCTCTCTTATCAGGTTCCCCCTTCACCAAATGACTTCCCAGCTCTTTACTTCACCCCTCCCACTCTCCCACTTTCACCTATCACCTACTACCTTGTACTTATTCTGCCCTCCTCCCACCTTCTAATTCTGACCTCTTCTTTTTTTCTCCAGTCCTGATGAAGCATCTCGGACTGAAACGCCAACTGTTTACTCTTTTCCATAGATGGTGCCTGTCCTCCTGATTTTCTCCAGCGTTTTTGTGTGTGCTGCTGCGTAATCTACCTGAATCTTTGAGTGATCTGTACTGGAAATGGAGACATTTCCTGAAGTACTAAAGTATTGGAAATTGGGTTAACTCCAGCATATCACAGAGAAATGTATCGTCAAGGTCTGTCAAACCATCAGAAGGGAATTGGAGATAATCCTGGAAAAAATAGACCAGTGAGCCTCGTGTCTGTGGCGGGGAACCTGTTGGAGAGGATTCTTAAGGAAAATGTATCTGAACATTTGGAAACCTGTAGCCAAATTAGGGACAGTCCGATTTTTCAAGGGGTGACAAAAGTGACTGATGAGGATAGAACAATGGATGTTGTCTACATGGATTTTCATAAAGTATCCTCCATATTAGTGTCTAGTGTCTATTAGGCTGATCCAGAAAATCAAGATGCATGGCATCCATGGTGACGTAGCCTTTTGATTTTAGAATTGACTCGGTAGTTGGTGAAAATTGGTCTGGCTGGAGGTCTGTGAATACCTGTATCCTGCAGGGACATCTGCTGTTGTGATATATTGGATCAATCCAAATCTTCCATCATAAGACCGTATGAGTAGAATGAGGCCATTCAGCCCATCAAGCCTGCTCCACCATTCTCTCATGGCTGATTTACTATCCCGCTCAATCCCATTCTCTCTTCTCCACATAATCTTTAAAGCTCTTACTAATAAAGAACCTATCAACTTCAGCTTTAACTATACCAAATGATGGCCTTCACACCCATCTGTGGCAATGAATTCGAGAGATTCACCACCCTCCAGCTAAAGAAATTCCTTCTCACCTCTGTTCTGAAGGAGCGTCCTTCTATTCTGAGGCTGTGTTCTTTGATCCTAGACTTCCTAATCATAGAAAATAACCTCTCCACGTCCATTCTATCTAAGCCTTACAATATTTGATAGATTTCAAAGAGATCTCTCCTTTTTTTAAACTCCAGCACAGTCAGGTCCGGAGTCATCAACTACTCATTTAACCATTTCATTCCTGGAATAATCCTCATGAACCTCGTCTCGACACTCTTCAATGCCAGCACATTTTTTTTTTCGATAAGTGGTTACAGGGTAGATAATTTTCAAAGAAGCAGTCTAACGGCAGGGTGACGCCACCATGGCTGACCAGGGAAGTCAAAGCCAACATATAAACAAAAAACTATAGACCAAAATAGACTAAAAATTAGTGGGAATTAGACAAATGTTTGCGAAGAAAGAGAATTCTAGGATGTATATTGTATATATTTCTCTGACATTAAATGCACCTTTGAAAGGATTAGGAAGCTCTTAAAAATCAACAGACGGCAACTAAAAAAGCCGTAAGGAGGGAAAAGATGAAAGCTAGCCAATAACAACAAAGGGGATACCAAACATTTTTTCAGATATATAAAGAGCAAAAGAGAGGTCAGAGTAAATATTGAATCACTGGAAAACGATGCTGGAGAGGTAGTAATGGGGGACAAGGAAATGCCAGACGGGCTGAATAAGTATATTGTATCAGTCTTCACTGTGGAAGACACCAGCAGTATGTCAAGTGTTTGAGAGTGTCGGGCGGGGGCAGAAATGAGTGCAGTTGCTATTACTAGAGAGAAGATGCTTGGCCAGGTGAAGGTCTAAAGGCAGATGAGTCAGCTGAACCAGATGGAATACCCCCCAGCATTCTGAAAGAGATAGCTGAAGAGATTGTGCAAGGCATTAGTAATGATTTTTCAAAAATCACTAAGTTCTGGCGTGGTTCTGGAGGACTGAAAAATTGCAATATCATTCCACTCTTCAAGAAAGGAGGGAAGCAGAAGAAAGGAAGTTATTGGCCAGTTAACTTGACTTCAGTGGTTGGAGTCGATTGTTAAGGATGTGGTTTCAGGGTGCTTGGAACAACACACAACAAAATAGGCTAAAGTCAGCACACATCAAAGTTGCTGGTGAACGCAGCAGGCCAGGCAGCATCTATAGGAAGAGGTACAGTCGCCGTTTCGGGCCGAGACCCTTCGTCAGGACTAACTGAAGGAAGAGCTAGTAAGAGATTTGAAAGTGGGAAGGGGAGGGGGAGATCTGAAATGATAGGAGAAGACAGGAGGGGGAGGGATGGAGCCAAGAGCGGGACAGTTGATTGGCAAAAGGGATATGAGAGGATCATGGGACAGGAGGCCTAGGGAGAAGGAAAGGGGGAGGGGGGAAGCCCAGAGGGTGGGCAAGGAGTATAGTGAGAGGGACAGAGGGAGAAAAAGGATACAGAAAATACAGAAAACCTCGGTAACATTCTCCAGGCACAGCAGCAGTCTCCCCTCTCTGGCAGCAGAGTGATCCCACCAGCGATCAAAAGGCAGGTAGCCATAATGCCATTAGTTTCAAAATAAATATGTAAAAAGATAGGTCTGGTCCATGGGTTGAGATTCTAAATTGGAGAAAGGGCAACTTTGATGGTTTCAGAAAGGATCTGTCAAATGTGGATTGGGACAGGCTGTTTTTTGGCAAAGGTGTACTTGGTTAGTGGGAAACCTTCAAATGTGAAATTTTGAGGGTACCAAGCCTGTATGTGCTTGTCAGAATAAAAGGTAAAGATTACAGGTTTAGGGGACCTTAGTTTTCAAGAGCTATTGAGAATGCTGATTAAGGAATAAAAAGAAATACATAGCAGGTATAGGCAGGTAGGAACAACTAAGGTCCCTTTGGAGTATCAGAACTGCAAGAGAACACTTAAGAAAGAAATCAGGAGGACTGAAAGAAAGCATGAGTTTGCCCTAGTAGACAAGGTGAAGGAGAATCCTAAGGGTTCTTCGATACATTCAGAGCAAAAGAATTGCAAAGGACAAAATTGGTCCTCTGGAAGATCAGAATGGTCAGAATTTTTTTTTTGCATCTGTATTTACTTGGGAGTCAGACACAGTCTATAGGAGTGAGGAAAAGCAATGGTGAGGTCATGGACCCTATACAGATTACAGAGGAAAAGGTTCAAGGTTCAAAGTAAATTTTATTATCAGAATACATGTAAGTCACCACATATAGCCCTGAGATTCATTTTCCTGCAGGCATACTCAACAAATCTATAGAATAGTAACTATAACAGGATCAATGATAGATCAGAGAGAGTGCAGGAGACAACAAACTGTGCAAATGCAAGTATAAATAAATAGCAATAAATAACGAGAATATGAAATAACAGAATTAAGAGTGCTTAAAATGAGATCATTGGTTGTGGGAACATCTCAATGGATGGGAAATTAAGGGCAGTTATCCCCATTTGTTCAAGAGCCTGATGGTTGAGGGGTAGTAACTGTTCTTGAACCTGGTGGTGTGAGTCCTGAGGCTCTTGTACCTTCAGTAAGCCTGACCTCAGTGGTTGGGAGGATGTTGGAGTCGATTGTTAAGGACGAGGTCTCAGGGTACTTGGAGGCACATGATAAAATAGGTGATAATCAGCATGGTTTCTTCAAAGGAAAATCTTGCCTGACAAATTTGTTGGAATTTTTTGAAGAAATAACAAGCAGGATAGACAAAGGAGAATTAGTTGATACTGGATTTTCAGAAGGCCTTTGACAAGCTGCTACTCGAGGTTGCTTCACAAGCTACAAGCTCATGGTATTACAATAAAGGTTCAAGCATGGTTGAAGTGGTGGCTGATTGTCAGAGGCCAGAGGGAACCTTTTCTGGCTGACTGTCGGTGACTAGTGGTGTTCTACAGGGTTCTGTGTTGGGACTGATTTTTTTTACATTATATGTCAATGATTTGGATAATGGAATGGATCGTTTTGTTGCAAAGTTTGCAGATGATATGAAGACAGGTGAAGGGGCAGGTAGTTTTGAGGAAGGAGATAAACTACAGAAGGACTTAGATTAGGAGAATGGGCAAAGAAATGGCAGATGGAATACAGTGTCAGAAAGTGTATGATCACGCATTTTGGTAGAAGAAGTGAAAGGGTTGGTTATTTTCTAAATGGAGAGAAAATTCAAAAAGCTAGGCACAAAGGGACTTGGGAATCCTTGTGCAGGATTCCCTAAAGGTTAATTTGCAGGTTGAGTCAGTGGTGAGGAAGGCAAGTGCAATGTTACCATTCATTTCAAGAGGGCTAGAATATTAAAGCAAGGATGTAATGTTGATAATTTATAAAGCACTGATGAGGCCTCGCTTGGAGTATTGTGATCAGATTTGCCCCCTTATCTTAGAAAGGATGTGCTGAAACTGGAGAGGGTTCAAAGAAGATTCACAAAAATTTTTCTAGAATTAAATGGCTTGTCCTGTGAAGAGCGTTTGATGGCTCTGGGCCTGTGTTCACTAGAACTCAGAAGAATGAGGGTTAACCTCATTGAAACCTATCGAATGGTGAAAGACCTTGAAAGAGTGAATGTGGGGAGGATGTTTCCCATGTTGGGAGAGAGTCTCAGAATAGAGGAACATCCTTTTAGAATGGAGACGTGGAAGACTTTCTTTAACTCCTGTGTGGTGAATCTGTGGAATTTGTTGCCACAAGCAGCTGTGTGTATTTAGGGCAGGGGTTAATAGATTCTTGATTTGTCAAGGCATGAAGGGATATAAGAAAATTGGTTCAGGTATGATGATATGCTGAAGCAGACTTGATGGGCCGAATGGCCTAATCCTGCTCCTGTATTGCAGAGTCTTACGGTCTTCTGCCTGATGGCAGCAGTGAGAAAAGAACATGACTTGAGTGATGAAGATCTCCGATAATAGATGCTGCTCTCCTATGACAGCATTTTATGTAAGTGTGCTGATAGCTGGCAGGACTTTACCGATGATGTACTGGGCTGAATCCAGTCCCTCCTGCAGGGTTTTCCGATCAGAGACATTGGTGTTTCCATACCAGGCCGTGATGCATTCGTTCCATACACTCTCCTCTGCACATCAATGGAACTTCGTCAAAGTGTTAGTTGTTGTCAGCAGATTGCTAAGGAAGGTGAGGCACTGTTGTGCTTTCTGTGCAATCGTATTTGCGTGCTGTGTCCAGCACAGCTCTGAAATAGTAACACCAACGAATTTAAAGTTGCTCACTGTCTCCACCTTTCATCCTTTGATCAGGACTGGCTCATGGACCTCTGATTTCCCTCTCCTGAAGTTTACAATCAGTTCCTTGGTCTTTCTGACGTTGAGTAAGAGGTTGCTGTTATGACACCACTCAGCCAAATTTTTAATCTTCCTTCTGCATGCTGATTCATTGGCCCACAACAGCGGTGTCATCAGCAAACTCGTATGCGGTTTTAGCCACACCGTCATAGGTGTAAAGCAGGCAGAGCAGAGGGCAAGCACACAGCCCTGTCGTACACCTGTGTTGATGGAGATCATGAAGCAGATGTTTTTTCCAATCCAAACTGACTGCAGTCTACAAGTGATGAAATCCGGGATCTGATTGCATAAGGAGGTATGGAGGGCAAGGTCTCGGAGCTTATTGATTAGTTTTGAGGGGATGATGGTGTTAAATGCTGAGCTGTAATCAATAAAGAGCAGCTGGTGATTGCACCTTTGGTGACTGGATGTTCCAGGGTAGTGTGAAGAGCCGATGAGATGGCATCTGCTGTGAATCTGTCACTCCAATAGGCAATTTGGAGTGGATCCAAGTCACCTCTCAGGCTGAACTGATATGATTCATCACCAGCCTCTCAAAGCACTTCATCACTGTGCATGTAAGTGCATCTGGGAGATGGTGATTCAGGCAGATCACCACGCTCTTCTTGGGCACCAGCATAATTGAAGCTTGCTAGAAGCAGGTGGGTACCATACGCTGCCAAAGGGACAGTGTTTGCTGTTTGAGGCAAACTAGGGTGGATAAATCCCCAGGGCCTGGCAAGTTGTTTCCTTGGACCCTGTGGGAGGCAAGTGCAGAAATTGCAGAGGCCCTAGCAGAGATATTTAAATCATCCTTAGGAACAGGTGAGGTACTGGAGGACTGGACAATCATGGGCAGAGGGAAGAAGCTGTTCCTAAATTGTTGAATGTGTGCCTTCAAGCTTCTGTACCTCTTTCCTGACGGTAACAAATAAAAGGTGGTGGGGTGCTTAATAATGGATGTCTCCTTTCTGAGGCACCGCTCCTTGAAGATATCTTGGATACTATGAAGGCTCGTACCCAAGATGGAGCTAACTAATTTTACAACTTTCTGTAGCTTCTTTCAATGCTGTGCCGTAGCACCCCGCCGCATATCCCTGACCATGATAGAGCCTGTCAGAATGCTCTCCATGGTACACCTGTAGATGTTTTCCGGTATTTTACTGTAGCTGACAAACTAAGTCTCCTCAAACTCCTAGTGAAATATGTCCACTGTCTTGCCTTCTTTATAACTGCATCGATATGTTAGAACCAGGTTAGATTCTCAGAGATCTTGACACCCAGGAACTTAAAATTGCTCACTCTCCCCACTTCTGATCTTTGTTTGAGGATTGGTTCTTGTTCCCTCATTTTACCGTTCTTGAGGTCCACAAACAGCTCTTTGGTGTTCTGGACGTTGAGTGCCAGGTTGTTGCTGCGACACCACTCAACCAGCTGCTATATCTCACTCCTGTACACCCCCTTGTGTCCATCTGAGATGCTGCTATATCTCACTCCTATACGCACTCTTGTCTCCATCTGAGATTCTGCTATATCTCACTCCTGTACGCCCTCTTGTCTCCATCTGAGATTCCGCAATATCTCACTCCTGTACGCACTCTCGTCTCCATCTGAGATTCTGCTATATCTCACTCCTGTACGCCCTCTTGTCTCCATCTGAGATTTTGCTATATCTAACTCCTGTACGCTCTCTTGTCTCCATCCCAGATTCTGCTATATCTCACTCCTGTACGCCATCTTGTCTCCATCCGAGAATCTGCTGTATCTCACTCCTGTACGCCCTCTCGTCGCCATCCGAGATTCTGCTATATCTCACTCCTGTACGCCCTCTTGTCTCCATCCGAGATTCTGCTATATCTCACTCCTGAACGCCCTCTCGTCTCAATCTGAGATTCTGCTATATCTCACGACTGTACGCCCTCTTGTCTCCATCTCAGAATCTGGCATATCTCACTCCTGTACGCCCACTTGTCTCCATCCGAGATTCTGCCGCATCTCACTCCTGTACGCCCCCTTGTCTCCGTCCGAGATTCTGGCATATCTCACTCCTGTACGCCCTCTTGTCTCCATCCGAGATTCTGCTGTATCTCACTCCTGTACGCCCTCTTGTCTCCGTCCGAGATTCTGCAGTATCACACTCCTCTACGCACTCTTGTCTCCATCCGAGATTCTGCTATATCTCACTCCTGTACGCCCTCTCGTCTCCATCTGAGATTCTGCTATATCTCACTCCTGTACGCCCTCTTGTCTCCATCTGAGATTCTGCTATATCTCACTCCCGTACACCCTCGTCTCCGTCTGAGATTCTGCTATATCTCACTCCTGTACGCCCTCTTGTCTCCATCTGAGATTCTGCTATATCTCACTCCTGTACGCCCTCTTATCTCCATCGGAGATTCTGCTATATCTGACTCCTGTACGCCCTCTTGTTTCCATCTGAGATTCTGTTGTATCTCACTCCTGTACGACCTCTTGTCTCCATCTGAGATTCTGCTGTATCTCACTCCTGTACGCCCTCTTGTCTCCATCTGAGATTCTGCTATATCTCACTCCTGTACGCCCTCTCGTCTCCAGCTGAGATTCTGCTATATCCAACTCCTGTACGCCCTCTTGTTTCCATCTGAGATTCTGTTGTATCTCACTCCTGTACGCCCTCTTGTCTCCATCTGAGATTCTGCCGTATCTCACTCCTGTGCGCCCTCTTGTCTCCATCCGAGATTCTGCCGTATCTCACTCCTGTACGCCCTCTTGTCTCCATCTGAGATTCAGCTATATCTCACTTCTGTACGCCCTCTTGTCTCCATCTGAGATTCTACTATATCTCAGTAATCTACGCCCTCTTGTCTCCATCTGAGATTCTGCTATATCTCACTCCTGTACGCCCTCTTGTGTCCATCTGAGATTCTGCAGTATCACACTCCTCTACGCACTCTTGTCTCCATCCGAGATTCTGCTATATCTCACTCCTGTACGCCCTCTTGTCTCCATCCGAGATTCTGCTATATCTCACTCCTGTACGCCCTCTTGTCTCCATCTGAGATTCTGCTATATCTCACTCCTGTACGCCCTCTTGTCTCCATCTGAGATTCTGCTATATCTCACTCCTGTACGCCCTCCTGTCTCCATCCGAGATCCTGCTATATCTCACTCCTGTACGCCCTCTTGTCTCCATCTGAGATTCTGCCGTATCTCACTCCTGTACGCCCTCTTGTCTCCATCGGAGATTCTGCTATATCTCACTCCTGTACGCCCTCTTGTCTCCATCCGAGATTCTGCTATATCTCACTCCTATACGCCCTCTTGTCTCCATCCGAGATTCTGCTGTATCTCACTCCTGTACGCCCTCTCGTCTCCATCTGAGATTCTGCTATATCTCACTCTTGTACGCCCTGTTGTCTCCATCTGAGATTCTACTATATCTCACTCCTGTTCGCCCTCTTGTCTCCATCTGAGATTCTGCTGTATCTCACTCCTGTACGCCCTCTTGTCTCCATCTGAGATTCTGCTATATCTCAGTCCTGTACGCCCTCTTGTCTCCATCTGAGATTCTGCCGTATCTCACTCCTGTACGCCCTCTTGTCAGCATCTGAGATTCTGCTATATCTCACTCCTGTACGCCCCCTTGTCTGCATCCGAGATTCTGCCGTATCTCACTCCTGTACGCCCTCTTGTCTCCATCCGAGATTCTGCTATATCTCACTCCTGTACGCTCTCTTGTCTGCATCCGAGATTCTGCTATATCTCACTCCTGTACGCCCTCTTGTCTCCATCCGAGATTCTGCTATATCTCACTCCTGTACGCCCTCTTGTCTCCATCTGAGATTCTGCTAGATCTCACTCCTGTACGCCCTCTTGTCTCCATCTGAGATTCTGCCGTATCTCACTCCTGTACGCCCTCTTGTCTGCATCCGAGATTCTGCTATATCTCACTCCTGTACGCCCTCTTGTCTCCATCCGAGATTCTGCTATATCTAACTCCTGTATGCCCTCTTGTCTCCATCTGAGATTCTGCCGTATCTCACTCCTCTACGCCCTCTTGTCTCCAACTGAGATTCTGCTATATCTCACTCCTGAACGCCCTCTCGTCTCAATCTGAGATTCTGCTATATCTCACGACTGTACGCCCTCTTGTCTCCATCTCAGATTCTGGCATATCTCACTCCTGTACGCCCACTTGTCTCCATCCGAGATTCTGCCGCATCTCACTCCTGTACGCCCCCTTGTCTCCGTCCGAGATTCTGGCATATCTCACTCCTGTACGCCCTCTTGTCTCCATCCGAGATTCTGCTGTATCTCACTCCTGTACGCCCTCTTGTCTCCGTCCGAGATTCTGCTATATCTCACTCCTGTACGCCCTCTTGACTCCATCTGAGATTCTGCTATATCTCACTCCTGTACGCCCTCTTATCTCCATCGGAGATTCTGCTATATCTGACTCCTGTACGCCCTCTTGTTTCCATCTGAGATTCTGTTGTATCTCACTCCTGTACGACCTCTTGTCTCCATCTGAGATTCTGCTATATCTCACTCCTGTACGCCCTCTCGTCTCCAGCTGAGATTCTGCTATATCCAACTCCTGTACGCCCTCTTGTTTCCATCTGAGATTCTGTTGTATCTCACTCCTGTACGCCCTCTTGTCTCCATCTGAGATTCTGCCGTATCTCACTCCTGTGCGCCCTCTTGTCTCCATCCGAGATTCTGCCGTATCTCACTCCTGTACGCCCTCTTGTCTCCATCTGAGATTCAGCTATATCTCACTTCTGTACGCCCTCTTGTCTCCATCTGAGATTCTACTATATCTCAGTAATCTACGCCCTCTTGTCTCCATCTGAGATTCTGCTATATCCCACTCCTGTACGCCCTCTTGTCTCCATCCGAGATTCTGCTATATCTCACTCCTGAACGCCCTCTCGTCTCAATCTGAGATTCTGCTATATCTCACGACTGTACGCACTCTTGTCTCCATCCGAGATTCTGCTATATCTCACTCCTGTACGCCCTCTCGTCTCCATCTGAGATTCTGCTATATCTCACTCCTGTACGCCCTCTTGTCTCCATCTGAGATTCTGCTATATCTCACTCCCGTACACCCTCGTCTCCGTCTGAGATTCTGCTATATCTCACTCCTGTACGCCCTCTTGTCTCCATCTGAGATTCTGCTATATCTCACTCCTGTACGCCCTCTTATCTCCATCGGAGATTCTGCTATATCTGACTCCTGTACGCCCTCTTGTTTCCATCTGAGATTCTGTTGTATCTCACTCCTGTACGACCTCTTGTCTCCATCTGAGATTCTGCTGTATCTCACTCCTGTACGCCCTCTTGTCTCCATCTGAGATTCTGCTATATCTCACTCCTGTACGCCCTCTCGTCTCCAGCTGAGATTCTGCTATATCCAACTCCTGTACGCCCTCTTGTTTCCATCTGAGATTCTGTTGTATCTCACTCCTGTACGCCCTCTTGTCTCCATCTGAGATTCTGCCGTATCTCACTCCTGTGCGCCCTCTTGTCTCCATCCGAGATTCTGCCGTATCTCACTCCTGTACGCCCTCTTGTCTCCATCTGAGATTCAGCTATATCTCACTTCTGTACGCCCTCTTGTCTCCATCTGAGATTCTACTATATCTCAGTAATCTACGCCCTCTTGTCTCCATCTGAGATTCTGCTATATCCCACTCCTGTACGCCCTCTTGTCTCCATCTGAGATTCAGCTATATCTCACTCCTGTACGCCCTCTTGTCTCCATCTGAGATTCTACTATATCTCAGTAATCTACGCCCTCTTTTCTCCATCTGAGATTCTGCTATATCTCACTCCTGTACGCCCTCTTGTGTCCATCCGAGATTCTGCAGTATCACACTCCTCTACGCACTCTTGTCTCCATCCGAGATTCTGCTATATCTCACTCCTGTACGCCCTCTTGTCTCCATCCGAGATTCTGCTATATCTCACTCCTGTACGCCCTCTTGTCTCCATCTGAGATTCTGCTATATCTCACTCCTGTACGCCATCTCGTCTCCATCTGAGATTCTGCTATATCTCACTCCGGTAAGCCCACTCGTCTCCATCTGAGATTCTGCTATATCTCACTCCTGTACGCCCTCTTGTCTCCATCTGAGATTCTGCTATATCTCACTCCTGTACGCCCTCCTGTCTCCATCCGAGATCCTGCTATATCTCACTCCTGTACGCCCTCTTGTCTCCATCTGAGATTCTGCCGTATCTCACTCCTGTACGCCCTCTTGTCTCCATCGGAGATTCTGCTATATCTCACTCCTGTACGCCCTCTTGTCTCCATCCGAGATTCTGCTATATCTCACTCCTATACGCCCTCTTGTCTCCATCCGAGATTCTGCTGTATCTCACTCCTGTACGCCCTCTCGTCTCCATCTGAGATTCTGCTATATCTCACTCTTGTACGCCCTGTTGTCTCCATCTGAGATTCTACTATATCTCACTCCTGTTCGCCCTCTTGTCTCCATCTGAGATTCTGCTGTATCTCAGTCCTGTACGCCCTCTTGTCTCCATCTGAGATTCTGCTATATCTCAGTCCTGTACGCCCTCTTGTCTCCATCTGAGATTCTGCCGTATCTCACTCCTGTACGCCCTCTTGTCAGCATCTGAGATTCTGCTATATCTCACTCCTGTACGCCCCCTTGTCTGCATCCGAGATTCTGCCGTATCTCACTCCTGTACGCCCTCTTGTCTCCATCCGAGATTCTGCTATATCTCACTCCTGTACGCTCTCTTGTCTGCATCCGAGATTCTGCTATATCTCACTCCTGTACGCCCTCTTGTCTCCATCCGAGATTCTGCTATATCTCACTCCTGTACGCCCTCTTGTCTCCATCTGAGATTCTGCTAGATCTCACTCCTGTACGCCCTCTTGTCTCCATCTGAGATTCTGCCGTATCTCACTCCTGTACGCCCTCTTGTCTGCATCCGAGATTCTGCTATATCTCACTCCTGTACGCCCTCTTGTCTCCATCCGAGATTCTGCTATATCTAACTCCTGTATGCCCTCTTGTCTCCATCTGAGATTCTGCCGTATCTCACTCCTCTACGCCCTCTTGTCTCCAACTGAGATTCTGCTATATCTCACTCCTGAACGCCCTCTCGTCTCAATCTGAGATTCTGCTATATCTCACGACTGTACGCCCTCTTGTCTCCATCTCAGATTCTGGCATATCTCACTCCTGTACGCCCACTTGTCTCCATCCGAGATTCTGCCGCATCTCACTCCTGTACGCCCCCTTGTCTCCGTCCGAGATTCTGGCATATCTCACTCCTGTACGCCCTCTTGTCTCCATCCGAGATTCTGCTGTATCTCACTCCTGTACGCCCTCTTGTCTCCGTCCGAGATTCTGCTATATCTCACTCCTGTACGCCCTCTTGACTCCATCTGAGATTCTGCTATATCTCACTCCTGTACGCCCTCTTATCTCCATCGGAGATTCTGCTATATCTGACTCCTGTACGCCCTCTTGTTTCCATCTGAGATTCTGTTGTATCTCACTCCTGTACGACCTCTTGTCTCCATCTGAGATTCTGCTGTATCTCACTCCTGCACGCCCTCTTGTCTCCATCTGAGATTCTGCTATATCTCACTCCTGTACGCCCTCTCGTCTCCAGCTGAGATTCTGCTATATCCAACTCCTGTACGCCCTCTTGTTTCCATCTGAGATTCTGTTGTATCTCACTCCTGTACGCCCTCTTGTCTCCATCTGAGATTCTGCCGTATCTCACTCCTGTGCGCCCTCTTGTCTCCATCCGAGATTCTGCCGTATCTCACTCCTGTACGCCCTCTTGTCTCCATCTGAGATTCAGCTATATCTCACTTCTGTACGCCCTCTTGTCTCCATCTGAGATTCTACTATATCTCAGTAATCTACGCCCTCTTGTCTCCATCTGAGATTCTGCTATATCCCACTCCTGTACGCCCTCTTGTCTCCATCTGAGATTCAGCTATATCTCACTCCTGTACGCCCTCTTGTCTCCATCTGAGATTCTACTATATCTCAGTAATCTACGCCCTCTTGTCTCCATCTGAGATTCTGCTATATCTCACTCCTGTACGCCCTCTTGTGTCCATCCGAGATTCTGCAGTATCACACTCCTCTACGCACTCTTGTCTCCATCCGAGATTCTGCTATATCTCACTCCTGTACGCCCTCTTGTCTCCATCCGAGATTCTGCTATATCTCACTCCTGTACGCCCTCTTGTCTCCATCTGAGATTCTGCTATATCTCACTCCTGTACGCCATCTCGTCTCCATCTGAGATTCTGCTATATCTCACTCCGGTAAGCCCACTCGTCTCCATCTGAGATTCTGCTATATCTCACTCCTGTACGCCCTCTTGTCTCCATCTGAGATTCTGCTATATCTCACTCCTGTACGCCCTCCTGTCTCCATCCGAGATCCTGCTATATCTCACTCCTGTACGCCCTCTTGTCTCCATCTGAGATTCTGCCGTATCTCACTCCTGTACGCCCTCTTGTCTCCATCGGAGATTCTGCTATATCTCACTCCTGTACGCCCTCTTGTCTCCATCCGAGATTCTGCTATATCTCACTCCTATACGCCCTCTTGTCTCCATCCGAGATTCTGCTGTATCTCACTCCTGTACGCCCTCTCGTCTCCATCTGAGATTCTGCTATATCTCACTCTTGTACGCCCTGTTGTCTCCATCTGAGATTCTACTATATCTCACTCCTGTTCGCCCTCTTGTCTCCATCTGAGATTCTGCTGTATCTCACTCCTGTACGCCCTCTTGTCTCCATCTGAGATTCTGCTATATCTCAGTCCTGTACGCCCTCTTGTCTCCATCTGAGATTCTGCCGTATCTCACTCCTGTACGACCTCTTGTCTCCATCTGAGATTCTGCTATATCTCACTCCTGTACGCCCTCTCTTCTCCAGCTGAGATTCTGCTATATCTAACTCCTGTACGCCCTCTTGTTTCCATCTGAGATTCTGTTGTATCTCACTCCTGTACGCCCTCTTGTCTCCATCTGAGATTCTGCCGTATCTCACTCCTGTGCGCCCTCTTGTCTCCATCCGAGATTCTGCCGTATCTCACTCCTGTACGCCCTCTTGTCTCCATCTGAGATTCAGCTATATCTCACTTCTGTACACCCTCTTGTCTCCATCTGAGATTCTACTATATCTCAGTAATCTACGCACTCTTGTCTCCATCTGAGATTCTGCTATATCCCACTCCTGTACGCCCTCTTGTCTCCATCTGAGATTCAGCTATATCTCACTCCTGTACGCCCTCTTGTCTCCATCTGAGATTCTACTATATCTCAGTAATCTACGCCCTCTTGTCTCCTTCCGAGATTCTGCTGTATCACACTCCTCTACGCACTCTTGTCTCCATCCGAGATTCTGCTATATCTCACTCCTGTACGCCCTCTTGTCTCCATCCGAGATTCTGCTCTTTCTCACTCCTGTACGCACTCTTGTCTCCATCTGAGATTCTGCTATATCTCACTCCTGTACGCCATCTCGTCTCCATCTGAGATTCTGCTATATCTCACTCCGGTAAGCCCACTCGTCTCCATCTGAGATTCTGCTATATCTCACTCCTGTACGCCCTCTTGTTTCCATCTGAGATTCTGCTATATCTCACTCCTGTACGCCCTCTTGTCTCCATCTGAGATTCTGCTATATCTCACTCCTGCACGGCCTCTTGTCTCCATCCGAGATTCTGCTATATCTCACTCCTGTACGCCCTGTTGTCTCCATCTGAGATTCTACTATATCTCACTCCTGTACGCCCTCTTGTCTCCATCTGAGATTCAGCTGTATCTCACTCCTGTACGCCCTCTTGTCTCCATCTGAGATTCTGCTATATCTCAGTCCTGTACGCCCTCTTGTCTCCATCTGAGATTCTGCCGTATCTCACTCCTGTACGCCCTCTTGTCAGGATCTGAGATTCTGCTATATCTCACTCCTGTACGCCCTCTTGTCTGCATCTGAGATTCTGCTATATCTCACTCCTGTACGCCCTCTTGTCTCCATCTGAGATTCTACTATATCTCCCTCCTGTGCGCCCTCTTGTCTCCATCTGAGATTCTGCTGTATCTCACTCCTGTACGCCCTCTTGTCTCCATCTGAGATTCTGCCCTATCTCACTCCTGTACGCCTTCTTGTCTTCATCCAAGAGTCTGCTATAGCTCACTCCTGTACGCCCTCTTCTCTCCATCCGAGATTCTGCTTTATCTCACTCCTGTACACCCTCTTGTCTCCATCCGAGATTCTGCTATATCTCCCACCTGTACGCCCTCTTGTCTCCATCCGAGATTCTGCTATATCTCGCTCCTCTACGCCCTCTTGTCTCCATCTGAGATTCTGCTATATCTCACTCCTGTACTCCCTCTCGTCTCCAGCTGAGATTCTGCCATATCTGACTCCTGTACGCCCTCTTGTTTCCATCTGAGATTCTGTTCTATCTCAGTCCTGTACGCCCTCTTGTCTCCATCTGAGATTCTGCCGTATCTCACTCCTGTACGCCCTCTTGTCTCCATCTGAGATTCTGCCGTATCTCACTCCTGTACGCCCTCTCGTCTCCATCCGAGATTCTGCTATATCTCACTCCTGTACGTCGTCTTGTCTCCATCCGAGATTCTGCTATATTTCACTCCTTTTCGCCCTCTTGTCTCCATCCAAGAGTCTGCTATAGCTCACTCCTGTACGCCCTCTTCTCTCCATCCGAGATTCTGCTTTATCTCACTCCTGTACGCCCTCTTGTCTCCATCCGAGATTCTGCTATATCTCGCTCCTGTACGCCCTCTTGTCTGCATCCGAGATTCTGCTATATCTCGATCCTGTACGCCCTCTTGTCTCCATCCGAGATTCTGCTCTATCTCGCTCCTGTACGCCCTCTTGTCTCCATCCGATATTCTGCTGTATCTCGCTCCTGTACGCACCCTTGTCTCCACCTGAGATTCTGCTATATCTCACTCCTGTACGCCTTCTTGTCTCCATCCGAGATTCTGCTCTATCTCGCTCCTGTACGCCCTCTTGTCTCCATCCGATATTGTGCTGTATCTCGCTCCTGTACGCACCCTTGTCTCCACCTGAGATTCTGCTATATCTCACTCCTGTACGCCCTGTTGTCTCCATCCGAGATTCTGCTATATTTCACTCCTGTACGCCCCCTCGTCTCCATCTGAGAGTCTGCTATATTTCACTCCTGTACGCCCTCTTGTCTCCATCTGAGATTCTGCCGTATCTCACTCCTGTACGCCCTCTTGTCTGCATCAGAGATTCTGCTATATCTCACTCCTGTACGCCATCTCGTCTCCATCTGAGATTCTGCTATATCTCACTCTGGTAAGCCCTCTCGTCTCCATCTGAGATTCTGCTATATCTCACTCCTGTACGCACTCTCGTGTCCATCTGAGATTCTGCTATATCTCACTCATGTACGCCCTCTTGTTTCCATCTGAGATTCTGCTATATCTCACTCCTGTACGCCCTCTTGTCTCCATCTGAGATTCTGCTATATCTCACTCCTGTACGCCCTCTTGTCTCCATCTGAGATTCTGCCGTATCTCACTCCTGTACGCCCTCTTGTCTCCATCCGAGATTCTGCTGTATCTTACTCCTGTACGCCGTCTTGTCTGCATCCGGGATTCTGCTTTCTCTCACTCCTGTACGCCCTTTTGTCAGCATCTGAGATTCTGCTATATCTCACTCCTGTACGCCCTCTTGTCTTCATCCGAGATTCTGCTATATCTAACTCCTGTACGCCCTCTTGTCTCCATCTGAGTATCTCCCGTATCTCACTCCTCTATGCCCTATTGTCTCCAACTGAGATTCTGCTATATCTCACTCCTGTACGCTCTCTCGTCTCCATCTGAGATTCTGCCGTATCTCACTCCTGTACGCCCTCTTGTCTCCAACTGAGATTCTGCTATATCTCACTCCTGTACGCCCTCTTGTCTCCAACTGAGATTCTGCTGTATCTCACTCTTGTACGCCCTGTCGTCTCCATCTGAGATTCTGCCGTATCTCACTCCTGTACGCCCTCTCGTCTCCATCCGAGATTCTGCTATATCTCACTCCTGTACGAACTCTTGTCTCCATCTGAGATTCTACTATATCTCACTCCTTTACGCTCTCTTGTCTCCATCTGAATTTCTGCTGTATCTCACTCTTGTACGCACTCTTGTCTCCATCTGAGATTCAGCCATATCTCACTCCTGTACGCCCTCTTGTCTCCATCTGAGATTCTGCTATATCTCACTCCTGTACGTCGTCTTGTCTCCATCCGAGATTCTGCTATATCTCACTCCTGTACGCCCTCTTGTCTCCATCCGAGATTCTGCTATAGCTCACTGCTGTACGCCCTCTTGTCTCCATCCGAGATTCTGCTTTATCTCACTCCTGTACACCCTCTTGTCTCCATCCGAGATTCTGCTATATCTCGCTCCTGTACGCCCTCTTGTCTGCATCCGAGATTCTGCTATATCTCCCTCCTGTACGCCCTCTTGTCTCCATCCGAGATTCTGCTATATCTCGCTCCTGTACGCCCTCTTGTCTGCATCTGAGATTCTGCTATATCTCGCTCCTGTACGCCCTCTTGTCTCCATCCGAGATTCTGCTCTATCTCGCTCCTGTACGCCCTCTTGTCTCCATCCGATATTTTGCTGTATCTCGCTCCTGTACGCACCCTTGTCTCCACCTGAGATTCTGCTATATCTCACTCCTGTACGCCCTCTTGTCTCCATCCGAGATTCTGCTATATCTCACTCCGGTACGCCCCCTCGTCTCCATCTGAGATTCTGCTATATCTCACTCCTGTACGCCCTCTTGTCTCCATCTGAGATTCTGCTATATCTCACTTCTGTACGCCCTCTTGTCTCCATATGAGATTCGGCTGTATCTAACTCCTGTACGCCCTCTTGTCTCCATCCGAGATTCTGCTATATCTCACTCCTGTACGCCCTCTCGTCTCCATCTGAGATTCTGCTATATCTCACTCCTGTACGCCCTCTCGTCTCCATATGAGATTCTGCAGTATCTCACTCCTGTACGCCCTCTTGTCTCCATCCGAGATTCTGCTATATCTCACTCCTGTACGCCCTCTTGTCTCCATCCGAGATTCTGCTGTATCTCACTCCTGTACGCCCTCTCGTCGCCATCCGAGATTCTGCTATATCTCACTCCTATACGCCCTCTTGTCTCCATCAGGGATTCTGCTGTATCTCACTCCTGTACGCCCTCTTGTCTCCATCTGAGATTCTGCCGTATCTCACTCCTGTACGCCCTCTTGTCTCCATCCGAGATTCTGCTGTATCTCACTCCTGTACGCCGTCTTGTCTCCATCTGAGATTCTGCTATATCTCACTCCTGTACGCCCTCTTGTCTCCATCTGAGATTCTGCCGTATCTCACTCCTGTACGCCCTCTTGTCAGCATCTGAGATTCTGCTATATCTCACTCCTGTACGCCCTCTTGTCTGCATCCGAGATTCTGCTATATCTAACTCCTGTACGCCCTCTTGTCTCCATCTGAGATTCTGCTATATCTCACTCCTGTACGCCCTCTTGTCTCCATCTGAGTATCTGCCGTATCTCACTCCTCTATGCCCTCTTGTTTCCATCTGAGATTCTGCCGTAGCTCACTCCTGTACGCCCTCTTGTCTCCATCTTATATTCTATCAACAATGGTTGTATCATCAGCAAATTTATAGATAGTATTTGAGCTCTACCTAGACACTCAGTCACGGTATAGAGAGAGTAGAGTAGTGGGCTAGGCACACACCACTGAGGTGCACCAGTGATGATCGTCAGCGAGGAAGTGGTATTACTACCAAGCCGCACAGAATGTGGTCTTCCAGTTAAGAAGTCAACGGTGCAATTGCAGAGGAAGCTACAGAGGTCCGGGTTCTGTAACTAATCTAACAAGACTGTGTGAATGATGGTGTTAAACACTGAGCTATAGCCAACATTTTCCTCTCAGTCCTGGACTCATGCCTTTTCCCTGTACCCTTTCATGTCTGACCAATCAAGAATCTATCAAACTCTGCCTTGCATGAAGACTGGGAACCCACAGCTGGCTGTGCCAAAGAATTCCACAGATCCACCATTCTGTGGCTAAACTAAAGAATTCCACAGATCTACTATTCTCTGGCTAAACAACTTCCTCTTCATCTCTGTTCTAAAAGTTTGCCCCTCTATTCTGAAGCTGTGCTCTCTGGCCTTCGACTCACCCACTATAGGAAACATCCTGGCCACATCAGCTCTATCAAAGCCTCCACCATTTGATAGGTTTCAATGAGGTCACCCGTCATTCTTCTGAATTCCAATGAATACAGGCCCAGAGCCATCAAATGCTCTTCAAGCCGTTCAATCCTAGAATAATTTTTGTGAACCTCCTTTGAACCCTAATATATGTGGCTCAGGACACTCATTGCACCATGCTCAACCTTTTGATTCCTTACTTTGAGGTCTTACCAGCATCTGTCTTCACCACCTCTCCACTAACTCTTCTGGCACTCTGATTCCCATCTCCCTGCATCCGTAGTTTCAATCCCACGTTAACAAACCTTCCTGCTAGGATATTAGTCCCACTCCAGTTCAGGTGTAAACTGTCCCTTCTGTACAAGTCCCACCTTCCCTGGAAGGGAGCCCAATGATCCAAAAATCTTATGCCCTCTTTCCTACACCAACTCCTTAGCCATGTATTAAACTGTATGATCTTCCTAGTTCTGCCTCACTAGGTCATGGCACAGGAAGTAATCCTAAGATCACAACTCTAGGCTCTAAAATTAACCAGGAAACTGGAGGCTGGTGAGCCTGTCATCAGTAGTGGGAAAGTTATGAGAAGATATTCTGTGGGACCAGATATATGAGCATTTGCATAGACAGGGACTGATTAGAGATAGTCAGCATGGCTTTGTGCATGGTAGGTCATGACTAACCAATCTTAGAGAGTTATTCAGTTATGAAAGCTGATGAGGGCTAGCCGGTGGATGTTGTCTACATGGACTTTAACAAGATATTTGACAAGGTTCTGCATAGGAGGTTGGTCAAGAAGGTTCAGTCACTTGGCATCCAAGATGAGGTAGTAAACTAGATTAGACACTGGCTTTGTGATGGAAGCCGGGGGGCGGTAGTGAGTGGTTGTCTCTCTAAATTGAAGGCCTATTTCTAGTGAAGTTCTGCACGGATCGGTGCTGGGTCAGTTGCTGTTTGTCATCTATATCAATGATTGGATGACAATGTGCTTCACTGGATCAGCAAATTTGTGGATGACACCAAGACTGAAGGTTGTACTGGACTGTGAGGAAGACTATCAGAGCTTGTCATGGGATTTAGACCAGTTGGAAAAGTGGGCTGAGGAAATGAGAAAGAGAATTTAATGCAGGTAAGTGCAAGGTGTTGCTGTTTGGTAGGACCAGGCAGGGTAGGTTTTACAGACTGAATGGTAGGGCTCTGAGGAGTGCAGTGGAACAAAGGGAGCTGAGAATACAGGTTTATTATTCATTGCAAGTGCTGGCACAGGTAGCTAGGGTCATAAAGGAAGCTTCTGACACACTGGCCTTCATAAATCACATTATAACAGATGGTATATTATGGTGAAGTTGTTTAAGACGCTGCTGAGCAACACACACAAAATGCTGGAGGAACTCTGCAGGCCAGGCAGCATCTATGGGAAAGAGTAGAGCTGACATTTTGGGCTGAGACCCTTCAGCAGGATTGGAGAGAAAAAGATGAGGAGTAGAGTTAAAAGGTGGAGAAGGGGAGGGAGAAATACAAGGTGGGAGGTAAAATCGGGAGGGGCAAGGATGAAATATAAAGCTGGGAAGTTGCTTGGTGAAGGAGATACTGTGCTGGAGAAGGGGGAATCTAATAGGAGAGGACAGAAGGCCATGGAAGAAAGAAAAGGGGTGGGGGAGGTGCACCAAAGGGAGATGATGGGCAGACAAGGAGATAAGGTGAGAGAGGGAAAAGGAGATGGGGAATGGTGAAGAGGTGGGGGGGGGGGACATTACTGGAATTTCAAGAAAACAATGTTCATGCCATCAGGGTGGAGGCTACCCAGATGGAATATAAGGCATTGCTCCTGACGAAGGGTCTCAGCCTGAAATGTCAACTGTACCTCTTCCTATAGATGCTGCCTGGCCTGCTGCGTTCACCAGCAACTTTTGTGTGTGTTGCTATGGGGATCATATATTGTCCTTCAAATAGCAGCCAAGATGTGGGGTTGTGATTGCAAAGGGAGCTGGAAAAGGCATGTAATGAGGGGAATGACGCAATTGTAATGGGGGAGCTTCAATATGCAACGGGATTGGGAAAATCAAGAGAGGGAATTTGTTGAATGCCTACTAGATGGCATTCTGTTAGTCCTGACGAAGGGTCTCGGCCCAAAACATCGACTGTACCTCTTCCTATAGATGCTGCCTGGCCTGCTGTGTTCACCAGCAATTTGTATGTATTGCTTGAATTTCCAGCATCTGCAGATTTCCTTGTGTTTGCGTTTTTGATCCCCATAGTGGTTTTTTTTACCCTTGCAGTTTCAAAACTTTACCCTCAAAGATTCAACATTCTCTGGCCCTATGTCACCTGTTTTTAAAGATGGAATTACATCTCTTACCACCCCCCTATGCCTTCCTGCCTCTCTTTTCAGAACAAAGTATATCTCTTCATGTTCAGCTCCTAACTATGGTCTCCTTTCAGCTACGACTCAGAGATGCCCACAAAGTCATACCAGCCAATCTGTAATTGCGTCATGAGTTTGTCCAACTTATTCCGAAAGCCACGCGCAATGCACTAACATATGCATTGTATCTCTGTGTTAGTGTTATCCAGCATTTGTGGGAACAACCACAGGGAAGGCTTCCATGATGGAACAAATGCAAGTGACATTATCATGTGCTTTCTCTGTTGAACGGCATATTACCACAACTGGAATCGAGCAAGTAGCTCCCACTGCTATGTGGTATAACCACAGATATTTCTTTCCTCAAATGTCTCACTGCAGTGCTCAAATGTGTGCATATATGATGGCTGATAATCAATCAAACTGTCTTATCATTGGAAATGTATGCAAAATAAAATAAATTTGGGAAGCTGTTGTCATTGGGGCAGAACCCAGCCCCAACCCAGTCTTCCGCAAGAAACCATGTCCTGTTCGTTAGAGAGTTTGGGCTTAATATGTTTTACAGTAGATATCTGTGGAGAAGTTCAATAGTTATTGAAATTAAAAATGATATGAGAAAGTTGATGCTGGGAAGTATAAATGAACGACAAGGATAGATTAAGCAATCAGTCCACAGATTAAGGATAGATAAGCAACCCTCACAAAATGATTAGTGTTATGCAGCATGGAAAGAAGCTCTTTGGCTCAAATGCGCCACGCTGAGCAAGGTTCCCATCTAAGCTAGTAACAATTACTTGTGTCCAGCCCATATCCCTCAAAAGCTTTCCTGTCTATGCACCATTAGGCACATGGAAAAGGCCAATCAAAAGAAATCCAGTTTAAGTAGAGCAACTTTGTGTGAGTGGGCCAGTATATGTGTGTGTGTGTGTGTGTGTGTGTGTCCCTCTCTCCCCCTCTCCCCCCTCTCCCCCTCTCCCCCTCTCCCCCCTCTCCCCCTCTCCCCCCTCTCCCCCCTCTCCCCCTCTCCCCCTCTCCCCCCTCTCCCCCTCTCCCCCCTCTCCCCCTCTCCCCCTCTCCCCCCTCTCCCTCCTCTCCCCCTCCCCCTCTCTTCCCCCTCTCCCCCCTCCCCCTCTCTTCCCCCTCTCCCCCCTCCCCCTCTCTTCCCCCTCTCCCCCCCTCCCCCTCTCTTCCCCCTCTCCCTCTCCACCTGGACCACGTCAGGGAACAGGATCTGAATTAACTCTGGATCACTTGGAATGCTGACTGGTTGATTGATGGGAGATACAAGGCAGTACTCACATTTAAGGTGAAGGACACAGGTAACTGTCTGGCAGTCAGCGGAGTGAAAGGAGACGGGAAGCCAGTGCAGGGTTCTCCTGTGGCTGTATCCCTCAATAACAAGTATACATGTTCCACTTCAGATACTTTTGGGAGAAAGCCACAGCAGTCAGGTCTCGTTCTGGCTCTGTGACTCGGAAGCAAAGGTTGCAGAAAGGTGGGTAGTAGTGATAGGGATTCATTGGTTAGGAGCAGGACGGGCAGCTTAGTGTTCCGGGATTCCATGGTTTTAGACATGATAGAGGAGGAGGTAATAAAGGGACGAGGTAGCATTACTAGTCCGGGAAAATATCACGCTGTGCTCAGACGGGACTGACCGGAAGGCTAGTCTACTGACGCTATATGGTGTAACTGAGGAATACGAAAGGGATGACCATGTTAATGGGATTATGTTTTAGACCCCTAATAGCAGGCAGGATTTATTTAGAGCTGCAAATTTGTACAGAGATAGCAGGTAGCTGTAAGAAATACAAAGCAATGACAGTAGGTGATTTTAAATGACCACATTTTGGCTAGGACTTCCATACCCTAAAATGACTGGATGGGATAGAGTTTCTGAAATGGATTAAGTTAAGTTCCTTAAACATAATATATGGAGATCCCAACTGGAGAGTGAGATACTGGATCCCTTCTTAGGTAACAAAACAGGACAAATGACAAAAATGTATGCAGGGGAACACTATGAATTTAGTGATCATAGTTTCAAGATAATTATGGAGATGGATAGGACTGATCCTTGGATTGGGATTCTAAATTGGAGAAAGACCAATTTCAATGGCACCACAAAAGATCTGGCAGGTGTGGCTAGGTTGTCTTCTGGTGAAGGGATGCTTGGTAAATTGGAAGCCTTCAAAACATAGAGTTTGTATGTTTCTGCTGGAGTAAAAGGCAAGACTAACAAGTTTGGAGAGTTTTGGTCTTTGATGGATGTTGAGGCCCTGTTTAAGAAGAAGGAGCAAGTTTAGGCAGCAAGGAACAAATGAGGTACTTGAGTTATAAAATTGCAAGAGAGCATTTAAGAGGGATGTCAGGAGGGCTAAACGAAGTCAGACTAGACGAAGGAGTATCACAAGGGCTTCTACAGAAAGAGGATAGCAAAGAACAAAATTAGTCCAATTTAAGATTAGTGTTGTCATCTATGCACGGAATCAAAAGACATTGGTGATATATATGGATTTTTTTACATCTGTAGTCACTCAGAAGATGAACACAGGGTCTATAAAACTGAGGCAAAACTGTGGTGAGGTCATGAACCATGTCTGGATTACAGAAGAGGAGGTGTTTGCTGTCTTGAGGCAAATTGAAGGCTCCAGGGTGTCCCTTCAGGCCGGTGGGAGGCTAGTGCAGAAGTAAATTGTCCTTAATCATCAGGGAGCCGCCAGAGGACTGCAGGATAGCAGATGTCGTTCTGTTGTTCAAGAAAGGCTCTAATGTCAGTAATGGGTAAATTATTGGAAGGAGTTATGAGGAATAGGATACATAAGTATTTCGATAGATATGACTGATGAGGGATTGCTAACACTAGGTTGTATCTAACCAATCTTATCGATTTTCGAGGAGGTTACCAGGAAAGTTGATGAAGGAAAGGCAGTAGACATCAACTTCAGGGACTTTACCAAGTCAAACTGGTCAGGATGAAGAAGTGAATTTGAATCAACATTAGCTGAGCAGAATAAGGCAGAGAGTAGTTGTGGATGGTTGCCACTCTGACTGAAGGCCTGTGACTAGTGGTGTATGCAGCAATTGGTGCTGAATGCATCGTTATTTGTCATCTCTGTCAATGACGTGGAAGATGTGGAAGCCAAGTCTTTATATTTAAGACAGAGGTTGATAGATTTTTGATTGGTCAGGGCATGAAGGGATCTGCTGCTACTCTCTGCCTTATTCTGCTGGAGACGGGCTGAGAGGAAAATTGGATCAGGCATGATGAAATGGCAGAGCAGACTCGATGGGCCAAATGGCCTCAATCTGCTCCTGTATCTTATGGTCTAAGTATCTTTTAGATGTTGTTAATGTACCTGCCCAAACCACTTCCTCTGGCTGCTCATTCCACCTTCCGGGTAAAAGAAAGTTGCCCCTACAATTCCTATTGTCTCTCCCTAATCACCCTAAACTAATGTCCTTGAGGTCTTGATACCTTAACCCTGTGAAAAAGACGGTGCACATTCACCCTACCTACGCCTTACCAACATCTTGTACAGCTGCAGTACGACATCACAACATCTTGTACAGCTGCAGTACGACATCACAACGTCCTGTACAGCTGCAGTACGACATCACAACGTCGTGTACAGCTGCAGTACGACATCACATCGTGTACAGCTGCAATATAACATCACAACATCTTGTACAGCTGCAGTACGACATCACATCGTGTACAGCTGCAGTACGACATCACAACATCGTGTACAGCTGCAGTACGACATCACAACGTCCTGTACAGCTGCAGTACGACATCACAACATCGTGTACAGCTGCAGTACGACATCACAACGTCCTGTACAGCTGCAGTACGACATCACAACATCGTGTACAGCTGTAGTACGACATCACAACATCGTGTACAGCTGCAATATGACATCACAACATCTTGTACAGCTGCAGTACGACATCACAACGTCCTGTACAGCTGCAGTACGACATCACAACATCTTGTACAGCTGCAGTATAACATCACAACGTCCTGTACAGCTGCAGTACGACATCACATCGTGTACAGCTGCAATATAACATCACAACGTCCTGTACAGCTGCAGTACGACATCACAACATCTTGTACAGCTGCAGTACGACATCACAACATCCTGTACAGCTGCAGTACGACATCACAACATCTTGTACAGCTGCAGTATAACATCACAACGTCCTGTACAGCTGCAGTACGACATCACATCGTGTACAGCTGCAATATAACATCACAACGTCCTGTACAGCTGCAGTACGACATCACAACATCTTGTACAGCTGCAGTACGACATCACAACATCCTGTACAGCTGCAGTACGACATCACATCGTGTACAGCTGCAATATAACATCACAACATCTTGTACAGCTGCAGTACGACATCACAACGTCTTGTACAGCTGCAGTATAACATCACATCGTGTACAGCTGCAGTACGACATCACAACGTCCTGTACAGCTGCAGTACGACATCACATCGTGTACAGCTGCAATATAACATCACAACATCTTGTACAGCTGCAGTACGACATCACAACGTCTTGTACAGCTGCAGTATAACATCACATCGTGTACAGCTGCAGTACGACATCACAACGTCCTGTACAGCTGCAGTACGACATCACAACATCGTGTACAGCTGCAATATGACATCACAACATCTTGTACAGCTGCAGTATGACATCACAACGTCTTGTACAGCTGCAATATAACATCACATCTTGTACAGCTGCAATATAACATCACAACATCTTGTACAGCTGCAGTACGACATCACAACATCCTGTACAGCTGCAGTACGACATCACAACGTCTTGTACAGCTGCAATATGACATCACAACATCCTGTACAGCTGCAGTATGACATCACAACGTCCTGTACAGCTGCAGTACGACATCACAAGGTCTTGTACAGCTGCAGTATAACATCACATCGTGTACAGCTGCAGTACGACATCACAACGTCCTGTACAGCTGCAGTACGACATCACAACGTCGTGTACAGCTGCAATATGACATCACAACATCTTGTACAGCTGCAGTATGACATCACAACGTCTTGTACAGCTGCAATATAACATCACAACATCTTGTACAGCTGCAGTACGACATCACAACATCCTGTACAGCTGCAGTACGACATCACAACGTCTTGTACAGCTGCAATATGACATCACAACATCCTGTACAGCTGCAGTATGGCATCACAATATCCTGTACAGCTGCAGTACGACATCACAATGTCTTGTACAGCTGCAGTACGACATCACGCCTTGTACAGCTGCAGTATGACATCACAACATCTTGTACAGCTGCAGTATGACATCACAACATCTTGTACAGCTGCAGTATGACATCGCAACATCTTGTACAGCTGCAGTACGACATCACAACATCCTGTACAGCTGCAGTATGACATCACAACATCTGACTGAGGGAGGTCAGCATGACAAACGCCATCTGTCTACCTGTGACACCACTTTCATGGAACTGTGTACTTGTAGTCCCAGAGTGTTCTCCCAGACCCTATCATTCACTTCCCCACTACTGATGTTAGGCTCAATGATCTGTAGTCACCTGTTTGTATTTACCCAGCTACTGTTACTGGAAAGGGGACCACATTTGCTGTCCTTCAGTCATTTTGTACCTCACTTGCGGCTAAACAAGATTTAAGGATCTCAAGTAGGGCCGTAGCAATTACTTCCCTTGTTTCCCCGAGCAGTCTGGGATATATCTTACCCAGCACTGGGATTTATCCACCTTCAATCCTGATTTGACATCAAGTGTCTCTCCTTTCACTGATAATTTTTTGCCTGTAATATGCTTATAACATACTTCGAGATTTATCTTAGGCCTGTCTGCCAGTGATATTTCATGACCCTCTTTGCCTTCATGTTTTCTAAATGCCTTTTTATGGCTTTCCATGTTTTTGGTTCTCCATGCCTTCAACATGTTCCCTTCTTTCCCTTTGTCCAACCCTTGATAACCCTCAACACCCGGAGTTCTTTGTTTTGTTACGCTTGGCTTTCACTCTTACACAAATGTATTGGCCCTGACCTGTCGTCACTTCCACTTTGAAGCTGTGCAGATATAGACTTGTCTCCAAGTTGGTGCTCCCAGTTTACCTTTATCAAGGCCTTCGTCATTGAATGAAATTGGCCTTTCCCCAATTTAACTTCTTTATTCCTGGTCTATTCTCATCTTTTTCCATAACCCCTTTGAGATATATGAAGTTTGATGGCATACATATGTAAGCTTAATAGTACATAGAACATAGAGCAGTACAAACCAGGAACAGGCCCTTTGGCCCATGATGTGTTGAGCTAATTAATCTAGTAATTGAATGCCTTACTAAACTAATCCCTACAATTGACCCAACATCCATATCCCACCATTCTCTGTACCTTTGTGAGAGTAGTGGGATGTGGATGTTGTATCAGCTGAAGGGGTTCTCTGTACCAATTCACCCATTCTCTGCACCGATGTGAATGGCCCACCGTTCTCTGTGACTATCTAAGAGCCTCTTAAAAGACTCTTTTACACTTGTCTCCACCTCCTCCACTGGCGTCCCAGGCATCTACCACTCTCTGCATAGAAGAACTTGCTCTGCACATCTCTTTCGAACTTGCTCCCACAAACTTCAAAGCATGCTGTCTGGTATTACAGTTCAAAGCCAGGGAGCAGATATTCACAGCCTCTCACAGTCTTGTACACTTATATCAGGTATCCCATCAAGAGTAAACAGCCCTCGTTTGTCCAACCTCTACTCACTGCTCGTTCCTTTCTAATCCAGGCAGCATCCTCATCTGCACCCTCTCTAAAGTGTCCATGTATTTCTTTTTATAGAGTGACCAGAGCTGAGCAGCACTTTGACTTCAAACATCACAGCTAAAACTCAAACCAAGCCACTTTTAAAATGGCTGCTCAGGCCTATCTCCCTTTTATACCAGCAGAGCAGATTTGAAACATTGTAGGCTTTTCCTCTCAATAAGGTAGTGTGCATACAGTTAGGATGGGTAGAGTATGTCGGGGTTGTGTGATACACTCAGGGTGGGTACGGTCGGTGTTTTACCCATTGTTCTGCTGAGAAACCTGGTAGTTTTGGTTCCTATTTACTAAGCTATTTTCCCAGCCTATAACATCGAAGATAGAAAATACATTACAACACAGTGGAGTCCCCCTTGGTCCTGAATGTTGTTCTACTCTAAGATCAATCTAACCCTTCCCTCCAATGTAGCCCTCTATTTTTCCATCATCTCTGTGCCTATCTAAGAGTTTCTTACTGCCCCTTGTGTATCTCCCTCTACTAGCAACCTGGCAGGGAGTTCGACGCACCCGCCACTCTCTGTGTAATCATTTCTGCACCCTCCATTATAGGAAACATGTTACTAAACTGCATTCTGCAATTTAATAATGTTCTTCCTATAGTACGAAACCCTCTATGGCGGAACACCCTGCATGTAAATTTAAAAGTTAACAGATTACAGAGGCTGGCTCACCTCCTGTTTCTCCATTCCCCAGGATCACTTGAGATCCTGTTTTTCATGTTCCAGGTGCTGTTGACCTGCCCAGCATTTAGATTAGATTAGATTATGAGGACACGCAGTCCTCTTTTAATGTCATTTAGTAATGCATGCATTAAGAAATGATACAATTTGTTCCTCCAGAATGATAGCACAGAAGCACAAGACAAACCAAGACTAAAAAAACTGACAAAAACCACATAATTATAACATATAGTTACAACAGTTCAAGCAAAACTGTAATTTGATAAAGAACAGAACATGGGCATGGTTAAAAAAAAGTCTCAAAGTCTCTCGAAAGTCCCAACATCTCATGCAGATGGCTGAAGGGAGAAAGTCCCTTCCATGAGCTTCCAGCGCCGCAAACTTGCCGATGCAGCATCCTGGAAGCACCCGACCACAGTCCGACTCCGAGTCCGTGCGAAAACTTCGAGCCTCCGACCAACTCTCTGACACCGAGTACTGAGCACCATCTCTGCCGAGCGCTTCGACCCCGGCCCCGGCAACAGGCAATAGGCAAAGCCGAGGATTTGGGGCTTTCCCCTCCGGAGATTCTCGATCGCACAGTAGCAGCGGCAGCGAAGCAGGCATTTCCGAAGTTTCTCCAGATGTTCCTCCGTGCTTCTCACTGCTGTCTCCATCAAATCAGGATTGTGCATGGCCTCCTACTTCACAAATACGATATCAATTCGGAGCAGCCACACCATCTTCTCCTCCTCCTTTATTGCCCAACTCGAACTGCTTGAGAGAAGGTGAGAGTGAACCAGTGCAGTCCTTCTAGTGAAGGAGCTGGAGTTCCAGGGTTTCGACTCGGTGATGATGAAGGACCAGCAATAGATTGCCAGGTTAGGGCAATGTATGACTTAGAGGGGAATCCTACACCTGCTGTCCTTGTCCTTCTTGGTGGGGAGGAGCTGTTGGAGTAGTCTGGATGAGGCACTGCAGTGCATTCCCCAGCCACGGGGACCAGTGGGTGAGGGGGACAGTGCGTTCCCCAGCCACGGGGACCAGTGGGTGAGGGGGACAGTGCGTTCCCCAGCCACGGGGACCAGTGGGTGAGGGGGACAGTGCGTTCCCCAGCCACGGGGACCAGTGGGTGAGGGGGACACTCTGCATTTAGCCACGGGGACCAGTGGGTGAGGCGGACACTGCATTTACCAGCCATGGGGACCAGTGGGTGAGGGGGACACTGCATTTAGCCACGGGGACCAGTGGGTGAGGGGGAGAGTGTTTAAGGTGGTGGTGACGGGAGGATGTCAAATTGCTCAAGTTTAAGCAAATTGTTTTGACCTGGGCGTGCAAAGAAACAGTGAGATGGTGAGTGGTGTATCTTTAAAATTCCATGGCCTAGGAGTCTGTTGAAGTTCAATTAATTGTGTTAATTCAAAACAAGAGATCAGTAATTTTTTTGAATATTAAAATAACCAATGGATAACCCATAAGGTGGCTCTGAGATAGAAGATCAGCCACCTTGACAAGTGCAAGGGACCAAGTGGTTGCCCCTTGCTTTTCCCACTTCTGATCGCATCGCCACTTGAGCTGGAGAGCAGGCCTGACCTGTGTAGAGTTTCTCACTCACCCTGTGACTGGCGGGATTCCTCCCCCTTCTGGAAGATTGTTGTAAGTTGCCCTGTTGCGTGGTGAGTGGAGCTGGGGCAGCTAAAGGAAAGTAAAACAGGTGCAAATGGCTGCCTTGGTTCCTGTCATAGTGGATGATATCCAGGACAAGTTGGCAGGTTGGCCTGGTGATCGAAGGTAGAGGTGATGGGCATGGAAGCTTTTCTGATTGGAAGCCTGTGACTAGTGGTCTGCCACTGGGATCAATGCCAAGACCCTTAATGCTTGTTACATACATTCATGATTTAGTGACACACAAATGTTGTAACTTTATAAAGATTGGTTAGGTCAGACATGGAGCACTGCATGCAGTTATGGTCAGCACACAGCATGAAAGATGAAGAAATCGGAGGGGATACTGAAGGGGTTCACTGGGGCATTTTGCAGCTGAAGAGGCTGTCTTTGTTTTCCTTGGAGTGGCAGCAAAGGGGTGACCTGATAGGGCTGTACAAAGTTACGAGGGACAAATATTTTTACTCCTAGCCTTGGTTTAAGATGAGCAGAAGAGATTTTTAGGGGTGATCTGAGGAATAACTATCATCCAGAGGATGGGTGGAACATGGAATATACTGTCTGAAGGGTGGAAACTCTCACAACTTTGAAGAAATACTAAGATATTCACAAATTATCGAAGCAGAGGGGTCCACAGACCAAATGTTGATTTATTGGATGAGTAAAGAATGCTACTTGATGGTTAACATGGAGATGGTGTGTCGAAGGGTCTCTGTGCTGTATGATTGAGCCCCTTTCTCTCCCTTCCCTCCTTTAAGGTGCATCTTATAACGTTTCTGCTAATGTCTTCTGCTCTTTTTGTTTGACTTGGCTCTTATAAAATATATTTGGTTAAATTTTTCAAATAACATTGCCGTGTAACTACAAGTTGCCAATTACTTTTAGCATAATGGAGAGTAGAAGATATTCTCTGTAATGTATAGAACCTCTGTCAACACTGAAACTAACTGTTTGGGTCTGACTTTCTGAACAGATGCTGGAATGATTTCAGTCACTACTGACCAAGGTGTGACAATTAACATCAGACAAGCAACAGGCAACCTGAGCCTTACTGAATGCCAAATGTGTACCAGGGAAGGGGATTGTAATTCGGAGTATCAGATCCTTCCGGGAGACACCCTGTTCTTCAACTTCACCTGCAGTGATCCCGAGCACAACTTCATCATGGAAGTTAAGAAAGATATTGGTGAGGATGAGCTATGTTCAGTGACAGTTAACATCAGCTTTTCATGGCACACAGTGTTGTGAGAAGCCCAAGGAGATCTAGCATCATCAGATCCTTCAAATGCCATGGAACAGTACAAAAAGTAATTAAAGGTCCACCCCCTGTACTACAGGGGTCCACTAACAAGGATGAGAAATTTTGACCAGGAGAAAGGAAACATAGATTTGCCAAAAATAATCATACATGCAACCAGTGTTAAATTACAGAAGGTTAAACAAGCCAGCATTGTACTCTCTGAAACTTATACACTCAAGGGATACTTTGATCAAAGTTTTCAAGAAAGGGCTGGTAAAAACTGTTTTCCTTGATCAGATCATCTAAACTATTGCAATTGGAAAGGATTTCTTCACAAATCACTTGTGCTATTTAAAATAAAAAAAAACTAAAGATGCTGGAAATGCTCCTTCAGACAGATGTTCCTTCTAGTCTTTACCTTCAGTTCACCCTCAAGTCTCCGACTACCTACTGTAAATGGACCAAGTGGTACGTTACTGTTGGTATGACCCGTTATCCCATTGGGTTCATTTTGTGGGGAACTCCAGTCCTTTGTCTCTGGCAGGGTAATGTTGTGGTTCTGCTGAGCATTCATGTGGCAACCAGTATCACCAAAACAGATCACCTGTCGATTGTCACGTTGCTGTTGTGGAAGTGTGCTCTGTATAAACTAGCTGTCATAACATCCAGCCTGACAGAAATGGCTCAACTGCAAAATAAAAACCACAGTCCCGTAGTGGTTAGCACAACACTAAGACAGCTGAGGGTGTTCGCGAGTTCAGAGTTTCATTCAGGCACTCTGTACATCCTCCTCGTGGAATGTGTGGATTTTCCCCGTATGCTCTGGTTTTCTCCCACAGTCCAAAGATGTACCAGTTAGGTTAATTGGTCATTGTAAATTATCCTGTGATTAGGTTAGGATCCGCTGGGGTTGTGGGGTTGGCTGGGCAGCATGGCTTGGAGGGACTCTGCACGGTATCACGAAATAAAAAATCAGTTAAAAATCATAGCAGTAAATCAATTGATGTCTCAAAGTGCTGAGAAATGCAAGGAAAAATCTGTGTCTTTGGAGTGTCATGCCAATCAGTGGTCACTAAGATGGGTAGGTCTACAGGGCTCTTCTCATCTCTGCAATCTCCTCCCACCTCCAAATTCTCTACATTTCCCAAGTGTTGACCTTTCTTCTTCTTCTTAAGCCTATCACCCCTGCTGGAACACAGGCCACTGACAGCAGCTTAAGCCTGAGTCCTTTCTCCTGAGCCAGTCTTTCAAATTTTCCTGGGTGCAGCCCATCTTCTTGGTGTATCGTTCTTCTCCCAGGGATGAGGTCTTTGGAGTTTCTGTTGGCATTTATTTAGCACTTTTTTTTATGGCTCAATGCTAACCCTCCTCCTTTCTCGAATGGGCTTGGGACCACCCATGGTGGGGTTACGTCAACATTAGGTTAACATTTTTAAACCCTTCCATCATGGGCAGCCAAGACTGCAAGCTCTGGAATTCCCAACATAAGTCCTCCACCTCACCCTCATCCTTTAAATATTACTTAAAACCCAACTCCAAACTTTTGGTTACCTGTATTTGTGAAGCTCTGCATAAAAGTTCCTTCTGCAAACCTAAGAAAAGTTTGTTCTGGTTTGAGCCTCCAGATCCACAAAGATGAGGGGGAAATCAGTAGTTGTATTCTCCCTCACCTCTTCCACCTTCCGTCATACAGTTTAGATGAAATGAGCCTGTCATTTCCAAACCTGAGTCTTTACTTTTTCTTGTAACAGCTGAAGCTGATGACCTCGAAGATCTTCTACCTCAAAATCTCCCAAGGCTGAACACTACATACATCTGGGCCATCAATGTGCTTGACAATGTTGGTGTGTGGATAAAGTTTCCTCAGAATCACCTGCAACAGATAGAATCTGGCCATTGTCCAGACTTGGTGAAGTACATGATTAAAGGACATGTCAATTATGACAATAAAAAGGAAGTACTTGTTGGTACCTTTTGTAGGAATGGGACTATTTACAGTCTGAAGATTCAAGGCAGAACACTGGTAGCCCTTGAGGTTCCTTGGACCACAATGATTGATGATCCAGGATTTGAACTTTCTTTTGTGAAACCTATAAAAAGTACGTACATATTGCTTTTACGCCTTGAAATAAGTTTTATAACAAGTCTCTTTGGTTTTGTTGTCTGTCTGTCTGTTTCTTCCTGTCCATTTTAATAGGGTCTTGGAGGAAAATGGAGAGTTATTTTGACCAAGTCTTCATATCGTACACCATGGTAAAAGCAGAAAAAAAATAAGCATTAAAATTTTTGTCCATCTCTAATGGCTCCCTTACTGATTTCCATTTTCTTCTTTGAGAGGCTCTATTTTCTCCCTGGTCACTCTTTTCCCCTTAATATACTTAAAAAAAAAGAAAACTATTTTCTCTGCCAGAACTCTATTGACTCACTTGATCCCAACTGCCCATATGTGACCCAAACCTCCTTTTTCTTGATTAAAGTTACAATACCTAGGGTTCCTACACCCAGCAGCTTTGCCTTTCACTTTAACAGGAACATTGAGTTCTTGAAATCTGGCTATCTTACCTTTTTAAAAACCTCCCATTTGCTAGATGTCCCTTTACCTGCAAATAACCAGGCCCAATCAATTGCTGTAACCTCTTGTCTAATACCATGAAAATTTACCTTGCCCCAGTTCTGTAGTCAAACATATGATCCAGTTCTGCTCCTTGCATAAGTATTGTAAAACTAGTGGAAATATTGTCACTGGCCCTAAAATGCTTCCTTACTATTACCTCAGTCACTTGCCTTTCCTTATTTCCCAGGAGAGATGAAGCTTTGTCCCTTCCCTGGTAGGTCCCTCTATATGCTGCCTGAGGAAATTTTCCTGAATACACTGGATAAATTCCACCCCATCTGGACCTTTAGCACTTTGGCAATCCCAGTCGATGTCAGGCAAGTTAAAGTCTTGTACTATGACATCTTTATTCTTAAACTCTCTCCAGTCTCCCTGAAAATTTGTTCCTCTCATTCCCAAAGACTATTTGGGGGTCTATAGCACAATTCCAAAAGGGTAGTCATCCCCTTCCTGTTTCAGAGCTCTATCCATAAAGCCTTACCAGCTGATCCTGCAGTAATCTCTGCTATAACCATTACAGCACGGAAACAGGCCATCTCAGCTCTTCTAGTCCGTGCCAAACTAGATATTCCTCATAATCAAAAAAGCAACTCCTCATCCTCTCTTGGCTCCTTCTTCTTTAGACCATAAGACATAGGAGCAGAATTTGGCCATTCAGCCCATCGACTCTGCTCTGTCATTCTATCATGGATGATGTTGGATCCCACTCAACTCCATACAGCTGCCTTCTCGCCATATCCTTTGATGCCCTGGCTGATCAGGAAACGAATAACTTCCACCTTAAACATATGCACAGACTTGATCTCCACCATAGTCTGTGGAAGAGCGTTCCACAGATTTGCTACTCTCTGGCTAAAAAAATTCCATTAAGTTCACCTGCCATTTCTTTGTCCCCTAATACAACCTCAGCAGCATCATTTTTCAGTGGTCCAATAACAACTCTCACCACCCTTTTACTCTCTATGTAATGGGAAAAAATAGGTGTCCTGCTTTATATTAATTGGCTAGTCTGCCCTCACATTTAATCTTTTCACTTCCTGTAGCTTTTTTAGTTGCCTCAACTTCCCACTCATTTTTGCTACCTGACATGCCTTTTCCTTGGCTTTTATGTAGTACTTAACTTCCCTTGTCAGCCATGGTGCCTACTCCTGCCACCTGATAACTTCTGCCTCTCTGAGACATATCTATCCTGCACTATTCCCAAGATCTTCAGCCATCTCTGCTCTGCCGTCATCCCTGCTAGTATCCCCCTCCAATCCACCTGGGCAAGCTCCTCTCTGTAGCCTCTGTTATTCCCTTTACTGCATTGTGATAGATTATTCATTTCTGCCTTGAGCACCTTTATCCTGGAACATTCAGCTTCTACGCCTACCCTCCCCTCAGCCATGTTTCTGTAGTATCACAAATCAACATACCTATCTATGCCTTATGCTCACCTGCTTTACCTGTCAGACCGCTTGATTGAAGAAATTGCAATTTAATCCAACCATCTTTCCTCACTCATAGTCCTGCTCCCTGTTTAAATTGTTTTAGTGTCTTCTCTATCACTATCCTGCCTCTCCATTGCAGCCTACAGTCCCATCCCATGACACTCTAGGAGCATAAGTAAATCTGCTTTCTAGGATACTGGTCCTGTTCCTATTTAGGAGCATCTGTCTGCCTTGTAAAGGCCATCACTGCCCCAAGAGGCCCCAATAGTCCATAAATCTGAGCCTCAGCCTCCTGCACCATTTTTGTTCACTGAGGCACCCATTTGCCGTATTCTTCTATCGTGACATTATTGGTGAGTGGCACATTTAGCAATCCAGAGATAACTGCCCTGGAGATCACACTTCTTAACCTCTTCCTTAACTCCCTGTGTCCATTCCTCAGAACCTCAAACCCCTTTCGAGCCATGTCATTAGAGCCAACGTACACTTCTGACTAAACGCAAAATACTCTGCAGATGCTGGGGTCAAAGCAACACTCACAACATGCTGGAGGAACTCAGCAGGTCAGAATTAAGCAACACTCACAACACCTCTGACTGCTCACCCTCCCGCTTGTGGCCGCTCTGAGGCATGCCTGACCTTGTCAACAGGGTGACAACACACCATCCTGAATTCCCATTTGAGGCTACGGAACTTCTAATCTTTCTCCCCCTCCAAACTGTTAAGTCCTTTATCACTATAGCCCTGGTTGTCTTCACCCTTCCTCACTGTGCCACAGTTGCTGTGCCATGTTCTTGGCTACAGTTACCTTCTCCTCAACAGTCGTCACCCTAACACTATCAAAAACAACATTAATATTTTAAAGGGATTGGCCACAGGAGATCCTTGCACTCTCTGCCAACTGACTTAATTGACCTGATTGAAAAATGCAGGAAACACACATCAAAGTTGCTGGTGAACGCAGCAGGCCAGGCAGCATCTGTAGGAAGAGGTGCAGTCGACTTTTCAGGCCGAGACCCTTCGTCAGGACTAACTGAAGGAAGAGTGAGTAAGGGATTTGAAAGTTGGAGGGGGAGGGGGAGATCCAAAATGATAGGAGAAGACAGGAGGGGGAGGGATGGAGCCAAGAGCTGGACAGGTGATTGGCAAAAGGGATATGAGAGGATCATGGGACAGGAGGTCCAGGAAGAAAGACAAGGAGGTGGGGGGGGGGGACCCAGAGGATGGGCAAGAGGTATATTCAGAGGGACAGAGGGAGAAAAAAGAGAGTGAGAGAAAGAATGTGTGCATAAAAATGAGTAACAGATGGGATACGAGGGGGAGGTGGGGCATTAGCGGAAGTTAGAGAAGTCGATGTTCATGCCATCAGGTTGGAGGCTACCCAGACGGAATATAAGGTGTTGTTCCTCCAACCTGAGTGTGGCTTCATCTTTACAGTAGAGGAGGCCGTGGATGGACATGTCAGAATAGGAATGGGATGTGGAATTAAAATGTGTGGCTACTGGGAGATCCTGCTTTCTCTGGCGGACAGAGCGTAGATGTTCAGCAAAGCGGTCTCCCAGTCTGCGTCGGGTCTCGCCAATATATAAAAGGCCACATCGGGAGCACCGGACGCAGTATATCACCCCAGTCGACTCACAGGTGAAGTGTTGCCTCACCTGGAAGGACTGTTTGGGGCCCTGAATGGTGGTGAGGGAGGAAGTGTAAGGGCATGTGTAGCACTTGTTCCGCTTACACGGATAAGTGCCAGGAGGGAGATCAGTGGGGAGGGATGGGGGGGACGAATGGACAAGGGAGTTGCATAGGGAGCGATCCCTGTGGAATGCAGAGAGAGGGGGGGAGGGAAAGATGTGCTTAGTGGTGGGATCCCGTTGGAGGTGGTGGAAGTTACGGAGAATAATATGTTGGACCCGGAGGCTGGTGGGGTGGTAGGTGAGGACCAGGGGAACCCTATTCCTAGTGGGGTGGCGGGAGGATGGAGTGAGAGCAGATGTACGTGAAATGGGGGAGGTCTACTGTAAAGATGAACACATTTTAATTCCATATCCCATTCCCATTCTGACATGTCTATCCACAGCCTCCTCTTCTGTAAAGACGAAGCCACACTCAGGTTGGAGGAACAACATCTTATATTCCGTCTAGGTAGCCTCCAACCTGATGGCATGAACATCGACTTCTCTAACTTCCGCTAATGCCCCACCTCCCCCTCGTACCCCATCTGTTACTTATTTTTATACACACATTCTTTCTCTCACTCTCCTTTTTCTCCCTCTGTCCCTCTGAATATACCTCTTGCCCATCCTCTGGGTCCCCCCCCCACCTCCTTGTCTTTCTTCCCGGACCTCCTGTCCCATGATCCTCTCGTATCCCCTTTTGCCAATCACCTGTCCAGCTCTTGGCTCCATCCCTCCCCCTCCTGTCTTCTCCTATCATTTTGGATCTCCCCCTCCCCCTCCCACTTTCAAATCCCTTACTCACTCTTCCTTCAGTTAGTCCTGACGAAGGGTCTCGGCCTGAAACGCCAACTGTACCTCTTCCTAGAGATGCTGCCTGGCCTGCTGCATTCACCAGCAACTTTGATGTGTGTTGCTTGAATTTCCAGCATCTGCAGAATTCCTGTTGTTTGCGTGAAAAATGCAGGAGTTGCTTAGTAAGTTCTGAGACAATGTAAAGATAGGTGGTGCTCTGGATAGTATATAAATTGCCAAAGGATACAATAGGATAGAGATGAGTTATGGGCAGAGAAATGGCAGATGGAGTCTAATCCAGTAAAGTCTGAGGTGCAGCACTTTGAGAGATGCAAAATAAAGGGACAGTGCACTGCTTATGGCAAGAACCTTAACAATATGGATGTACAGAGGTCCACATCCATACATCTCTGGAAGTGGCAGACAGGTTGAAAGAGTAGTAAAGGAGGCGTATGCATGCTTGCCTTCATTAGTGACGCACTGAGTTGAAGAGTCAGTATGTAGCAGCTTTATAAAAGTCTAGATAGGCTGCATCTAGAGTATTGCACTGAATTCTAGTCGGCCCTTTATAGGAAGGATGTTGAGGGTTTGGAGAGGGTGCAGAAGAGGTTAACTAGGATTAGAGGGCATGTCCTGTAGAGAGAGGTTTGCCAAAATTGGATTGTTTTCTCTGGAACGGCATAGACTAAAGGGAATCCTGATAGAAACTTGTAGGATTGTGAGAGGTATAGATGGAGTAGACAACTGGTAGCTTTTTCCCAGGATTTAAATATCGATCTAATTCTACAGGGCATGTATTTAAGGTGAGTGGCAGTATTTTCAAAGGGGATATAGGGGGCAAGTTTTTTGTGGTTCTCTGGAATGCACTGTGAATGGCAGTGAGGTGAACACAGTAGAGGTCTTAATGTGCAGAGAATGGAAGGGTATAAATATTGTGAATGCAATGGAGGGGTATAAATATTGTGTATCCAAGGAAAGGGTATAAATATTGTGTATGCAGAAGTGACTAGATAAGCGTTTTACTTGCTAGTTGACTTAGTTTGGCACAACATCACGGCCAAAGGGTCTGTCCAGTCTTCTACCCTTCCAAATTCAATGGTCTGTGCACACCCTTTGATCTTCCTAGTGTTCACTCAACTATCTTTGAAGTAACCATTCAGCAGCTCGTGCCACACTCGCCTCATCCTCTGAGTGAAGGAGTTCCCCCTCAGGTTCCCCTTCAATAGTTCACTTTTCACCCTTAATTTATGATCTCTAGTTCTGGTCTCACACAACTTTAGTAGGAAAAAAAGCCTGTTTGCATTTACCCTTTCTATACCCCTCAAAATTTTGTATACCTCTTTCAAAGCTCGCCTCATTCTCCTACGCTCCAGGGAATGCTGTCCTAACGTATTCAACCTTTCCCAGGAACTCAGGGCCTTCAGTCACAGCAAAATCCTTGTAAATTTTCTCTGTACTTTTTCAAACTTATTGATATTTTTCCAAGAGGTAGGTGATCAGAACTCTACATTATTTTCCAAAATTGGTTTCATCAACGTCTCGTATAACTTCAGCATAACATCCCATCTCCTGTGCTCACTACTTTGGTGTATGAAGGCCAATGAGCCAAAAGCTCTCTTTATGACCCTATCTACCTGTGACACCACTTTCATGGAATTATAGATCTGTATTCCCAAATCCCACTGTTCTGCTGTACTCTCCAGTGCCATACTGTCTCTGTGATGTGGTCAGTGAAGATGGGTTGTGATTAGCGTTGATACTCTATCATCAGGGATGAAGTGACATGGTTAGGGATGGTGTGGTGTGGTGTAGTGTGGCAGCTTTTGCTGCAGATGACACAAAGTTATTTGTCTGAAATATTCAGAGTTGTAAAAGGTTTGAGGAATTTTCTGAGACTGCAGGATTGAGACCATGATATTTTTCCATCAGAATGGTGAGTAAGTCGGAAGAATGCCAGGTGCCAGGGTCAGGGTCAGGGATGTCTCAGATCGCATCCACTGCAGTTTGAAGGGGGAGGGAGAGCAGCCAGATGTCTTAGTACATATTGGTACCAATGACGTAGGAAGGAAAAGCAAAGAGGTCCCGAAAGGAGAATTTAGAGAGCTAGGCAGAAATCTGGGAAGCAGGGCCTCCAGGGTGGTAATTTCTGGATTGCTGCCTGTGCCACACGCCAGTGAGGGTAGAAACAGGATGATTTAGCAAATTAATGCGTGGCTGAGAAGCTGGTGCAGGGGGCAGGGCTTCAGGTTCCTGGATCATTGGGATCTCTTGTGGGGGAGGTATGACCTGTACAAAAGTGTTACACCTGAACCCAAGGGGGACCAATATTCTCGTGGGCAGGTTTGTTAGAGCTGTTGGGGAGAGTTTAAACTAATTTGGCAGCGGGGTGGAAACCAGAGTGAAGGGACTCAGGATAGGACAGATGGTTAAAAAAAGCAAAGATAGCATGCAGTCAGTCTGTTGGGAAGGGCAGGCAGATGATAGCAGCCTGTAATAGGTTTCAATAGGTACATTTAATGTCAGAGCAGTATATACAATATACATCCTGAAATACTTTTTCTTTGCAAACATCCACAAAAACAGAGTGCCCCAAAGAATGACTGACAGTCAAATGTTAGAACCCCAAAGCCCCCCACAACTCCCCCTCCCAAGCATAAGCAGTAGCAAAGTAATGACCCTGCCACCAGCAAAAAAGCATCATCCCCCCCACCGAACACGCAGGCGTGCAGCAAAGCATCATTAAAGTCACAGACTTGCAGTACCCCAAAAACTACTCGTTCACCCAGTAATTTGACATAGCACAAGCTCTCTCTCTCCCCCAATAAGGGAAAGAGAGGTGTCCCCATTTCACAGTGAGAGGGGAGACATAACAATGCAACTCGCTGAGTTATGGTGTTAAAAGTCTGTTGCATGGCTTTTTCCGAGCTCTGTGCCCAAATTACTTGGGTCTCTGGTCACACAACCAGCAGCCCAAAATAAAAGTGAGTGAGTATCAGTGCAAGATCAAGTAGGGTAGCAAATATATTACTCGACGTGTTATATCTCAATATACGGAGTATAAGAAATAAGGTGGATGATCTTGTTGCACAATTACAGATTGCCAGGTATGATGTATGGCCATCACTGAATTGTGGCTGAGGATGGTTGTAGTTGTGAGGTGAATGTCCAAGATTACATGTATTGGAGGGATAATAAGGTAGGCAGAGGGGGTGGCTTGACTCTGCAGGTGAAGAATAGCGTGAAATCAGTAGAAAGATGTGACGTAGCATCGGAAGGTGTTAAATCCTTGTGGGTTGAGTTAAGAACCTGCAAGGACCCTGATGGTGGTTATATACAGCCCTCCCAAAAGTAGCTGGGATGTGGACCACAGATTACAACGGGAAATAGAAAAGGCATGTCAAAAGGGCAATGTTAGGAACATAGAAAACCTACAGCACAATACAGGCCCTTCGGCCCACAAAGTTGTGCCAGACATGTCCCTACCTGAGAAATTTCTAGACTTCCCCATCGCCCTCTATTTTTCTAAGCTCCGTGTACCTATCCAAAAGTCTCTTAAAAGACCCTATCATATCTGCCTCCACCACTGTTTCTGGCAGCCCATTCCACACACTCACCACTCTGTGTAAAAAACTTACCCCTGGCATCTCCCCAGCACTTTAAACCTGTGTCCTCTTGTGGCAACCATTTCAGCACTGGGAAAAAGCCTCTGACTATCCACATGATCAATGCCTCTCATCATCTTGTACACCTCTATCAGATCACCTCTCATCCTCCATCGCTCCAAGGAGAAAAGGCTGAGTTCACTCAACCTATTCTCATAAGGCAGGCTCCCCAATCCAGGCAACATCCTTGTAAATCTCCTCTGCACCCTTTCTATAGCTTCCACATCCTTCCTGTAGTGAGGTAACCAGAACTGAGCACAGTACTCCAAGTGGGGTCTGACCAGGGTCCTATATAGCTGCAACATTACCTCTCGGCTCCTAAATTCAATTCCACGATTGATGAAGGCCAATACACTGTATGCCTTCTTAACCACAGAGTCAACCTGCACAGCTGCTTTGAGCGTCCTATGGACTCAGACCCCAAGATCCCTCTGATCCTCCACACTGCCAAGAGTCTTACCATTAATACTATATTCTGCCATCATATTTGACCTACCAAAATGAACCACCTCACACTTATCTGGGTTGAACTCCATCTGCCACTTCTCAGCCCAGTTTTGCATCCTATCAATGTCCCGCTGTAACCTCTGTCAGCCCTCCAGACTATCCACAACACCTCCAACCTTTGTGTCATCAGCAAACTTACAAACCCATCCCTCCACTTTCTCATCCAGGTCATTTATAAAAATCACGAAAAGTAAGGGTCCCAGAACAGATCCCTGAGGCCGACCTCCATGCAGAATATGACCTGTCTATAATCACTGTTTGCCTTCTGTGGGCAAGCCAGTTCTGGATCCACAAAGCAATGTCCCCTTGGATCCCATGCCTCCTTACTTTCTCAATAAGCCTTGCATGGGGTACCTTATCAAATGTCTTGCTTAAATCCATATACACTACATCTACTGCTGTTCCTTCATCAATGTGTTTAGTCACATCCTCAAAAAATTCAATCAGGCTCGTAAGGCACGACCTGCCCTTGACAAAGCCATGCTGAACATTCCTAATCATATTATACCTCTCCAAACATTCATAAATCCTGCCTCTCAGGATCTTCTCCATCAACTTACCAACCACTGAGGTAAGATTCACTGGCCTATAATTTCCTGGGCTATCTCTACTCCCTTTCTTGAATAAAGGAACAACATCCGCAACCCTCCAATCTTCCGGAACCTCTCCCGTCCCCATCGATGATGCAAAGGTCATTGCCAGAGGCTCAGCAATCTCCTCCTCACCTCCCAGAGTAGCCTGGGGTACATCTCATCCAGTCCCAGCGACTTATCCAACTTGATGCTTTCCAAAAGCTCCAGCACATCCTCTTTCTTAATATTTACATGCTCAAGCTTTTCAGTCCGCTGCAAGTCATCACGACAATCACCAAGATCCTTTTCCATAGTGAATACTGAAGTAAAGTATTCATTACCTGTGCCATCTCCTCTGGTTCCATACATACTTTTCCACTGTCACACTTGATAGGTCCTATTCTTTCACATCTTATCCTCTTGCTCCTCACATACTTGTAGAATGCCTTGGGGTTTTCCTTAATCCTGCCCGCCAAGGCCTTCACATGGCCCCTTCTGGCTCTCCTAATTTCTTTCTTAAGTTCCTTCCTATTAGCCTTATAATCTTCTAGATCTCTAATACTACCTAACTCTCTGAACCTTTTGTAAGCTTTTCTTCTTGACTAGATTTACAACAGCCTTTGTGCACCACGGTGCCTGTACCCTACCATAACTTCCCTGTCTCATTGGAACGTACCTATGCAGAACTCCACACAAATATCCCCTGAATATTTGCCACATTTCTTCCGTACTTTTCCCTGAGAACATCTGTTTCCAATTTAAGCTTCCAATTTCCTGCCTGATAGCCTCATAATTCCCCTTACTCCAATTAAATGCTTTTCTAATTTGTCTGTTCCTATCTCTCTCCAATGCTATTGTAAAAGAGATAGAATTATGATCACTATCTCCAAAATGCTCTCCCACTGAGAGATCTGACACCTGACCAGGTTCATTTCCCAGTACCAGATCAAGTACAGCCTCTCCTCTTGTAGGCTTATCTACGTATTGTGTCAAGAAACCTTCCTGAACACACCTAACAAACTCCACCCTATCTAAACCCCTTGCTCTAGGGAGATGTCAATCGATATTTGGGAAATTAAAATCTCCCATCACGACAACTCTGTTATAATTACATCTTTCCAGGATCTGTTTCCCTATCTACTCCTCGATATCTCTGTTACTATTGGGCAGCCTGTGAAAAACACCCAGTAAAGTTATTGACCCCTTCTTGTTCCTAACCTCCACCCACAGAGACTCTGTAGACAATCCCTCCGTGGCGTCCACCTTTTCTGCAGCCGTGACACTATCTCTGATCAACAGTGCCACACCCCCACCTCTTTTGCCTCCCTCCCTGTCCTTTCTGAAACATCTAAAACCCGGCAATTGAAGTAACCATTCCTGTCCCTGAGCCATCCAAGTCTCTGTAATGGCCACCACATCATATCTCCAAGTACTGATCCACGCTCTAAGCTCATCCGCTTTGTTCACAACACTCCTTGTGTTAAAATAGACACATCTCAAACCTTCAGTCTGAGCACGTCCCTTCTCTATCACCTGCCTATCCTCCCTCTTGCACTGCCTCCAAGCTTTCTCTATTTGTGAGCCAACCTCCTCTTCCCCAGTCTCTTCAGTTCGGTTCCCACCCCCCAACAATTGTAGTTTAAACTCTCCCAAATAGCCTTAGCCAAATCACCCCACCAGGTTATTGGTCTCCCTGGGATTCAAGTGCAACCCGTCCTTTTTGTACAGGTCACAGCTGCCCCAAAAGAGGTCCCAAAAGATGATCCAGAAATCTGAATCCCTTCCCCCTGCTCCAATCCCTCAGCCACGCATTTATCCTCCACCTCACTCTATTCCTATACTCACTGTCACGTGGCACAGGCAGTAATCCCAAGATGACTACCTTTGAGGTCCTGCTTCTCAACCTTCCTTCCTAACTCCCTGTAGTCTGTTTTCAGGACCTCTTCCCTTTTCCTACCGATGTCATTGGTACCAATATGTACCACAGCCTCTGGCTGTTCTCCCTCCCACTACAGGATATCTTGGACACGATCTGAAACATCCCGGACCCTGGCACCTGGGAGGCAAACTACCATCCGAGTTTCTTTCCTGCGTCCACAGAATCGCCTGTCTGACCCCCTAACTATAGAGTCCCCTATCACTACTTCCTTTCCCTACCCTTCTGAGCCACAGAGCCGGACTCTGTGCCAGAGGCACGGCCACTGTCGCTTCTCCCAGGTAGGCTGTCCCCCCGCAACAGTGCTCAAACAGGAGTACTTATTGTCAAGGGGTACAGTCACAGGGGTACTCTCTTGCACCTGATTCTTCCCCTTTCCCCTCCTGACTGTGACCTACTTGTCTGTCTCCTGTGGCCCCAGTGTGTCACCTGCCTATAACTCCTTTCTACCACTTTCTCACTCTCCCTGACAAGACAAAGGCCATCGAGCTGCATCTCCAGTTCCCTAACTTGGTCCCTTAGGAGCTTCAGCTCGACACATCTGGTGCAGATATGGCCGTCCGGGAGGCTGGGAGACTCCAGGACCTCCCACATCTGACACCGAGCACAGAAAACTGGCCTCACACTCATACTACTTCCTTTCCACAATTAACACAGGTAAATCTACCTCGCCTCGTCCCATTACTGACTAAGCTCGTTGAGCCAAAGCCCTATCACTCTGCTGCCTCTCACTCCACTGCCTGCTCCGAAGGCTGCCCGCTGGATATGGTTATAATAGTCATAGCAGATTTCAACATGCAAGTCATAGAAACATAGAAAATAGGTGCAGGAGTAGGCCAGTTGGCCCTTCGAGCCTGCACCGCCATTCAGTATGATCATGGCTGATCATCCAACTCAGAACCTTGTACCAGCCTTCCCTCCATACCCCCTGATCCCTTTAGCCACAAGGGCCATATTTAGCTCCCTCTTAAGTATAGGCAATGAACTGGCCTCAATTGTTTCCTGTGGCAGAGAATTCCACAGATTCACCACTCTCTGTGTGAAGAAATTTTTCCTAATCTTGGTCCTAAAAGGCTTCCCCTTTATCCTCAAACTGTGACCCCTCGTTCTGGACTTCCCCAACACTGGGAACAATCATCCTGCATCTAGCCTGTCCAATCCCTTTAGGATTTTATACGTTTCAGTGAGATCCCCCCTCAACCTTCTAAATTCCAACGAGTACAAGCCCAGTTCATCCAGTCTTTCATCATATGAAAGTCCTGCCATCCCAGGAATCAATCTGGTGAACCTTCTTTGTACTCCCTCTATGGCAAGGATGTCTTTCCTCAGATTAGGGAACCAAAACTGCACAGGTGTGGTCTCACCAAGGCCTTGTACAACTGCAGTAGTACCTCCCTGCTCCTATACTCGAATCCTCTTGCTATAAATGCCAGCATACCATTCGCCTTTTTCACCGCCTGCTGTACCTGCATGCCCACTTTCAATGACTGGTGTATAATGACACCCAGGTCTCGTTGCACCTCCCCTTTTCCTAATCGGCCACCATTCAGATAATAATCTGTTTTCCCGTTTTTGCCACCAAAGTGGATAACTTCACATTTATCCACATTAAATTGCATCTGCCATAAATTTGCCCACTCACCTAACCTATCCAAGTCACCCTGCATCCTCTTAGCATCCTCCTCACAGCTAACACTGCCGCCCAGCTTCGTGTCGTCCGCAAACGTAGAGATGCTGCATTTAATTCCCTCATCCAAGTCATTAATATATATTGTAAACAACTGAGGTCCCAGCACTGAGCCTTGCGGTACCCCACTAGTCACTGCTTGCCATTCTGAAAAGGTCCCGTTTATTCCCACTCTTTGCTTCCTGTCTGCCAACCAATTCTCTATCCACATCAATACCTTACCCCCAATACCGTGTGCTTTAAGTTTGCACACTAATCTCCTGTGTGGGACCTTGTCAAAAGCCTTTTGAAAATCCAAATATACCACATCCACTGGTTCTCCCTTATCCACCCTACTAGTTACATCCTCAAAAAATTCTATGAGATTCATCAGACATGATTTTCCTTTCACAAATCCATGCTGACTTTGTCCGATGATTTCACTGCTTTCCAAATGTACTGTTATCACATCTTTGATAACTGACTCTAGCAGTTACCCCACCACCGATGTTAGGCTAACCAGTCTATAATTCCCCGGTTTCTCTCTCCCTCCTTTTTTAAAAAGTGGGGTTACATTAGCCACCCTCCAATCCTCAAGAACTAGTCCAGAATCTAAAGAGTTTTGAAAAATTATCACTAATGCATCCACTATTTCTTGGGCTACTTCCTTAAGCACTCTGGGATGCAGACCATCTGGCCCTGGGGATTTATCTGCCTTTAATCCCTTCAATCCCTTCAATTTACCTAACACCATTTCCCGACTAACATGTATTTCCCTCAATTCCTCCATTTCACTGAACCCTCTGTCCCCTACTATTTCCAGAAGATTATTTATGTCTTCCTTAGTGAAGACAGAACCAAAGTAATTATTCAATTGGTCTGCCATGTCCTTGTTCCCCACGATCAATTCACCTGTTTCTGTCTGTAGGGGACCTACATTTGCCTTAACCAATCTTTTTCTTTTCACATATCTATAAAAGCTTCTACAGTCAGTTTTTATGTTCCCTGCCAGTTTTCTCTCATAATCTTTTTTCCCCTTCCTAATTAAGCCCTTTGTCCTCCTCTGCTGGACTCTGAATTTCTCCCAGTCCTCAGGTGAGCCACTTTTTCTGGCTAATTTGTATGCTTCTTCTTTGGAATTGGTACTATCCCTAATTTCCCTTGTCAGCCATGGGTGCACTACCTTCCTTGATTTATTCTTTTGCCAAACTGGGATGAACAATTGTTGTAGTTCATCCATGTGATCTTTAAATGCTTGCCATTGCATATCCACCGTCAATCCTTTAAGTGTCATTTGCCAGTCTATCTTAGCTAATTCACGTCTCATACCTTCAAAGTTACCCTTCTTTAAGTTCAGAACCTTTGTTTCTGAATTAACTATGTCACTCTCCATCTTAATGAAGAATTCCACCATATTATGGTCACTCTTACCCAAGGGGCCTCTCATGACAAGATTGCTAATTAACCCTTCCTCATTGCTCAAAACCCAGTCCAGAATAGCCTGCTCTCTAGTTGGTTCCTCGACATGTTGGTTCAAAAAACCATCCCGCATACATTCCAAGAAATCCTCTTCCTCAGCGCCTTTACCAATTTGGTTTACCCAATCTACATGTAGATTGAAGTCACCCATTATAACTGCTGTTCCTTTATTGCACACATTTCTAATTTCCTGTTTAATACCATCCCCAACCTCACTACTACTGTTAGGTGGCCTGTACACAACTCCCACCAGCGTTTTCTGCCCCTTAGTGTTATGCAGCTCTACCCATATCGATTCCACATCCTCCCAGCTTATGTCCTTCCTTTCTATTGCGTTAATCTCCTCTCTAACCAGCAACGCCACCCCACCTCCTTTTCTTTCATGTCTATCCCTCCTGAATATTGAATATCCCTGAATGTTGAGCTCCCATCCTTGGTCACCCTAGAGCCAGGTCTCTGTGATCCCAACTATATCATATTCATTAATAACAATCTGCACTTTTAATTCATCCACCTTGTTATGAATGCTCCTTGCATTGACACACAAAGCCTTCAGGCGCTCTTTTACAACTCTCTTAGCCCTTATACAATTATGTTGAAAAGTGGCCCTTTTTGATGCTTGCCCTGGATTTGTCAGCCTGCCACTTTTACTTTTCTCCTTACTACTTTTTGCTTCTACCCTCATTTTACACCCCTCTGTCTCTCTGCACTGGTTCCCATCCCCCTGTTGTGAACTAACCTCCTCTCTCCTAGTCTCTTTAATTTGATTCCCACCCCCCAACCATTCTAGTTTAAAGTCACCTCAGTAGCCCTCGCTAATCTCCCTGCCAGGATATTGGTCCCCCTAGGATTCAAGTGTAACCCGGCCTTTTTGTACAGGTCACGCCTGCGCCAAAAGAGGTCCCAATGATCCAAAAAATTGAATCCCTGCCCCCTGCTCCAATCCCTCAGCCACGCATTTATCCTCCACCTCATTGCATTCAAGTCAATTGAGAAAATCAGGTTGATAATGGTTTTCAAGAGAGTGAGTTGATTGAATGCCTACAAGATGGCTTTTTAGAGCCGTTTGTCATTTGCCTACTAGGGATCAACTATACTGGATTAGGTGTTGTGTTATGAACTTGAGGTGATTAGGGAGCTTAAGGTAAAAGAACCCTTGGGAGGCAGTGATCAAAATATGATTGGGAGTTCAACTTGAAATTTGATCAGGAGACAGTTCAGTCTGACACAGCAGAGTTTCAGTGGAGTGAAGGAAATTACGGTGGTATGAGAGAGGAGCTGGCCAAAGTAAATTGGAAGGAGTTGCTGGCAGGGATGACAGCAGAGCAGCAATGGTGTGAGTTTCTGGGAAAAATGAGGAAGGTGCAGGAGAGATGTAATCTAAAAATGAATGAATATTCAAATGGCAAAATAGTACAACCGTGGCTGACAAGGGTTTTACAAAGCTAATGTAAAAGCAAAAGAGAGGGCATACAACAAAGCAAAAATTAGCAGGAAGATAAAGGATTGGAAAGCTTTTAAAATCTACTAAGAGCAACTAAAAGAATCATTAGGAGGGAAAAGATGAAATATGAAAACAGGCTAGCAAACAATATCAAAGTGGATAGAGAAAAGCCTTTTCAACTATGTAAGAAATAAAAGAAAGATGAGAGTCTATATAGGACCTCTAGAAAATGAGGCTGGAAAAATAATAACTGGGAACGAGATGAAGTCAGTGAGTATTTTACATCAGTCTTTACTGTGGAAGCTACTAGCAGTGTGCCAGATGTTGAAAAGTGTGAGGGGAGAGAAGATAGTGCAGTTGTTATTACAAGGGAGAAGCTGTTCAAAAATCTGAAAGACCTAAGGGTACGTAAATCACTTGGACCAGATGAATTGCACCCTAGGTTGTGAAAGGGGTAGCGGTAGATTGTGGGGGCATTACTAATGATCTTCCAAAAATCATTGGATTCTGGCCTAGTGTCAGAGGACTGGAAAATTGCAAATATCACTCTACTCTTTAAGAAAGGGGGAAGACAGCAAAAAGGAATTTATAGACTAGTTAGCCTGACCTCAGTGGTTGGGAAGATGTTGGAGTCAATTGTTAAGGATGAGTTTATGGAGTACTTGATGACCTAGGCCAAGATAGGACAAAGTCAGCATGGTTTCCTGAAGGGAAAATCTTGCCTGTTGGAATTCTTTGTGGAGATTACAAATATGATAGATAAAGGGAATGCAGTGGATGTTGTAGATTTGGACTTTCAGAAAGCCTTTGACAAAGTGCCATACATGAGACTATTTACCAAGTTAAGAGCCCATGCTATTACATGAAAGTTACTGGCATGATTACAGCATTGGCTGATTGGCAGGAGCTAGCAAGTGGGATTAAAAGGATTTTTTCCTGGTTGGCTGCCAGTGACTAGTGGTGTTCTGCAATACATTTTATGCTGTATATCAATGATTTAGATGATGGAATGATAGCTTTGTTGCCAAGTTTGCAGATGATACAAAGACTGGTGGAGGGGCAAGTAGTGTTGTGGAAACAGGTAGGCTGCAGAAGAAGTTAGACAGATTCGGAGAATGGGTAAGAAAGTGGCAAATGAATTACAATGTTGGAAAATACATGGTCTTGTACTTTGGTAGTAGAAATAAATGTGCAGACTATTTTCTAAACAGGGAGAAAAATCCAAAAATCTGAGATGCAAAGGGACTTTGGAGTCCTCGTGTAGAACACCCTAAAGGTTAACTTACAGGTAGAGTTGGTGGTGAGGAAGGCAAATGCAATGTTAGCATTCATTTCAAGAAGTCTAGGATACAAGAGCAAGGTTGTAATGCTGAGGCTTTATAAGACACTGGTGAGGCCTCACCTTGAATATTGTGAACAGTTTTGGGCTCCTCATTTAAGAAGAGGTGTGCTGGCATTGGAGAGACTTCAGAGGTGGTTCACAAGGATGATTCCAGGAATGAAAGGGCTATCATACAAGGAGCATTTGATAGCTCTGGGTCTGTACTTGCTGGAATTTAGAAGGATGAGGGGGAATTTCATTGAAACCTTTCGAATGTTGAAAGGTCTAGATGGAGTAGATGTGGAAAGGATTTCCATGGTGGACAAGAGAGCACAGCCTCAGTATAGAGAGGAGTCCGACAGAAATGCGGACAAATTTCTTCAGCCAGAGTGTGGTGAATTTGTGGAATTTGTTACCACAGGCAGCTGTGGAGGTCAGGTCATTGGGCGTATTTAAGGCAGAGCTTGATAGGTTCTTGACTGGACATGGCATCAAAGGTTACGGGGAGAAGGCTGGGGAGTGGGGCTGAGGAGGGGGGGATAAAAGGTTCAGCCATATTTGAATAGTGGGGCAGACTTGATGGGTCAAACAGCTTAATTCTGCTGCTTTGTCTTGTCTTATATCCACAGGTGGTGGTGTTCTCATGTGCCTGCCTCCTTTGTACAAATCTTGGCATTGGAAGATAGTGTAGAAGAAGTTCTGAAGATTCATTGTGCCTTATAGATGTGGGCCTAGCTGAGCAGTGGTGGAAGGTGGTGTTTGTGGGCAGTAAAACTCCTTCCTGGTGCCAGTAGTCATATGCCAATTCCTTTTTCCTTCCAGGGTTCAGTATGGTTGAAGTGATGCTACAGCCAGGTACTTCAGTACACTTCATGTCAGCAAACTGGCCCCAGGATTTTCCGAATGATGAACTAATGACATGGACCTTCACTGTTCCTTTCAACCACCATGCCAACGTTACAGTGGAGAACTCCACCCTCCCCAGCTGTGTGAAAAGGGAGGCAGGCTGGTTTTTTGGCCCATCTGTGCTCACAAAGAAGTTAAACCAATTTCACAAAAGTTTCATGCTGACTTTGCAGAACTGTGATGTGGATAGTTCGAGCGCCACTGGACTGACATTGCACTTTAAAGTTGAGGTCTTTACTGACTATGGAGGTGAGTGTTGTTTCATTTCCAATGGTGAAACTCCTTTGAACAGATTTGTGCAGTGATGATGGGAGCCCACTAACTGAACTGGCCTGGGACAGATACCATCTTCAGTAGGCAGTTTAAAGTTGGCTCCTTTACTAACTTCTGGAGAGTAAAGCTACATCAATACTGATGGAACTACAGGAGGGTTCTGTTAACTAGTCATTCCCTAGGGTCCTGGCATTGTTGTCTCATTCCCCATGAACTATGTGACTCTAACAATGCAGTTAACTACCCTGTGTATCTGGGGTCAGCAGCAGGTCAAACCCGCTAAGGTGGCATATTCTCTTCCCCAGAAGACCTTTAAAATCCATATGGGTTTGAACAGCATCCAGTAATCTTGACCTCACGTTTATTAATAAACTGCTTGATCTTAAATCCCACACCATTCTCAGCTTAATTCGGGTCCTACATTTCCTACAGTCCAGGAACCTGAACTGGCAATATTCAGTGTTGTCTTAGACTCTCTTTGGTCACTACTGTCCTTCAGGAAGGAGTCTAGCATCTTTTAGGGATGGGGCCCCTGTCTGTTGTCCTTCCTTGTCTGCCCCTCTCCTTCCTTTTGTAGACCACTCAACACGTGAAGCCATCTGCAACTTCTCCACGATGGCCAAGCAAAGTTCAAAATTCAAAAAAATATATATATGTAATATACTACCCCGAGAATCATTTTCTTACGGGCATTCACAGTAACTGCAAAGAAACACAATAGAATCAATGAAAAAGGGCACAAAAGAGGGACAAACAAATCATGTGTAAAAGACATCAAATTGTACAGGTAATAAAGAGAAAACAAAATTGTAATAGTAAATAAGTAATATATAATGAGAATATAGGTTGTAGAGTCCTTGGAAGTGGATCCATAGGTTGTGGAATCAGTTCAGTGTTGTGGAGAGAGAAGATACCCCCTCTGGTTCAGGAGCCTGATATCTGAGGGGTAATAAATGCTCATGAACCTGATAGTGTGGAACTTAAGGCTCCTGTACCTCCTTCCTGATGGTAGCGAGAAGAGAGCATGGCCTTGGTGGTGGGGGTGCTGTTTTCTTGCAACAGCGCTCCTTGTAAATGTGCTCCATGGTGGGGAAGGCTTTACCAGCGATGGACTGGGCTGTTCAAGGACATTGACATTTCCATATAGGCCATGATGCAACCAGTCAGTTTGCTCTCCACTGTGCATCTGTTTTTGCCGAAAAAAATAGGTTTGTCAAAGTTTTAGATGATATGTAGAATCTTCACAAACTTCTAAGAAAGTAGAAGTTTGAGGTGATCTTCGATGCTGCCTTTGTAATAGCAGTTAAGTGCTTGGCACAGGACAGACCCTCTGAAATGATAATGCCAGGGTCATTGACCCTTGCAAACATCTGATTAATCACTAATAAAATAATGAAATGAGACTGAGACTTGCCACGCAAAGGAATTTGCTAGACTGCTGTGGAATGTTCTTCAGTGAAACCCGGCTGGCTCATAACGTACCCGACACAGCTATTGAGCTAGCAGGCTGTACGGCCTACCAGGCTGACAGAACGCAAGATTCCAATAAGAAATCAGGTGGAGGTTTTTGCATCCATGTTAACAATGTCCGACGCAAGAACTCTCATCATCGATAGTCATTGATATCCCAACCTGGAATATCTCATGCTAAGGTGAAGGCCTTTCTGTCTGCTGAGAGAATTCTCAGTTGTTTACATACCACCATAAGCCAAGACTCAGCTTTAGCACAACTGTATGAAGTTATAATAAGTAACTGTCTGCCCACCCTGACAGTGCCCTCATCATAACCAGTGACTCCAATCAAACCAGCCTTAAGACAGTACTCCCTAAATTTTGCCAGAATGTGAAATGCCCCACAAGAGGCAATCAGGTTCACACCAATATTGTGGGCACATACAAGGCGTATCCATGCCCTCAACTGGGACTGTCCAAACACCTGTCCTCATTTCTAACTCCAGCCTGCAGACCAGTGACAAGGAAGGCAAAACCAATTGCCAAGTCCGTTACAGTATGACCTGAGGGAGCTGTCTCACGCCTTCGGGGCTGCTTTGACTGCACAGAATGGAATCTGTTTGCGTGCCAGACAACACATGATTTGGGAATTGACCTGGAGGAATACGCCACCACAGCCATGGACTGTATCAAATGCCAGCAATAAAAACATCCGAATGTTCCTCAATCAGAAGCCATGGGTGAACAACAAAGTTTGGAACTTGCTCATGGCTCGGGATGCTGCTTACAGATCCAGTGACAAGGCAGCACACAGTGAAACCAGGTCAAACCTTAAAAAGTGTTTGTCAAGTACAGATACAAACAGAAGATAGAGACACACTTCAGTGATCCCACCATCACCCGACTTGTGTGGGAAGATACCAGGTCGATCAGTGACCCTGCAAGGAGTGACACCACACGAGCTGAGGAGCTAAGGAGCCTCTTTGCTCGGTTTGACAATGAACCAGTGACACCTGGGGAGGACACAGACTGACAGTGAGCTCACGAGGTGAGATGTGCTCTCCGCAGTATCTACACATGCACAGCAGCTGGACTAGTCGGCATGCTGTCGCTGATTTGCTAGCGTACCTAGGTGTGGCCTTCACAACTGTGCTGACCAGCAGCAGAAGTTTTTACTGCAATCTATCTCTCTCTGTCCCTTACTGTCGTCCCTGCATTCTTCAAAACATCAACCATGCAAATCAGAGAACCGTGTATAATTAGTCCACTGCATCCTGCAAGACGACTTCAAGGCAAAGCTGAGCAATCAGTTTCTCAGTAGTTTAGTGGAACTCCAGCAACGCTACTAAACAGCGAGGTAACAAGAATCTGTCCTTGAACAGCTGCACATTTTATTGAAGTGTTAGTTCACAAATATACACACACACAAATATATATATATATATTTACATCAGGCAAGCTGGCTCAGCTGCAGACGTGTGAGATTCTCAGAACAAAGAAGTACAAATACAGTTATTTATTTTTACGTCTCGGTTGCGAGGCACATTTCAGCCACACAGAGTACGTTAGTTACAGATAAATGATTGTAGACTTTGAATTCACACTTTAAAACTAATCATTAGCCCCTCAATGCCCATTACGATGTAAGGCCTTGATATTTTCTCCCACAACTGAGTGCTTTCCACTCTTTTCACCCAGGACTGTGCCTCTGCTCCATCTTCTGCTGCCTCAACTCCATCATCAAATTTGCAGATGATACCACAGTGATTGGATCAGCTACAAACAAAATGAAACGGCATGTAGGCAGGAGGTGCAGGAACTGTATGAATGGTGCAATAACCATAATCTTTCACTCAACATGAAAAATGACCATTGACAACCAACTCAAGAAGATATGAACAGACTCTACTACTCACAAATGATGAAGCAGTGGAAAGAGTCTCCAGCTTTAAGTTCTTGGCAGTAGAAGAGAAGAGCTGTCTTGGACCACCAACACTACACTGATACAGGGAAGGCTCAGCAGTCCCTACTCTGTCTTATCATTGCTAAGCTATCTCTATCTTAGCAATTTAAAGAGATCAAATCTGCCCCAAAAGCTACTAGTAAACTTTTACTGATGTACCATTGAGAAAATACTGATATACTGCATCATATGGTGCACTGGCTGCAACAAATCAACCAGAAAGCAATTCAACAAGTGATCAGGACTACACAAAACATTATACTTTCTACTCTATTGTCACCAGACAACTGGTACTAGAATGTACAATCATCACAGCGATATTTGATTCTGCGCTTCTTGCTCCCTGGATTACAAATATTAAATAATAAAAATAGTAAAAATTAGTAAATATTAAAAATTTAAGTTATAAATCATAAATAGAAAATAGAAAAATGGAAAGTAAGGTAGTGCAAAAAAACCGAGAGGCAGGTCCGGATATTTGGAGGGTACGGCCCAGATCCGTTCAGCAGTCTTATCACAGTTGGAAAGAAGCTGTTCCCAAATCTGACCGTACGAGTCTTCAAGCTCCTGAGCCTTCTCCCGGAGGGAAGAGGGACGAAAAGTGTGTTGGCTGGGTGGGTCGTGTCCTTGATTATCCTGGCAGCACTGCTCCGACAGCGTGCAGTGTAAAGTGAGTCCAAGGACGGAAGATTGGCTTGTGTGATGTGCTGCGTTGTGTTCACGACCTTCTGCAGCTTCTTTCGGTCTTGGACAGGACAACTTCCATACCAGGTTGTGATGCACCCTAGAAGAATGCTTTCTACGGTGCATCTATAAAAATTAGTGAGGGTTTTAGGGGACAGGCCAAATTTCTTTAGTTTTCTCAGGAAGTAAAGGCGCTGGTGGGCCTTTTTGGCAGTGAACTCTGCTTGGTTGACCAAGTCAGGTCATTTGTGATATTGACCCCGAGGAACTTAAAGCTTTTGGCCTGTTCCACTTGCGCACCACTGATGTAAATTGGGTCGTGCGGTCCGCTACTCCTTCTGAAGTCAACAGCCAATTCCTTCGTCTTGCTGACGTTGAGGGATAGGTTATTGTCTTCGCACCATGCCACCAGGTTCTTAATTTCCTCTCTGTACTCAAACTCATCATTACCTGAGATACGGCCTACAATTGTTGTGTCAACAGCAAACTTATATATTGAGTTCGATGGAAACTTGGCTGCACAATCATGGGTGTACAGTGAGTAGAGCAGGGGGCTGAGTACACAGTCTTGTGGGGCACCGGTGCTCAGAGTGATTGCAGAGGAGAGCTTGTCCCCTATTTTTACAGCCTGAGTCCCGTCTGTGAGGAAGTTGAAGATCCAGCTGCAGATCTGAGTGCTAAAGCCCAGGTTCCGGAGCTTAGGAATCAGTTTATTTGGAACGATGGTATTAAAGGCAGAGCTGTAGTCAATGAAAAGGAGCCTTATGTATGCGTCTTTATTCTCCAGGTGTTCTAAGGAGGAATGTAGGGCCAGACATTATTAAGACAAACTACCAGATATGGAAATCATCTATAACTCACGCTGTCTATGGCAATTGTGATGGACTCATCCCAGCCCCAGTAATCGCCTGTCCAATCTCCAGCCATCTGGCAGGAGATACAGAAACCTCTCTGCATGAACATCCAGACTGACAAACCGTATTTTCACAGGGCTGGCGTGCAGTTGAATAATACCTTCCACCCCCCCATAGGCACTATGAACAGTCTCCAAGTGCAATACATGAGCATGTGCAATATTTGGGTTTAATGGGGCAGTTACTTTCATTTGACTTCAGAGCTTTTTTTTCAGATTTCAGCTTTAATTCTTGATGCTATTTTATACTGTATCAAGGACGTGTAATACTTGAATGGGGCAGCCATTGTTTCTTCTAACTTTAGAGTTGTTTGTTTTTATTTCAGTTGTAACTTGGATGTCATTCTAAATAACTCAGGCGACATTTTAAATTTTGTCATTGTGCTTTTAGTAAGTGAATTGCCAGTGTGTTGTCCTGCTCTGAATGGTGCAGCACTGCAATCTTGCTGTCCTCAGTGATGACAGTAAAGCTCTAATTAATCTAGCTAATTAAGTTTGTGCATGTACCTCAGTCAAAGTGAGCTTACGGTGTTGAGCTCATCTGGGAATGAAACCTTTTCGTCATATCTGTTGATTGGTTTATTTTATAGGAGATGATAGCATTCAAGTCCTGCCCCAGCTGTTGAGCATGCCTCTGTGATTCGTCTGGTTCAGAGTCGCCACTTTGCATGTGAGGTGGCTTTCTAGAGGTTGACCCTGGATTTCTTGTATCTTCCTTGGCCACCAGACCTGAGCACCACTGATCTAGCCCTCAGCAGGCTGTGAATGCCTTTGATTAACCCAGAGCTTCTCCTTGGAGAAGACTGAATACTTTGCGAGGACACACTCATTCACGCGTGCCTTTATGAAGTCTGTGACAACTGTGACATATTCTTTCAGATCGCTGATGAGTCCCTGAACATGGTGCAGTCCTCTGATTTGAAACAATCACATAGCCACTCCAATGCCTCCCGCAACCACCTCTTTGTTGTCCTTACCACTGGTGCCTTGCAAGCAGGAGAGGTCAGTCAGATAATCAGATTTCCCAAAGTGTGATCTAAGGATGGAATGGTAGGCATTCCTGATCATAATGTAACAATGGTCAATGGTTCCATTTAATATCAGAGAATCTATACAAAATACAACAGTGGTCAATTGTGTTGGGACCCCTGGTGCTGCAGATGATATATTGATAATAATTGGGCAGAGATTTCTCGTAGCAAGCCTGATTGAAGTCCCTTGCAATGCATTGAAAAGCATCAGTGTAGGTGGCTTCTTGTTTGCTAATTGCGACAATCAATACCTTAAGTGCTTGTATGACAACCTTTAGCAGTATGTAAACTGCGGTCAGAATTCTCGTTAAGTAGAATGGATGGAACTTAATCATCAGATGTTCCTGGTCAGAAGAACAAGAGTGAGACCCAGCCACTGTGTCTGAGCACCATGAAGAGTTTATTATGAAGCATAGACCTCCACCTCTTTCCTTCTTCAATCAACAGTTCGGTCCATCCAGTGGATTAAGAAGCCCTCAGACCTGACCAACATGTCTTCATGAATCAGCGAATACAGCTATCTTACCTTTAGGTCCTCCATCTTGTTCTCCAGTGACTGTACAATTGCTGACAAAATGCTGGGTAGACAGACAAGCCCCAGCACCTGGCCGTGTGGTGTGCCGACAACAACCTGGCTCTTAACACCCAGAAGACCAAGGAGATCATTGTGGACTTCAGGCATGCTAGGAGCCACACTCACGTCCCCATCTACATCAACGGAGCTGTAGTAGAGCATTTATCAAGCTTCCGATTCCTTGGTGTCCACATTTCCGAGGATCTCACCTGGTCCCTGAACTCCTCCATCCTGATCAAAAAGGCGCAATAGCGCCTTTATTTCCTGCGGAGCATGAAGAAAGCTCACCTCTGTCCCAGGATACTGACAGACTTTTACCGCTGTACCATTGAGAGCATACTCACCAACTGCATCTCAGTGTGGTATGACAATTGTCCCGTATCGGACCGCAAAGCACTCCAGCGTGTGGTGAAAACTGCCCAGCAGATTATCAGCACCCAATTGCCCACCATTGAGAACGTCTATCATAAACGCTGCCTGGGCAGGGCGAAAAGCATTATCAGGGATGCATCTCACCCTAACCATGGACTTTTTACTCTCCTCCCATCCGGTAGGCGCTACAGGAGCCTCCGCTCCCACACCAGCGGGTACAGGAAGAGCTTCTTCCCTGAGGCTGTGACCCTGCTGAACCTCACATCACAGCGCTAAGCAGTATTGCACCCATATTGTACTGTCTCAGTACTTTAATATTTGTGTACTGAAGCACTTACTTTTTATTTGCAGTTATTTTGTAAATAACACTATTCTTTGCATTTCTGGTCAGATGCTAACTGCATTTTGTTGGCTTTGTATCTGTACTCGGCACAATGACAGTAAAGTTGAATCTAATGTAATCTAATCTAATTTTACACCCCAATGCTTTAATCTGGCTGAAGTCCTCCCTCCTTCCTCTCTTCTGGCAATGGCCGCTGACATCTGTCCTCTTAAAGGTGCCATAACTGCATTCCTGGAAGTCAAGTCTGCAGAGTTCTTCAGCAGATGGTAAAATTACTACTTTGTTTAGACAGTTCAAAAAGTAAGTTTCTTAATGGGAAATTATAGGTTGCAGATCGTAGCAAATCTTAAACACAAGAAATTCTGTAGATGCTTGAAATCCAATGCAACACACACAAAGGGCTGGAGGAACTCAGCAGGTCAGACAGGATCCATGGAAATGAACAAACAGTTGACATTTCAGACCGAGACCCTGCTTCAGGACTGGAAAAACACCAGAATAGAAAAGTGGGAAGAGGGGAAGGAGGATAGCAAAGAGGATAGGTGAAGCCAGGTGGTGGGAAAGGTAAAGGACTGGAGAGGAAGGAATCTGAGAGGAGAGGAGAGTGGACCGTAGGAGAAAGGGAAGGAGGAGGGGCATCATGGGGAGGTGATAGGTGGGAATGGTAAAGGGCTGGAGAGAAAGGAATCTGATAGGAGAGGAGAGTGGGCCATAGGAGAAAGGGAAGGAGGAGGGGGGGACAAGGAGGAGGTGAATAAAAGAAGGGGAGCAAGGGAGGGACATTTTTCTACCAGAAAGAGAAATAAATATTCATGCCATCAGGTTGGAGGCTACCTAGATAGAATACCAGGTGTTGCTCATTCATCTTCATTGTGGTACAAGAGGAGGCCTTGGACCGACATGTCGGAATGGGAATCAGAATTAAAATGTTTGGCCACCGGAAAGTTCTGCTTTTGGCGGATGGAACAGAGGTGCTTGAGGAAGTGGTTCTCCAATTTATGACAGTTCTCACAAAAGGTTGCAGTGATATTAGTTCAGAAGAAGTATATCTAGAAGTTTTATGAGCTGCCTGCACAATGTCAGTGTGTATCAGCAGTGCCATCAGATGGGCTAGGCCAGGACTCATTTGAAAGGTGATTATAGAGAATTTGTCTGGCCCTTCTGGGATGTCCACACCAAGGGAAACCCTGAATGAACTCTGCTATTCGAAACCAGAAGGTCTTGGGGTCAAATCCCAGTCCAAATGTGTGAGCACAAAGATCTTAACTTGTCCGGTTTTGAAGGTGTTGTCTTTCCAATGAGCCTTTTAGATCTTCCAGGACATGGAAGGTCCCTGACACTAGTCTGATGTAAACCGGAGGAGTGCTTGCGAGCTCCATGTCAGACTGCAACCACCATCAGAAGTAGTACGGATTATTAACATCTTGCTTTGTTTCTGCTTATGGGATCTTGCCTAACATATTTCCTACATGGCAATGGTGCCTGCCTGTCAAAAGCACCGTTTTCGCACAGTACTTTAGCAAGTTCAGAGTTCATATTAGGTGATACGTAAAATATGCTATCTCTGTTGTAAATGTTGTTTGCAGCACTCCCATCTCCCCACTTTTGTTGCCCCATATATCTGACCGAGAAGTAGTATAGTCCCAGCTTATACCAGCTACCCTGTATCTGGTCCCTGGATGTCGGGCGAGCTCCACCTGCTTTCCCACTCTCCTTTCTCTGGAAGTTGTGAAGTGCATTGAAGATATCTGTGTTGGTCAGTATGGACAGTAAATTGATGCAATTATAGTAACAGTTACATAGGGCAAATCAATTTCCTTGCTGCGATTTCAACCAGCACTTACAATTACCTGGGACATAAAACACTAGAATCAGCTTTACAGGAAACATTAAGTGTTTGGATCAGATTGCAATCTTTCAGTGCTTTAGTGCACAGAGTTGTGTTTACCCCTCTATCTGACCTCACTAGCTCCCTGGGGTGGGGAAGCATTATCACAGTGTGAAAATTCTCCTTCCTGTGTTCAGATCCTTCCATGGTTCTGTCACTCTTCCAGAGGTCTGCATTTCTCTAACTGCTGGTTCCTGTTTAGCCCAATCAACAAAACTAGACAGAGACCATCACAAGAAGGTTGAGGGGCCACTGGTGAGAGCAGAGAGCCTATTCTAGGTCAATAACAGTGTATTTCCAACTGATTTTAGCAGCAAATAGAAATCAAAACAATCGCAGTTGTTGGAAAGCTGAAAGAAAAAACAAAAATGCTGGAAACATTCAGCAGGTCAGGCAGCATCTATGGAGAAAGAGAAAATGAGTTAATGTTATAGTTCAGAAACCGTTCATCAGAACGTGGAGGAGACAAAAGATTCCAGTTAGCCAACGGATACTCTTATTAGAAATGTTGCAGGAAGTTAATCTCAAGCACTAAAGAGGCCTTCACATAAATATCAAGGTATTATTTCACCCCAAATCATTTGGAGGAACAATTGATAAATATTTTGTTCCAACATTGTCTGACTTTTACTGATATGGTATAATGTGGTGGATGAGCCAGATGGCAAGGAAGCCCACTGAGAAAATAATTCTGGAGATATTGATTCCAACTGTAAAAGCTCTAAAATAAAACAAGGAACACTCAGGACGTTGAGCAGGTTCTGTGGAATGACAGAAGCTCCTTCCCCTGTGGAGTAGATATACTTATGTTCCTACATTGTCAAAGCACCATTGCTCAGAGTACGCAGGAACGTGAAGCAAAACCCAGGCTGCTGGAGGGTAATGGGCATCAGTCACCAGTCCAGATGAAGGGTCTTGACCCAAAATATCCACTGTCCATTTTCTTCTGCAGATGTTGCCTGCACCCCCCCACCCCTGCCCCCACCACTCCGAGTTCCTTCAGTAGCTTGTTTCTGCAATGAAGTAGAAGCCCTGTTTCCTTGTACAGTGGTAGTTTGGCCTAAGGGATCGGAATCCTGGAACTCTACCTTCACTGGACCCTGTTGCCCAAAATTATACAACAGTCAGTGTAATACGAGGGGTGATTGATAAGTTCGTGGCCTAAGGTAGACGGAGTCAATATTAGAAAACCTATCACATTTATTTTTCAGCATAGTCCCCTCCTACATTTACACACTTAGCCCAGCGGTCGTGGAGCATACGAATTCCTTCTTTGTAGAAGTCGGCATCTTGGACCTCCAGAAAGTGGTCTACAGCAGGGGTGATTGATAAGTTCGTGAGTTATACGGCTCTCGGTACATGCACGTGCAGTTCAACTCTTTGAGTGATTATGCTGAAAGTTTGAAGTTAATAGCTCATCTTCTTCTACCTGGCTAATGAGTTATTAACTTCAAACTTTTGGCATAATCACTCAAAGAGTTGAACTGCACATGCATGTAACGACAGCTGTATAACTCATCTCCTTTACCTTAGGCCGTGAACTTATCAATCACCCCTCACACCTCATCTGAAAAGTGTAGCACTGTCCCAGAATGTAACAGGGAATCACTGTGGAAGTGGATCGTTGGCTTGGTTCTTTGAGCAAGTGAGGAACAGTACTGATACTGTTGTGATTCCTCTATCCATTTTAGTGCAGGATAAACAGAAAGATGTGGCTGAGGTTGTGTCTGTTGGCCCTTGATACACCCTCCATATATTAGTGATAACCCTCAGCTGCAAACCTTCCATCAGGAGCAAGCCCTCACCACAGGTAGTGAGATGGAGCCAGGAATGAAGGAACTCGAAGCTGACGGGGAATAATAGATCACCTCAGGGATGCGTCAGTAGGAGGAGCGGTTGGTCTGAAAACCAACCCTGTCGCAACTCAGTGAAGAAAAGTTAATGACATTATATGAACCAAGAGACAAAAAAAAGCCATTAACTTACAAAGTTTCAGACTTTGAAAAAAAACTGCCTCAAAACACGTGAGCAAGAGGCTACAGAGTCAGGTTTGTACAGCATTCAAACAAGTGTATGTTGTCTGTGCTGGCTAAGGTGCCAAACCTGAGCAATTCCCATTTTCCTGTGTTTGGCCCACATCCTTCCAACCCTTTCCTGTCTAACTGTCTTAAATATTGTAAGTGTACCTGCCTCTGCCCCCTTCCTCTGACAGCTCATTCAACATAGCCTCCACCCTCCGTGTGAAAGTGTTACCCCTCAGATCGCGCTTAATTCTTTCCCATCTCACCTTAAACATATCTTCTCAAGTCTTAGTCTCCCCGACTTTGGCAGAAAGATTTTGACTCTCTTCCTATCTATGCCTCTCATGATTTAATAAACTTCTATAAAGTCATCCATCAGCCTCCTTCACTCCAGGGAAAACAGAGAACAGCCCTCGATTATCCATCCTCTCCAGACTCCAGTCTTTCAACCTAATAATACCCTTGAAAAATTTTCTGTGCCCTCTCTAATTAATCACATCTTTCTTGTGGTATGGTGACCAGAACTGCCCACAATATTCCTAGTATTATCTGCTGTGAAATGATGTATCCCATTCAATGAAAGGAAGCTTGCCAAATGTCAGGGAACTGTGTATTTGTATCCCTATGCCTCTGTTCCAGTGCCTTTTTCCAAGGGCGGAAATGGCTAATACAAAGACGTAGCTTAAGTGCTTGTAGGAAAGTACAGTTTCGGAAGGATGTCAGCAGTAGATTTTTTTAATACAGAGTGGTGAACTGCAGGAGTTGGTGGTAAAGGCAGATACATTAGGGACAATTCAGAGAGTCACACATAGCCACATGGATGAAAGAAAAATGGAGGGGTCTGTGGCAGGAAAGCATTAGGTTGATCATAGAGAGGGTTAATAAGATAGCATAAAGATCTTTGTTAAAGCCCCAGTAATTTGCTTACTTTCTTTTTTCATTAATTTGTGATATGTGCCATCAGGCCCTGGTGATTTATCCACAGTAATTCTTTTCAGAAGACCGAGCACTACCTCCTCCTTAACAACAAAATGTCTCAACCCATTTTAGCATGCTCTACTCTGCTTTCAAATCCCTCTTGGTAAACACCGACGCAAAATACTTATTTTAATACCTCAGCAAATTGGTCTGACTACAAGTACAAATTTTATTCATTATCCTTGTTCTCTCCTTAGTTATCCTTCTTTTCTCATAAGTATGGAATGCCTTGGGATACTTATTGATCCTGCTGCCAAGGACATGTCAGGGCCCCTGTTGGCCTTCCCAATTCCTTGCATGAGCACACTCCTGCTATCTTAATATTCCACAATAGCTCAGTAAAAAAGGAGGGAGAGAGAAACCAGGGAATTATAGACCGGTTAGCCTAACATCGGTGGTGGGGAAAATGCTAGAGTCAGTTATCAAAGATGTGATAACAGCACATTTGGAAAGCGGTGAAATCATCGGACAAAGTCAGCATGGATTTGTGAAAGGAAAATCATGTCTGACGAATCTCATAGAATTTTTTAAGGATGTAACTAGTAGAATGGATAGGGGAGAACCAGTGGATGTGGTATATTTGGATTTTCAGAAGGCTTTTGACAAGGTCCCATACAGGAGATTAGTGTGCAAACTTAAAGCACACGGTGCTGGGGGTAAGGTATTGATGTGGATAGAGAATTGGTTGACAGACAGGAAGCAAAGAGTGGGAATAAACGGGACCTTTTCAGAATGGCAGGCAGTGACTAGTGGGGTACCGCAAGGCTCAGTGCTGGGACCCCAGTTGTTTACAATATATATTAGTGACTTGGATGAGGGAATTAAATGCAGCATCTCCAAGTTTGCGGATGACACGAAGCTGGGCGGCAGTGTTAGCTGTGAGGAGGATGCTAAGAGGATGCAGGGTGACTTGGATAGGTTAGGTGAGTGGGCAAATTCACGGCAGATGCAATTTAATGTGGATAAATGTGAAGTTATCCACTTTGGTGGCAAAAAGGGGAAAACAGATTATTATCTGAATGGTGGCCGATTAGGAAAAGGGGAGGTGCAACGAGACCTGGGTGTCATTATACACCAGACATTGAAAGTGGGCATGCAGGTACAGCAGGCGGTGAAAAAGACGAATGGTATGCTGGCATTTATAGCGAGAGGATTCGAGTATAGGAGCAGGGAGGTACTACTGCAGTTGTACAAGGCCTTGGTGAGACCACACCTGGAGTATTGTGTGCAGTTTTGGTCCCCTAATCTGAGGAAAGACATCCTTGCCATAGAGGGAGTACAAAGAAGGTTCACCAGATTGATTCCTGGGATGGCAGGACTTTCATATGATGAAAGACTGGATGAACTAGGCTTATACTCGTTGGAATTTAGAAGATTGAGGGGGGATCTGATTGAAACATATAAAATCCTAAAGGGATTGGACAGGCTAGATACAGGAAGATTGTTCCCGATGTTGGGGAAGTCCAGAACGAGGGGTCACAGTTTGAGGATAAAGGGGAAGCCTTTTAGGACTGAGATTAGGAAAAACTTCTTCACACAGAGAGTGGTGAATCTGTGGAATTCTCTGCCACAGGAAACAATTGAGGTCAGTTCATTGGCTATATTTAAGAGGGAGTTAGATATGGCCCTTGTGGCTACGGGGATCAGGGGGTATGGAGGGAAGGCTGGTGCAGGGTTCTGAGTTGGATGATCAGCCATGATCATGCTGAATGGCGGTGCAGGTTCGAAGGGCCAAATGGCCTACTCCTGCACCTATTTTCTATGTTTTATCTGGCTAAATCTTACATATGATTCCTTTCTCATACGGACTAAATTTAGGACCCCTCGGTTCATTCAGGGTTCCCTTACGTTACATCTTTGTCCTTGCTCCTTCCCAGAACATGCCAGTCCCGAGTTTGGATCAGCTGGTTGTTAAACTGTACCCACATGTCCAGTGTCAGCTGCACCCAATCAACAATCCCGAGATCCTGTCTTATCCTCATAATTTGCCTTCGTCTCGGTCAGGTCGTTTGGTCTCTTGTGATCGTTGGGTAACTAGGCACAATAAAAAGAGGTTTGGTTTGTGAGTGGAACTGTATTAGAGAGCCTTTGGTGAGGAAAGATGGAGGCTAAGGTGGGTTTCTGGGAGGTGCCTTCTTTTTTTGTCTATTAATGCCTAGTAGTGTAGTCAGAGGTGTGTTCTTCGTATCAGACAAAGGAGTTCTGAGACACCAGGAGTCCCCTTGACAACAACATCTGGCTGCAGCTCCTTACAAGCCATATTTGGGAACTAGAGCTGCAGCTAGATATCCTTCGGCTTGTATGGGAGAATATAGACGGGAGCTATAGGGAGGGGGTCACCCCTAAGTTGCAAGAGACAGGTAACTGGTGACTGTCAGGAGAGAGAAAGGGAATAGGCAAACAGAGCAGAGAGCCGCTGTGGCCATTCCCCTGAAAAAAGGGCCCTTGGGTAGTAATCTCTGCATTACTGCGTCTGCCACATTTTGTTTTGAATGTGTGGCTGAGGAACTAGTGCAGGGGGCAGGGGTTCAGATTTAGACCATAAGACCATAAGATATACAAGCAGAAGTAGGCCATTTGGCCCATCGAGTCTGCCCCACCATTCAATCATGGGCTGATCCAATTCTTCCAGTCATCCCCACTCCCCTGCCTTCTCCCCATACCCTTTGATGCCCTGGCTAATCAAGAACCTTTCTATCTCTGCCTTAAATGCACACAATGACTTGGCCTCCATAGCCGCTTGTGGCAACAAATTCCACAGATTTACCACTCTCTGACTAAAGTAATTTCTCCGCGTCTCTGTTCTAAATGGACGTCCTTCAATCCTGAAGTTGTACCTTCTTGTCCTAGACTCCCCTACTATGGGAAATAACTTTGCCATAATTTGGAATGTTTCTATGAGATCCCCCCTCATTCTCCTGAACTCTAGGGAATACAGCCCCAAGAGCTGCCAGATGTTCCTCATACGATAAACCTTTCATTCCTGGAATCGTTCTCGTGGATCTTCTCTGAACCCTGTCCAATGTCAGTATGTCCTTTCCAAAATGAGCCCAAAATTGCACACAATACTCCAAGTGTGGTCTCACGAATGCCTTATAGAGTCTTAACATCACATCCCTGCCCTCATATTCTCTACCTCTAGAAATGAATGCCAACATTGCATTCACCTTCTTCACCACTGACTCCACCTGGAGGTTAACCTTTAGGGTATTCTGCACAAGGACTCCCAAGTCTCTTTGTATCTCTGCATTTTGAATTCTCTCCCCATCTAAATAATAGTCTGCCCATTTATTTCTTCCACCAAAATGCATGACCATACACTTTCCAACATTGTATTTCATTTGCCATTTCTTTGCCCATTCCCCTAAACTATCTAAGTCTCTCTGAAGGCTGTCTGTTTCCTCAACACTACCCGCTCCTTCACCTATCTCTGTATCATCAGTAAATTTAGCCACAAATCCATTAATCCCGTAGTCCAAATCATTGACGTACATTGTAAAAAGCAGCGGTCCCAACACTGACCCCTGTGGAACTCCCCTGGTAACCAGCAGCCAGCCAGTATAGGATCCCTTTATACCCTCTCTCTGTTTTCTGCTGATCAGCCAATGCTTCACTGTGCTAGTAACTCATCTGTAATTCCTGGGATTTTATCTTGCTAAGCAGCCTCATATATGGCACCGTATCAAAGGCCTTCTGAAAATCCAAGTACAAATCAGAAAATCAGAGATAGTGTTACGGCTCCAGAAAAGAAGGAAGTCATGAAGGTATTATCTACGGAGTCTCTGTGGGTGGAAGTTAGGAACAGGAAGGGGTCAATATCTGTATTGGGTGTTTTTTATAGACCACCCAATAGTAACATGGACTTTGAGGAGCTGATAGGAAGACAGATTCTGGAAAGGTGTAATAATAACAGGGTGGTTGTGGTGGGAGATTTTAATTTCCCCAATATTGATTGGCATCTTCAAGAGCAAGGAGTTTAGATGGGGTGGAGTTTGTTAGGTATGTTCAGGAAGGTTTCCTTGACACAATATGTAGATAAGCCTACAGGAGGAGAGGCTGTACTTGATCTGGTATTGGGAAATGAACCTGGTCAGGCGTCATGTCTTTTAGTCGGAGAGCATTTTGGAGATAGTGATCACAATTCTATCTCCGTTGCTATAGCATTAGAGAGGGATAGGAACAGACAAGTTAGGAAAGCATTTAATTGGAATAAGGGGAACTATGAAGCTATCAGGCAGGAACTTGGAAGCATAAATTGGGAACAGATGTTCTCAGGGAAAAGTACGGCAGAAATGTGGCAAATGTTGAGGGGATATTTGCGTGACGTTCTGCATAGGTGCATTCCAATGAGACAGGGAAAGGATGGTCGGGTACAGGAACTGTGGTGTACAAAGGCTGTTGAAAATCTAGTCAAGAAGCAAATAAAAGATTATGAAAGGTTCTAAAGACCAGGCAATGACAGAGATCTAGAAAATTATAAGGCTAGCAGGAAGGAGCTTAGGAATGAAATTAGGAGAGCCAGAAGGGGCCATGAGAAGGCCTCGGCGAGCAGGATTAAGGAAAACCGAAGGCATTCTACAAGGAATTTGAAGAGATTGTGGAGGCAATACTAATGATCGTTCAAGAATCACTAGATTCTGGAATGTTTCCAGAAGAATAGAAAATTGCAAATGTCACTCCACTCTTCAAGAAGGGAGAGAGGCAGAAGAAAGGAAATTATAGGCCAGTTAGTCTGACCTCAGTGGTTGAGAAGATTTTGGAGTCGATTGTCTATGCTGTGATTTTGGGGTACTTGGAGGTTCATGATAAAATAGGAAGTAGTCGGCATGGTTTCTCAAAGGAAAATCTTGCCTAACAAATCTGTTGGAATCCTTTGAAGAAATAACAATTTGACACACAGTTATCCACCACTACTCTCTGGTGTCTCCCATCCAGCCACTACTGAATCCACTTTACTACTTCGATATTAATGCCTAACGATTGAACCTTCCGTGTGGAACCTTGTCAAAGGCCTTACTGAGGTCCCTATAGACAACATCCACCACTTTACCCTTGTCAACTTTCCTAGTAACCTCTTCAAAAAATTCAGTAAGATTTGTCAAACATGACCTTCCACGCACAAATCCATGTTGACTGTTCCTAATCAGACCCTGCCTATCCAGATAATTATATATACCATCTCTGAGAATACTTTCCATCAATTTACCCACCACTGACGTCAAACTCACAGGCCGATAATTGCTATGTTTACTCTTAGAACCCTTTTTAAACAATGGAACCACATGAGCAATACGCTAATCCTCCGGCACCATCCCGTTTCTAATGACATTTGAAATATTTCTGTCAGAGCCCCTGCTATTTCCACACAACTTCCCTCAAGGTCCTAGGGAATATCCTGTCAGGACCTGGAGACTTATCCACTTTTATATTCCTTAAAAGCACCAGTACTTCCTCTTCTTTAATCATCATAGTTTCCATAACTTCCCTACCTGCTTCCCTTGTCTTATACAATTCAATATCCTTCTCCTTAGTGAATACCGAAGAAAAGAAATTGTTCAGAATCTCCCCCATCTCTTTTGGCTCCACACATAGCTGTCCACTCTGATTCTCCAAGGGACCAATTTTATCCCTCACTAACCTTTTGCTATTAATATAACTGTAGAAACCCTTTGGATTTATTTTCACCTTACTTGCCAAAGCAGCCTCATATCTTCTTTAGCTTTTCTAATTTCTTTCTTAAGATTCTTTTCACATTCTTTATATTCCTCGAGCACCTCAGTTACTCCATGCTGCCTATATTTATTGTATATATCTCTCTTTTTCCGAACCAAGTTTCCAATATCCCTTGAAAACCATGGCTCTCTCAAACTTTTAACCTTTCCTTTCAATCTGACAGGAGCATAAAGATTCTGTACCCTCAAAATTTCACCTTTAAATGACCTCCTTTTCTCTATTACATTCTTCTCATAAAACAAATTGTCCCTATCCACTCCTTCTAAATCCTTTCGCATCTCCTCAAAGTTAGCCTTTCTCCAATCAAAAATCTTAACCCTGGGTCCAGACCTATCTTTTTCCATAATTATATTGAAACTAATAGCATTGTGATCACTGGACCCGAAGTGATCCCCAACACAAACCTCCGTCACCTGACCTATCTCATTCCCTAACAGGAGATCCAACACTGCCCCTTCTCTAGTTGGTACTTCTATGTATTGGTGAAAAAAACTATCCTGCACACATTTTACAAACTCCAAACCATCCAGCCCTTTTACAGTATGAGCTTCCCAGTCTATGTGTGGAAAATTAAAATCTCCCACAATCACAACCTTGTGCTTACTACAAATATCTGCTATTTCCTTACAAATTTGCTCCTCCAATTCTCGCTCCCCATTTGGTGGTTTATAATACACCCCCATAAGTGTTACTACACCTTTTCCATTCCTCAATTCCACCCAAATAGCCCACCTAGACGAGCCCTCTAATCTATCCTGCCAGAGCACCGCTGTAACATTTTCTCTAACAAGCAATGCAACACCTCCCCACTTGCCCCTCCGATTCTATCACACCTGAAGCAATGAAATCCTGGAATATTTAGTTACCAATTACACCCCTCTTGTAACCATGTTTCACTAATAGCTACCACATCATACTTCCAAGTATCAATCCATGCTTTAAATTCATCCACCTTTCTTACAATGCTCCTAGCATTAAAATAAATGCATTTAAGAAATTTTCCACCTCTTACTCTCTGTTTATCACTAATGGTGCAAACAACTTTACTATTTTCTTTTTCTTCCTTCTTCCCAACATCTTCTCCACCACTCTGGTTCCACCCCCCACTCCCCACCCCCTGTATCTAGTTTAAATCCACTGGAGCTTCTCTAGCAAACCTACCTGCAAGAATATTTGTCCCCCTCCAGTTCAGATGTAAACCGTCCCGTCAAAACAGGTCCCACCTTCCCTGGAAAACTGCCCAATTGTCTATAAATCTGAAGCCCTCCCTCCTGCACCATGTCTTCAGCCAAGTGTTGATCTGCGCTATCTTACTATTTCTAAACCCGCTTACATGTGGCACTGGTAGCAATCCTGAGATTGCTATCCTGGAGGTCCTGTCCTTTAACTTGGTGCCTAACTTGGCACCAGAATTGCTTCTTAAACTCCGGACCGCACCTGGACCCGACCAGCGAGGCCTGGTCGGAGGCCCACCATGTTCCCGGAGACCCGCGGTCTGCTACCGTGCCGGAGCGCTTGGAGACACGGCCCATTCCGACCAGCACCTCTCCAGAGCAGACGACCACACAGAAGTGACGTCGGAGACCTCAAGGTGCCCCAGATGCTTCCCCAGAGCGACTACTGTAAAGCCCCGTTGGTGGCCATCCACAGCTGCCGGAAGAGAGGCCTCTCTACCGACCTTGGAAATCGAGCCCGAGGCTCGGCTGGAGTGGAGGCCTCCGCAACCGTGACTCGGCTTACGGACTTGTTTCAGCCAGGAGCCCGGCCATCCGGGATTAAGTGTCGGCTTCGGGGCCCGACCCAATCAACAGCCTGGGCCCCCGGCAGCTGGAAGTGGCAGCGGAGCCTCCCCCGTCACTCGGCCTGACCCGGAGCGCATGACGACGCGACCAGCTGATCGATCCCCGCGGTACGCATCCACCAAACTCAAAGAGCTGCCAACAACACACTGCATCGATGGAAACCTGGAAAGATGCACTATTTAAAGAGCTGGGCTGCTGGTCAGATTGAAGCTGAGGGGCTTCAGGGTCCCTATGCCCACCATCCTACTAGCTAATGTGCAAGTCATAGAGAACAAGGTGGATGATCTTAAAGGGAGACTCACCTACTGCAGGGAGATGCAGAACTGCTGTGTATTCTGTTTCACCGAGACCTGGCTCTCCCCTGCCACCCCCGACTGTGCCATCCGACCAGAGGGATTTTCGATCCATTGGATGGACCGCATGGCGTCTTCGGGCAAGACGAGGGGAGGTGGTGTCTGCCTACTGATCAACACTGCGTGGTGCTCGGACACAGTGGCACTGACAAGCTCCTGCAGCCCGGACCTGGAACACCTGTCAGTGAAGTGTTGTCCCTACTATCTACCACGGGAATTCACCTCGGTCATAATGACAGTGGTCTACATTCCGCCCCAGGCGGACGTGGAGTGTGCTCTGAACATACTGTATGCCAACATCAGTGAACTTGAGACCAGGTATCCGGAGGCTTTGCTCATTACAGCCGGGGACTTTAACCAGGCCAACCTCAGAAAGGCGCTGCCAAAGTTATACCAACATGTCTCCTGCCCCACTAGAGGCCCGAATATACTTGACCACTGCTACACAGCAGTCAAGGATGCCTACCGTTCCGTCCCACGACCTCACTTCAGAAAATCGGACCATCAGGCCGTACTCCTCCTCCCGGCTTACAAACAGAAACTGAAGCGGGAGGTCACGGTGTCAAAAGTAGTGTCGCGTTGGACGTAGGAAACGGATGAGGTCCTCCGTGACTGCTTTGAATCGGTGGACTGGTTAGTATTCAAGGACTGGGCAGCTAACCTCGATGAGTATGCCTCAGCTGTCACAGACTTTATTTGGAAATGCACGGAGGACTGTGTGTCTCGCAAGATGATCCGGGTATTCCCTAACCGGAAACCTTGGATGAATTATGAGATCAAGTCCCTTTTGAAGGCTAGAACTGTGGCTTTTAGGTCCGGGGATACCAGTCACTACACAGGATCCAGGCCTGAATTCCAGAAAGCCATTAAGGGCACCAATAGGCAGTATTGAGCCAAGTTGGAAGCCCAGGCTAACCAGAGGGATGCCGGTAGACTATGGCAGGGTCTAAATGAGATCAAAGGGCACAAAGAAAAGGCTGGGAATATCAATAACTGTGGCGCTTCTCTTCCTGATGAACTTATGTATTCTATGCAAGATTCGAACAGAAGAGGAGCGTCCCCTTCCTTCCGGATGAATCAGACCTGGTGGCATCGAGATTCACCGTCACCGAGGAGGACGTTAGAAGGGCCTTCCTGAAGATAAATCCAAGGAAGGCGACGGGCTCAGATGGCGTCCCAGGACGGGTTCTCCGGGCCTGTGCAAGCGAGCTAGCTGGAGTGTTTGCTGACATCTTCAACCGCTACTTGCTTCAGTCTAAGATCCCCTCGTGTTTTAAGAAGGCAACGATAATCCCAGTGCCGAAGAAGAGGAAGGTGGCATGCCTGAATGACTATCGACCTGTGGCTCTGACGTCAATTGCTATGAAGTGCTTCGAGAGATTGGTTATGGCACACATCAACCACAGCCTACCAGTCAACCTCAACGCTTTGCAATTCGCCTACCGGAGCAACAGGTCAACGGCAGATGCCATCTCTCTGGCCCTACATTCCTCCTTAGAACACCTGGAGAATGAAGACACATACGTAAGGCTCCTTTTCATTGACTACAGCTCTGCCTTTAATACCATCATTCCAAATAAACTGATTCCTAAGCTCCAGAACCTGGGCCTCAGCACTCAGATCTGCAGCTGGATCTTCAACTTCCTCACAGACAGGACCCAGGCTGTAAAAATAGGGGACAAGCTCTCCTCTACAATCACTCTGAGCACCGGTGCCCCACAGGACTGTGTACTCAGCCCCCTGCTGTACTCACTGTACACCCATGATTGTGTAGCCAAGTTTCCATCAAACTCAATACATAAGTTTGCTGATGACACAACAATTGTAGGTCGTATCTTGGGTAATGATGAGTTTGAGCACAGAGAGGAAATTAAGGACCTGGTGGCATGGTGCGAAGACAATAACCTATCCCTCAACGTCAGCAAGACGAAGGAATTGGTTGTTGACTTCAGAAGGAGTAGCGGACCGCACGACCCAATTTACATCCGTGGTGCGCAAGTGAAACAGGCCAAAAGCTTTAAGTTTCTCGGGGTCAATATCACAAATGACCTGACTTGGTCCAACCAAGCAGAGTTCACTGCCAAGGGCCACCAGCACCTTTACTTCCTGAGAAAATGAAACAAATTTGGCCTGTCCCCTAAAACCCTCACTAATTTTTATAGGTGCACCGTAGAAAGCATTCTTCTAGGGTGCATCACAACCTGGTATGGAAGTTGTCCTGTCCAAGACCGAAAGAAGCTGCAGAAGGTCGTGAACACAACGCAGCACATCACACAAGCCAATCTTCCATCCTTGGACTCACTTTACACCGCACGCTGTCGGAGCAGTGCTGCCAGGATAATCAAGGACACGACCCACCCAGCCAACACACTTTTCGTCCCTCTTCCCTCCGGGAGAAGGTTCAGGAGCTTGAAGACTCGTACAGCCAGATTTGGGAACAACTTCTTTCCAACTGTGATAAGACTGCTGAACGGATCCTGACCCGGATCTGGGCCGTACCCTCCAAATATCCGGACCTGCCTCTCGGTTTTTTTGCACCACCTTACTTTCCATTTTTCTATTTTCTATTTATGATTTATAATTTAAATTTTAAATATTTATTATCGATTTGTAATCTAGGGAGTGGGAAGCACAGAATCAACCGCTGTGATGATTGTACGTTCTTGTATCAATTGTTTGGTGACAATAAAGTATAAAGTATAAGGTATAACTCCCTAACCTCACCTTTCAGGACCTCCTCACTCTTCCTACCCATGTCATTGGTCCCTACATGGACCACGACATCCAGCTGCTCACCCTCCATCTTGAGAATACCGAGAACTGGATCCAAGTTATTGCGGACATTGGCACCAGGGAGACAACAGACCATCCGGGATTCTCAGTCTCTTCCACAGAACCTCTTATCTGTCCCCCTAGCTACCGACTTCCCTATCACTACTGTTCTCTTTTCCCTCCTTCCCTTCTGAGTTGAGGGTCCCATCTCGGTGATGGAGACGCAACCACCGCAACTTGTCCCTGGTAGGTCGTCCCCATCAACAGTATCCAAAACGATCTACTTATTATTAATCTGGTCACTTCTGGGTCTTGAGATGACTGAAGAGGCTGATTCATGATCGAGAAGACCTATTGCAGTGTTGGCAAATGTACATCACTGAAGTAATGGGGGAAGTAGATCACTGAGGTGTTGGTGGATGTAGATCACTGAGGGTCTGGTGGACGAAGATCACTGAGGTGTTGCTAGATGTAGATCACTGGAGTGCTGGTGGATGTAGATCACTGAGGTGTTGGTGGATGTAGATCACTGAGGTTCTGGTGCATGTAGATCACTGAGGTGTTGATGGATGTAGATCACTGAGGTGTTGGTGGATGTAGATCACTAGGGTGCTGGTGGAAGTAGATCACTGAGGGTCTGGTGGATGTAGATCACTGAGGGTCTGGTGGATGTAGATCACTGAGGTGTTGGTGGATGTAGATCACTGGGGTGCTGGTGGAAGTAGATCACTGTGTTGGTGGATGTACATCACTGAGGTGTTGGTGGATGTAGATCACTGGTGTTCTGGTGGATGTAGATCACTGAGGTGTTGCTGGATGTAGACCACTGGGATATTGATGGATGTAGATCACTGGGATGTTCGTGGATGTAGATCACTGAGGTACTGGTGGATGTAGATCACTGCGATGTTCGTGGATGTAGATCACTGAGGTGTTAGTGGATGTAGATCACTGGGGTGCTGGTGGATGTAGATCACTGGGGTGTTGGTTGATGTAGATCACGGGGGTGCTGGTGAATGTAGTTCACTGAGGTTCTGGTGGATTTAGATCACTGGGATGCTGGTGGATGTAGATCACTGGGATGCTGGTGGATGTAGATCACTGGGGTGCTGGTGGATGCAGATAACTGGGGTGCTGGTGGATGTAGATCACTGGGGTGCTGGTGGATATAGATCACTGGGATGTTGGCAGATGTAGATCATTGGGGTGCTGGTGGATGTAGATCACTGGGGTGCTGGTGGATGTAGATCACTCGTGTTCTGGTGGATGTAGATCATTGAGATGTTTGTGGATGTAGATCACTGGGGTGCTGGTGGACGTAGATTACTGAGATGATGGTGTATGTAGGTCACTGGGGTGCTGGTGGATGTAGATCACTGGGGTGCTGGTGGAAGAAGATCACTGGGGTGCTGCTGGATGCAGATCACTGGGTTGCTGGTGGATATAAATCACTGGGGTGCTGGTGGATGTAGATCACTGGGTTGCTGGTGGATGTAGATCACTGGGTTGCTGGTGGATGTAGATCACTGGGGTGCTGGTGGATATAGATCACTGGGGTGCTGGTGGAAGAAGATCACTGGGGTGTTGGTGGATGCAGATCACTGGGGTGCTGGTGGATGTAGATCACTGGGTTGCTGGTGGATGGAGATCACTGGGGTACTGGTGGATGCAGATCACTGGTGTGCTGGTGGATGGAGATCACTGGGGTGCTGGTGGATGAAGATCACTGGGGTGCTGGTGGATGTAGATCACTGTGGTGCCGGTGGATGTAGATCAGTCGGTTGCTGGTGGATGGAGATCACTGGGATGTTGGTGGATGTAGATCACTGGGCTACTGCTGGATGTAGATCACTGGGGTGCTGGTGGATTTAGATCACTGAGGTGCTGGTGGATTTAGTTCACTGGGGTGCTGGTGGATGTAGATCACTGAGATGCTTGTAGATGTTGATCATTGGAATGCTGGTGGATTTAGATCACTGGGGTTCTGGTGGATGTAGATCACTGGGGTGCTGGTGGATGTAGATCACTGGGTTGCTGGTGGATGTAGATCACTGGGATGTTGGCAGATATAGATCACTGGGGTGCTGGTGGATGTAGATCACTGGGGTGCTGGTGGATGTAGTTCACTGGGATGTTGGTGGATGTAGATCACTGTGGTACTGGTGGATGTAGATCACTGAGGTGCTGGGGGATGTAGATCACTGGGGTGCAGGTGGATGTTGATCATTGGGGTGCTGGTGGATTTAGATCACTGAGGTGTTGGTGAATTTAGTTCACTGGGGTGCTGTTGGATGTAGATCACTGGGGTCCTGGTGGATGTAGATCACTGGGGTGCTGGTGGATATAGATTACTGAGCTGCTGGTGGATCTAGATCACTTAGGTGCTGATGGATGTAGATCACTGGAGTGCTGGTGGATGTAGATCACTGGGGTGCTGGTGGATGTAGATCACTGGGGTGTTGGTGGATGTAGATTACTTGGGTGCTGGTGGATTTAGATCACTGAGGTGCTGGTGGATTTAGTTCACTGGAGTGCTGGTGGATGTAGATCACTGAGATGCTTGTAGATGTTGATCACTGGAGTGCTGGTGGATTTAGATCACTGGGATGCTGGTGGATGTAGATCACTGGGGTGCTGGTGGATGCAGGTCACTGGGGTGCTGGTGGATGTAGATCACTGGGTTGCTGGTGGATGTAGATCAGTGGGATGTTGGCAGATGTAGATCACTGGGGTGCTGGTGGATGTAGATCACTGGGGTGCTGGTGGATGTAGATCACTGAGCTGCTGGCGGATCTATATCACTGGGCTACTGGTGGATGTAGATCACTGGGGTGCTGGTGGATGTAGATCACTGGGATGCTTGTGGATGTAGATCACTGAGGTGCTGGTGGATGTAGATCACTTGGGTGCTTATGGATGTAGATCTCTGCGGTGCCGGTGGAAGAAGATTACTGAGCTGCTGGTGGATGTAGATCACTGGGGTGCTGGTAGATGTAGATCACTGGGGTGCTGGTGGATGTAGATCACTGAGGTGCTGGTGGATTTAGTTCACTGGGGTGCTGGTGGATGTAGATCACTGGGGTCCTTGTGGATGTAGATCACTGAGGTGCTGGTGGATGTAGATCACTGAGGTGCTGTTTGATGTAGATCACTGGGGTGCTGCTGGATGTAGATTACTGAGCTGCTGGTGGATCAAGATCACTGAGGTGCTGGTGGATGTAGATCACTGAGTTGCTGGTGGATGTAGATCACTGGGATGTTGGCAGATATAGATCACTGGGGTGCTGGTGGATGTAGATCACTGGGGTGCTGGTGGATGTAGATCACTGGTGTTCTGGTGGATGTAGATCATTGAGATGTTTGTGCATGTAGATCACTGGGGTGCTGGTGGACGTAGATCACTGGGATGATGGTGTATGTAGGTCACTGGGGTGCTGGTGGATGTAGATCACTGGAATGCTGGTGGAAGAAGATCACTGGGGTGCTGATGGATGCAGATCACTGGGTTGCTGGTGGATATAAATCACTGGGGTGCTGGTGGATGTAGATCACTGGGGTGCTGGTGGATGCAGATCACTGGGGTGCTGGTGAATGTAGATCACTGGGTTGCTGGTGGATATAGATCACTGGGATGTTGGCAGATGTAGATCACTGGGGTGCTGGTGGATGTAGATCATTGGGGTGCTGGTGGATGTAGTTCACTGGGATGTTGGTGGATGTAGATCACTGTGGTACTGGTGGATGTAGATCACTGAGGTGCTGGGGGATGTAGATCACTGGGGTGCTGGTGGATTTAGATCACTGAGGTGCTGGTGAATTTAGTTCACTGGGGTCCTGGTGGATGTAGATGACTGAGGTGCTGGTGGATGTAGATCACTGGGGTGCTGGTGGATATAGATTACTGAGCTGCTGGTGGATCTAGATCACTTAGGTGCTGGTGGATGTAGATCACTGGGGTGCTGCTGGATGTAGATCACTGGGGTTCTGGTGGATGTAGATCACTGGGGTGTTGGTGGATGCAGATTACTTGGGTGGTGGTGGATGTAGATCACTGGCGTGCTGGTGGTCATAGATCACTGGGGTGCTGGTGGATTTATATCACTGGGGTGCTGGTGGATGTAGGTCACTGAGGTGTTGGTGGATGTAGATTACTTGGGTGCTGGTGAATGTAGATCACTGGGGTGCAGGTGGATGAAGATCACTGTGGTGCTGATGCATATAGATCCCTGTGGTGCAGGTGGATGTAGATCACTGGGATGCTGGAGGATGTAGATCACTGGTGTGCTGCTGGATGTAGATCACTGAGTTGCAGGTGGATTTAGTTCACTAGGGTGCTGGTGGAAGTAGATCACTGAGATGCTTGTGGATGTAGATCACTGGGGTCCTGGTGGATGTAGATCACTGAGGTGCTGATGGATGTAGATCACTGAGGTGCTGGTGGATGTAGATCACTGGGGTGCTGGTGGATGTAGATCACTGAGCTGCTGGTGGATTTATATCACTGGGCTACTGGTGGATGTAGATCACTGGGGTGCTGGTGGATGTAGATCACTTGGGTGCTTATGGACGTAGATCTCTACGGTGCCGGTGGAAGAAGATTACTGAGCTGCTGGTGGATGTAGATCACTGGGGTGCTGGTGGATGTAGATCACTGACGTGCTGGTTGATGTAGATCACTGGGGTGCTGCTGGATGTAGATTACTGAGCTGCCCGTGGATCTAGATGACAGGTGCTGGTGGATATAGATCACTGAGTTGCTGGTGGATGTAGATCACTGGGGTGCTGGTGGATGTAGATTACTGAGCTGCTGGTGGATGTAGATCAGTGAGGTGCTGGTGGAAGTAGATCACTGGGTTGCTGGTGGATGTAGATCACTGGGATGTTGGTGGATGTAGATCACTGGGCTACTGGTGGACGTAGATCACTGGGTTGCTGGTGGATTTAGATCACTGAGGTGCTGGTGGATTTAGTTCAATGGAGAGCTGGAGGATGTAGATCTCTGAGATGCTTGTGGATGTTAATCACTGGAGTGCTGGTGGATTTAGATCACTGAGATGCTGGTGCATGTAGAACACTAGGGTGCTGGTGGATGTAGATCACTTGGGTGCTTATGGACATAGATCTCTGAGGTGCTAGTAGGCGAAGATTACTGAGCTGCTGGTGGATGTAGATCACTGAGGTGCTGGTGGATGTAGATCACTGGGTTGCTGGTGGATGTAGATCACTGGGGTGCTGGTGGATGTAGATCACTGGGCTGCTGGTGGATGTAGATCACTGGGGTCCTGCTGGATGTAGATCACTGGAGTGCTGGTGGATGTAGATCACTGGGGTGCTGGTGGATTTAGATCACTGAGGTGCTGGTGGATTTAGTTCACTGGGGTGCTGGTGGATGTAGATCACTGAGATACTTGTGGATGTAGATCACTGGGATCCTTGTGGATGTAGATCACTGAGGTGCTGGTGGATGTAGATCACTGAGGTGCTGGTGGATGTAGATCACTGAGGTGCTGGTGGATGTAGATCACTGAGTTGCTGGTAGATGTAGATCACTGGGGTGCTGGTGGATGTAGATTACTGAGCTGCTGGTGGATGTAGATCAGTGAGGTGCTGGTGGATGTAGATCACTGGTGTTCTGGTGGATGTAGATCACTGTGGTCCTGGTGGATGTAGATCACTGAGGTGCTGGGGGATGTTGATCACTGGATACTGGTGGATTTAGATCACTGTGGTGCTGTTGGATGTAGATCATTGGGTGCAGTTGGATGTAGGTCACTGAGGTGCTGGTGGATGTAGATCACTGGTGTTCTGGTGGATGTTGATCACCGAGGTGCTGGTGTATGTAGATCACTGGAATGCTGGTGTATGTAGATCACTGGGATGCTGGTGGATGTAGATCACTGGGACGTTGTTGGATGTAGTTCACTGGGACGTTGGTGGATGTAGATCACTAGGATGCTAGTGGATGCAAATCACTGGGATGCTGGTGGATGTAGATCACTGAGATGCTGCTGCATGTAGAACACTAGGGTGCTGATGGATATAGATCACTGAGGTGCTGGTGGATGTAGATCACTGGGTTGCTGGTGGATGTAGATCACTGGGCTGCTGGTGGATGTAGATCACTGGGCTACTGCTGGATGTAGATCACTGTGGTGCTGGTGGATGTAGATCACTGAGGTGGTGGTGGATGTAGATCACTGGGGTTCTGGTGGATTTAGATCACTGAGGTGCTTCTGGATTTAGTTCACTGGGGTGCTGGTGGACGTAGATCACTGGGATGATGGTGGATGTATGTCACTGGGTTGCTGGTGGATGTAGATCACTGGGTTGCTGGTGGATGTAGATCACTGGGCTGCTGGTGGATGTAGATCACTGGGCTACTGCTGGATGTAGATCACTGTGGTGCTGGTGGATGTAGATCACTGAGGTGGTGGTGGATGTAGATCACTGGGGTTCTGGTGGATTTAGATCACTGAGGTGCTTCTGGATTTAGTTCACTGGGGTGCTGGTGGACGTAGATCACTGGGATGATGGTGGATGTATGTCACTGGGTTGCTGGTGGATGTAGATCACTGGGTTGCTGGTGGATGTAGATCACTGGGGTGCTGGTGGATATAGATCACTGGGGTGCTGGTGGAAGAAGATCACTGGGGTGTTGGTGGATGCAGATCACTGGGTTGCTGGTTAATGTAGATCACTGGATTGCTGGTGGATGGAGATCACTCGGGTGCTGGTGGATGCACATCACCGGGATGCTGGTGGATGTAGGTCACTGGGGTGCTGGTGGATGTAGATCACTGGGTGCTGATGGATGTAGATCACTGAGGTGCCGGTGGATGTAGATCACTGGGTTGCTGGTGGATGTAGGTCACTGGGGTGCTGGTGGAAGAAGATCACTGGGGTGCTGATGGATGCAGATCACTGAGTTGGTGTTGGATATAGATCACTGGGGTGCTTGTGAGTGTAGATCACTGGGTTGCTGGTGGATGTAGATCACTGGGGTGCTGCTGGATATAGATCACTGGGGTGCTGTTGGAAAAACATCACTGGGGTGTTGGTGGATGCAGATCACTGGGGTGCTCGTGGATGCAAATCACTGGGGTGCTGGTGGATGTAGATCACTGAGGTGCTGGTGGATGTAGATCACTGACGTGCTGGTTGTGAGTAGATCACTGGGGTCCTAGTGGATGTAGATCACTGGCGTGCCGGTGGATGTAGGTCACTGAGGTGCTGGTGGATGTAGATTACTGAGGTGCTGGTGGATGTAGATCACTGCGGCGTTGGTGGATGTATATCATTGAGGTGCTGGTGGATGTAGATCACTGGGGTGCTGGTGGAAGTAGATCACTGGGGTGCTGGTGGATGTAGATCACTGGGCTACTGGTCGATGTAGATCACTGCCATCCTGGTGGATGTAGATCACTGAGGTGCTGGTGGATGTTGATCACTGGAGTGCTGGTGGATTTAGATCACTGTGGTGCTGTTGGATGTAGATAACTGTGTGCAGTTGGATGTAGGTCACTGAGGTGCTGGTGGATGTAGGTCACTGGTGTTCTGGTGGATGTAGATCACTGGGGTGCTGGTGGATGGAGATCACTGGGGTGCTGGTGGATGGAGATCACTGGGGTGCTGGTGGATGCAGATCACTGGGTTGCTGGTGGATGTAGATCACTGGGGTGCTGGTGGATGTAGATCACTGGGGTGCTGGTGGATGTAGATCAATTGGATGCTGGTGGATATAGATCACTGTGGTGCTGGTAGATGCAGATCACTGGGGTTCTGGTGGATGCAGATCACTTGGATGCTGGGGGATGTAGATCACTGTGGTGCTGGTGGATGGAGATCACTGGGGTGCTGGTGGACGTAGATCACTGGGCTACTGGTGGATGTAGATCACTGGGGTGCTGGTGGATGTAGATCACTGGGGTGCTGGTGGATGTAGATCACTGGGGTTCTGGTGGACGTAGATCACTGGGATGATAGTGGATGTAGGTCACTGGGGTGGTGGTGGATGTAGATCACTGGGGTGCTGCTGGATGTAGATCACTGAGGTGCAGGTGGATGTAGATCACTGAGGTGCTGGTGGATGTAGATCACTGGGGTGCTGGTAGATGTAGGTCACTGAGGTGCTGGTGGATGTAGGTCACTGAGCTGCTGGTGGACGTAGATCACTGAGGTGCTGGTGGACGTAGATCACTGGGATGTTGGTGGATGTAGGTCACTGGGGTGTTGGTGGATGTAGATCACTGGGGTGCTGGTGGATATAGATCACTGGGGTGCTGGTGGACAAGATCACTGAGGTGCTGATGGATGCAGATCACTGGGTTGCGGGTGGATATAAATCACAGGGACGTTGGTGGATGTAGATCACTGAGATGCTAGTGCATGTAGAACACTAGGGTGCTGGTGGATGTAGATCACTTGGGTGTTTATGGACGTAGATCTCTGCTGTGCTTTTGGAAGAAGATTACTGAGCTGCTGGTGTATGTAGATCATTGAGGTGCTGGTGGATGTAGATCACTGAGGTGCTGGTGGATGTAGATCACTGGGTTGCTCGTGGATGTAGGTCACTGGGGTGTTGGTGGATGAAGATCACTGAGGTGCTGGTGGATCTAGATTACTGAGCTGCGGTGGATGTAGATCACTGCAATGTTCATGGATGTAGATCACTGAGGGGTTAGTGAATATAGATTACTGGGGTGCTGGTGGATGTAGATCACTGGGTTGCTGGTGGATGTAGATCACTGGGGTGCTGGTGGATGTAGATCACTGGGTTGCTGGTGGATGGAGATCACTGGGGTGCTGGTGGATGGAGATCACTGGGGTGCTGGTGGATGCAGATCTCTGGGGTGCTGGTGGATGGAGATCACTGGGGTCCTGGTGGATGGAGATCACTTGGATGCTGGTAGATGTAGGTCACTGGGGTGCTGGTGGATGTAGATCATTGAGGTGCTGGTGGACGTAGATCACTAAGGTTCTGGTGTATTTAAATCACTGGGGTGCTGGATATAGATCACTGGGGTGCTGGTGGAAGAATATCATTGGAGTGTTGATGCATGCAGATCACTGGGTTGGTGGTGGATATAGATCACTGGGGTGCTGGTGGGTGTAGATCACTGGGTTGCTGGTGGATGTAGATCACTGTGGTGCTGGTGGATATAGATCACTGGGGTGCTGGTGGAAGAAGATCACTGGGGTGTTGGTGGATGCAGATCACTGGGGTGCTGGTGGATGCAAATCACTGGGGTGCTGGTGGATGTAGAGCACTGTGGTGCAGGTGGATGAAGATCACTGGGGTGCTGGGGGATGTAGATCACTGGGGTGCTTGTGGATTTAGATCACTGTGGTACTGGTGGATGTAGATCACTGGGGTTCTGGTGGATTTAGATCACTGGGGTGCTGGTGGATGCAGATCACTGGGTTGCTGGTGGATTTAAATCATTGGGGTGCTGGTGGATGTAGATCACTGGGTTGCTTGTGGATCTAGATCACTGGGTTCCTGGTGGATGTAGATCACTGGGGTGCTGGTGGATATAGAGCACTGGGGTGCTGGTGGAAGAAGATCACTGGGGTGTTGGTGGATGCAGATCACTGGGGTGCTGGTAGATGTAGATGACTGGGTTGCTGGTGGATGGAGATCACTGGGGTGCTGGTGGATGCAGATCACTGGGGTGCTGGTGGATGGAGATCACTGGGGTCCTGGTGGATGGAGATCACTTGGATGCTGGTGGATGTAGGTCACTGGGGTGCTGGTGGATGCAGATCACTGGGGTGCTGGTGGATATAGAGCACTGGGGTGCTGGTGGAAGAAGATCACTGGGGTGTTGGTGGATGCAGATCACTGGGGTGCTGGTGGATGTAGATCACTGGGTTGCTGGTGGATGGAGATCACTGGGGTGCTGGTGGATGGAGATCACTTGGATGCTGGTGGATGTAGGTCACTGGGGTGCTGGTGGATGCAGATCACTGGGGTGCTGGTGGATGTAGGTCACTGGGGTGCTGGTGGATGGAGATCACTGGGGTGCTGGTGGATGCAGATCACTGGGGTGCTGGTGGATGGAGATCACTGGGGTGCTGGTTGGTGGAGATCGCTTGGGATGTTGGTGGATGTAGATCATTGAGGTGCTGGTGGACGTAGATCACTAAGGTTCTGGTGTATTTAAATCACTGGGGTGCTGGTGGATATAGATCACTGGGGTGCTGGTGGAAGAAGATCATTGGAGTGCTGATGGATGCAGATCACTGGGTTGGTGGTGGATATAGATCACTGGGGTGCTGGTGGGTGTAGATCACTGGGTTGCTGGTGGATGTAGATCACTGGGGTGCTGGTGGATATAGATCACTGGGGTGCTGGTGGAAGAGGATCACTGGGGTGTTGGTGGATGCAGATCACTGGGGTGCTGGTGGATGCAAATCACTGGGGTGCTGGTGGATGTAGAGCACTGTGGTGCAGGTGGATGAAGATCACTGGGGTGCTGGGGGATGTAGATCACTGGGGTGCTGGTGGATTTAGATCACTGAGGTGCTGGTGGATGTAGATCAATTGGATGCTGGTGGATATAGATCACTGTGGTGCTGGTGGATGCAAATCACTGGGGTTCTGGTGGATGCAGATCACTTGGATGCTGGGGGATGTAGATCACTGTGGTGCTGGTGGATGGAGATCACTGGGGTGCTGGTGGACGTAGATCACTGGGATGATGGTGGATGTAGGTCACTGGGATGCTGCTGGTTGTAGATCACTGGGGTGCTGGTGGAAGAAGATGACTGGGGTGCTGATGGATGCAGATCACTGGGTTACAGGTGGATATAAATCATTGGGTTGCTGGTGGATGTAGATCACTGGGTTGCTGGTGGATGTAGATCACTGGGTTGCTGGTGGATGTAGATCACTGGGGTGCTGGTGGATATAGATCACTGAGGTGCTGGTGGAAGAAGATCACTGGGGTGTTGGTGGATGCAGATCACTGGGTTGCTGGTTAATGTAGATCACTGGGTTGCTGGTGGATGGAGATCACTCGGGTGCTGGTGGATGCACATCACTGGGATGCTGGTGGATGTAGGTCACTGGGGTGCTGGTGGATGTAGATCACTGGGTGCTGATGGATGTAGATCACTGAGGTGCCGGTGGATGTAGATCACTGGGTTGCTGGTGGATGTAGATCACTGGGGTGCTGGTGGAAGAAGATCACTGGGGTGCTGATGGATGCAGATCACTGAGTTGGTGTTGGATATAGATCACTGGGGTGCTGGTGAGTGTAGATCACTGGGTTGCTGGTGGATGTAGATCACTGGGGTGCTGCTGGATATAGATCACTGGGGTGCTGTTGGAAGAAGATCACTGGGGTGTTGGTGGATGCAGATCACTGGGGTGCTCGTGGATGCAAATCACTGGGGTGCTGGTGGATGTAGATCACTGAGGTGCTGGTGGATGTTGATCACTGACGTGCTGGTTGATGTAGATCACTGGGGTCCTAGTGGATGTAGATCACTGGCGTGCCGGTGGATGTAGGTCACTGAGGTGCTGGTGGATGTAGATTACTGAGGTGCTGGTGGATGTAGATCACTGCGGCGTTGGTGGATGTATATCATTGAGGTGCTGGTGGATGTAGATCACTGGGGTGCTGGTGGAATTAGATCACTGGGGTGCTGGTGGATGTAGATCACTGGGCTACTGGTCGATGTAGATCACTGCGGTCCTGGTGGATGTAGATCACTGAGCTGCCGGTGGATGTTGATCACTGGGGTGCTGGTGGATGCAGATCACTGGGTTGCTGGTGGATGTAGATCACTGGGGTGCTGGTGGATGTAGATCACTGGGGTGCTGGTGGCTGTAGATCAATTGGATGCTGGTGGATATAGATCACTGTGGTGCTGGTGGATGCAGATCACTGGGGTTCTGGTGGATGCAGATCACTTGGATGCTGGGGGATGTAGATCACTGTGGTGCTGGTGGATGGAGATCACTGGGGTGCTGGTGGATGTAGGTTACTGGGGTGCTGGTGGATGCAGATCACTTGGATGCTGGTGGATGTAGGTCACTGGGGTGCTGGTGGATGCAGATCACTGGGGTGCCGGTGGATGTAGATCACTGAGGTGCTGGTGGATGTAGATCACTGGGGTGCTGGTGGATATAGATTACTGAGCTGCTGGTGGATCTAGATCACTTGGATGCTGGTGGATGTAGGTCACTGTGGTGGTGGTGGATGCTGATCATTGGGGTGCTGGTGGATGCAGATCAGTTGGATGCTGGTGGATGTAGATCACTGTGGTGCCGGTGGATGTAGATCACTCAGTTGCTGGTAGGTGGAGATCGCTTGGGATGTTGGTGGATGTAGATCATTGAGGTGCTGGTGGATGTAGATCAGTAGGATTCTGGTGGATGTAGATCACTGGGCTACTGGTGGATGTAGATCACTGGGGTGCTGGTGGATGTAGATCACTGGGGTGCTGGTGGATGTAGATCACTGGGGTGCTGGTGGACGTAGATCACTGGGATGATAGTGGATGTAGGTCACTGGGGTGGTGGTGGATGTAGATCACTGGGGTGCTGCTGGATGTAGATCACTGAGGTGCAGGTGGATGTAGATCACTGAGGTGCTGGTGGATGTAGATCACTGGGGTGCTGGTAGATGTAGGTCACTGAGGTGCTGGTGGATGTAGGTCACTGAGCTGCTGGTGGACGTAGATCACTGAGGTGCTGGTGGACGTAGATCACTGGGTTGCTGGTGGATGTAGGTCACTGGGGTGTTGGTGGATGAAGATCACTGAGGTGCTGGTGGATCTAGATTACTGAGCTGCGGTGGATGTAGATCACTGCAATGTTCATGGATGTAGATCACTGAGGTGTTAGTGGATATAGATTACTGGGGTGCTGGTGGATGTAGATCACTGGGTTGCTGGTGGATGTAGATCACTGGGGTGCTGGTGGATGTAGATCACTGGGTTGCTGGTGGATGGAGATCACTGGGGTGCTGGTGGATGGAGATCACTGGGGTGCTGGTGGATGCAGATCTCTGGGGTGCTGGTGGATGGAGATCACTGGGGTCCTGGTGGATGGAGATCACTTGGATGCTGGTGGATGTAGGTCACTGGGGTGCTGGTGGATGCAGATCACTCGGGTGCTGGTGGATGTAGATCACTGGGGTTCCTGGTGGGTGGAGATCGCTTGGGATGTTGGTGGATGTAGATCATTGAGGTGCTGGTGGACGTAGATCACTAAGGTTCTGGTGTATTTAAATCACTGGGGTGCTGGATATAGATCACTGGGGTGCTGGTGGAAGAATATCATTGGAGTGTTGATGCATGCAGATCACTGGGTTGGTGGTGGATATAGATCACTGGGGTGCTGGTGGGTGTAGATCACTGGGTTGCTGGTGGATGTAGATCACTGTGGTGCTGGTGGATATAGATCACTGGGGTGCTGGTGGAAGAAGATCACTGGGGTGTTGGTGGATGCAGATCACTGGGGTGCTGGTGGATGCAAATCACTGGGGTGCTGGTGGATGTAGAGCACTGTGGTGCAGGTGGATGAAGATCACTGGGGTGCTGGGGGATGTAGATCACTGGGGTGCATGTGGATTTAGATCACTGTGGTACTGGTGGATGTAGATCACTGGGGTTCTGGTGGATTTAGATCACTGGGGTGCTGGTGGATGCAGATCACTGGGTTGCTGGTGGATTTAAATCATTGGGGTGCTGGTGGATGTAGATCACTGGGTTGCTTGTGGATCTAGATCACTGGGTTCCTGGTGGATGTAGATCACTGGGGTGCTGGTGGATATAGAGCACTGGGGTGCTGGTGGAAGAAGATCACTGGGGTGTTGGTGGATGCAGATCACTGGGGTGCTGGTAGATGTAGATGACTGGGTTGCTGGTGGATGGAGATCACTGGGGTGCTGGTGGATGCAGATCACTGGGGTGCTGGTGGATGGAGATCACTGGGGTCCTGGTGGATGGAGATCACTTGGATGCTGGTGGATGTAGGTCACTGGGGTGCTGGTGGATGCAGATCACTGGGGTGCTGGTGGATATAGAGCACTGGGGTGCTGGTGGAAGAAGATCACTGGGGTGTTGGTGGATGCAGATCACTGGGGTGCTGGTGGATGTAGATCACTGGGTTGCTGGTGGATGGAGATCACTGGGGTGCTGGTGGATGGAGATCACTTGGATGCTGGTGGATGTAGGTCACTGGGGTGCTGGTGGATGCAGATCACTGGGGTGCTGGTGGATGTAGGTCACTGGGGTGCTGGTGGATGGAGATCACTGGGGTGCTGGTGGATGCAGATCACTGGGGTGCTGGTGGATGGAGATCACTGGGGTGCTGGTTGGTGGAGATCGCTTGGGATGTTGGTGGATGTAGATCATTGAGGTGCTGGTGGACGTAGATCACTAAGGTTCTGGTGTATTTAAATCACTGGGGTGCTGGTGGATATAGATCACTGGGGTGCTGGTGGAAGAAGATCATTGGAGTGCTGATGGATGCAGATCACTGGGTTGGTGGTGGATATAGATCACTGGGGTGCTGGTGGGTGTAGATCACTGGGTTGCTGGTGGATGTAGATCACTGGGGTGCTGGTGGATATAGATCACTGGGGTGCTGGTGGAAGAGGATCACTGGGGTGTTGGTGGATGCAGATCACTGGGGTGCTGGTGGATGCAAATCACTGGGGTGCTGGTGGATGTAGAGCACTGTGGTGCAGGTGGATGAAGATCACTGGGGTGCTGGGGGATGTAGATCACTGGGGTGCTGGTGGATTTAGATCACTGAGGTGCTGGTGGATGTAGATCAATTGGATGCTGGTGGATATAGATCACTGTGGTGCTGGTGGATGCAAATCACTGGGGTTCTGGTGGATGCAGATCACTTGGATGCTGGGGGATGTAGATCACTGTGGTGCTGGTGGATGGAGATCACTGGGGTGCTGGTGGACGTAGATCACTGGGATGATGGTGGATGTAGGTCACTGGGATGCTGCTGGTTGTAGATCACTGGGGTGCTGGTGGAAGAAGATGACTGGGGTGCTGATGGATGCAGATCACTGGGTTACAGGTGGATATAAATCATTGGGTTGCTGGTGGATGTAGATCACTGGGTTGCTGGTGGATGTAGATCACTGGGTTGCTGGTGGATGTAGATCACTGGGGTGCTGGTGGATATAGATCACTGAGGTGCTGGTGGAAGAAGATCACTGGGGTGTTGGTGGATGCAGATCACTGGGTTGCTGGTTAATGTAGATCACTGGGTTGCTGGTGGATGGAGATCACTCGGGTGCTGGTGGATGCACATCACTGGGATGCTGGTGGATGTAGGTCACTGGGGTGCTGGTGGATGTAGATCACTGGGTGCTGATGGATGTAGATCACTGAGGTGCCGGTGGATGTAGATCACTGGGTTGCTGGTGGATGTAGATCACTGGGGTGCTGGTGGAAGAAGATCACTGGGGTGCTGATGGATGCAGATCACTGAGTTGGTGTTGGATATAGATCACTGGGGTGCTGGTGAGTGTAGATCACTGGGTTGCTGGTGGATGTAGATCACTGGGGTGCTGCTGGATATAGATCACTGGGGTGCTGTTGGAAGAAGATCACTGGGGTGTTGGTGGATGCAGATCACTGGGGTGCTCGTGGATGCAAATCACTGGGGTGCTGGTGGATGTAGATCACTGAGGTGCTGGTGGATGTTGATCACTGACGTGCTGGTTGATGTAGATCACTGGGGTCCTAGTGGATGTAGATCACTGGCGTGCCGGTGGATGTAGGTCACTGAGGTGCTGGTGGATGTAGATTACTGAGGTGCTGGTGGATGTAGATCACTGCGGCGTTGGTGGATGTATATCATTGAGGTGCTGGTGGATGTAGATCACTGGGGTGCTGGTGGAATTAGATCACTGGGGTGCTGGTGGATGTAGATCACTGGGCTACTGGTCGATGTAGATCACTGCGGTCCTGGTGGATGTAGATCACTGAGCTGCCGGTGGATGTTGATCACTGGAGTGCTGGTGGATTTAGATCACTGTGGTGCTGTTGGATGTAGATAACTGTGTGCAGTTGGATGTAGGTCACTGAGGTGCTGGTGGATGTAGGTCACTGGTGTTCTGGTGGATGTAGATCACTGGGGTGCTGGTAGATGGAGATCACTGGGGTGCTGGTGGATGGACATCACTGGGGTGCTGGTGGATGCAGATCACTGGGTTGCTGGTGGATGTAGATCACTGGGGTGCTGGTGGATGTAGATCACTGGGGTGCTGGTGGCTGTAGATCAATTGGATGCTGGTGGATATAGATCACTGTGGTGCTGGTGGATGCAGATCACTGGGGTTCTGGTGGATGCAGATCACTTGGATGCTGGGGGATGTAGATCACTGTGGTGCTGGTGGATGGAGATCACTGGGGTGCTGGTGGATGTAGGTTACTGGGGTGCTGGTGGATGCAGATCACTTGGATGCTGGTGGATGTAGGTCACTGGGGTGCTGGTGGATGCAGATCACTGGGGTGCCGGTGGATGTAGATCACTGAGGTGCTGGTGGATGTAGATCACTGGGGTGCTGGTGGATATAGATTACTGAGCTGCTGGTGGATCTAGATCACTTAGGTGCTGATGGATATAGATCACTGGGGTGCTGGTGGATGTAGATCACTTGGATGCTGGTGGATGTAGGTCACTGTGGTGGTGGTGGATGCTGATCATTGGGGTGCTGGTGGATGCAGATCAGTTGGATGCTGGTGGATGTAGATCACTGTGGTGCCGGTGGATGTAGATCACTCAGTTGCTGGTAGGTGGAGATCGCTTGGGATGTTGGTGGATGTAGATCATTGAGGTGCTGGTGGATGTAGATCAGTAGGATTCTGGTGGATGTAGATCACTGGGCTACTGGTGGATGTAGATCACTGGGGTGCTGGTGGATGTAGATCACTGGGGTGCTGGTGGATGTAGATCACTGGGGTTCTGGTGGACGTAGATCACTGGGATGATAGTGGATGTAGGTCACTGGGGTGGTGGTGGATGTAGATCACTGGGGTGCTGCTGGATGTAGATCACTGAGGTGCAGGTGGATGTAGATCACTGAGGTGCTGGTGGATGTAGATCACTGGGGTGCTGGTAGATGTAGGTCACTGAGGTGCTGGTGGATGTAGGTCACTGAGCTGCTGGTGGACGTAGATCACTGAGGTGCTGGTGGACGTAGATCACTGGGATGTTGGTGGATGTAGGTCACTGGGGTGTTGGTGGATGTAGATCACTGGGGTGCTGGTGGATATAGATCACTGGGGTGCTGGTGGACAAGATCACTGAGGTGCTGATGGATGCAGATCACTGGGTTGCGGGTGGATATAAATCACAGGGACGTTGGTGGATGTAGATCACTGAGATGCTAGTGCATGTAGAACACTAGGGTGCTGGTGGATGTAGATCACTTGGGTGTTTATGGACGTAGATCTCTGCTGTGCTTTTGGAAGAAGATTACTGAGCTGCTGGTGTATGTAGATCATTGAGGTGCTGGTGGATGTAGATCACTGAGGTGCTGGTGGATGTAGATCACTGGGTTGCTGGTGGATGTAGGTCACTGGGGTGTTGGTGGATGAAGATCACTGAGGTGCTGGTGGATCTAGATTACTGAGCTGCGGTGGATGTAGATCACTGCAATGTTCATGGATGTAGATCACTGAGGTGTTAGTGGATATAGATTACTGGGGTGCTGGTGGATGTAGATCACTGGGTTGCTGGTGGATGTAGATCACTGGGGTGCTGGTGGATGTAGATCACTGGGTTGCTGGTGGATGGAGATCACTGGGGTGCTGGTGGATGGAGATCACTGGGGTGCTGGTGGATGCAGATCTCTGGGGTGCTGGTGGATGGAGATCACTGGGGTCCTGGTGGATGGAGATCACTTGGATGCTGGTGGATGTAGGTCACTGGGGTGCTGGTGGATGCAGATCACTCGGGTGCTGGTGGATGTAGATCACTGGGGTTCCTGGTGGGTGGAGATCGCTTGGGATGTTGGTGGATGTAGATCATTGAGGTGCTGGTGGACGTAGATCACTAAGGTTCTGGTGTATTTAAATCACTGGGGTGCTGGATATAGATCACTGGGGTGCTGGTGGAAGAATATCATTGGAGTGTTGATGCATGCAGATCACTGGGTTGGTGGTGGATATAGATCACTGGGGTGCTGGTGGGTGTAGATCACTGGGTTGCTGGTGGATGTAGATCACTGTGGTGCTGGTGGATATAGATCACTGGGGTGCTGGTGGAAGAAGATCACTGGGGTGTTGGTGGATGCAGATCACTGGGGTGCTGGTAGATGTAGATGACTGGGTTGCTGGTGGATGGAGATCACTGGGGTGCTGGTGGATGCAGATCACTGGGGTGCTGGTGGATGGAGATCACTGGGGTCCTGGTGGATGGAGATCACTTGGATGCTGGTGGATGTAGGTCACTGGGGTGCTGGTGGATGCAGATCACTGGGGTGCTGGTGGATATAGAGCACTGGGGTGCTGGTGGAAGAAGATCACTGGGGTGTTGGTGGATGCAGATCACTGGGGTGCTGGTGGATGTAGATCACTGGGTTGCTGGTGGATGGAGATCACTGGGGTGCTGGTGGATGGAGATCACTTGGATGCTGGTGGATGTAGGTCACTGGGGTGCTGGTGGATGCAGATCACTGGGGTGCTGGTGGATGTAGGTCACTGGGGTGCTGGTGGATGGAGATCACTGGGGTGCTGGTGGATGCAGATCACTGGGGTGCTGGTGGATGGAGATCACTGGGGTGCTGGTTGGTGGAGATCGCTTGGGATGTTGGTGGATGTAGATCATTGAGGTGCTGGTGGACGTAGATCACTAAGGTTCTGGTGTATTTAAATCACTGGGGTGCTGGTGGATATAGATCACTGGGGTGCTGGTGGAAGAAGATCATTGGAGTGCTGATGGATGCAGATCACTGGGTTGGTGGTGGATATAGATCACTGGGGTGCTGGTGGGTGTAGATCACTGGGTTGCTGGTGGATGTAGATCACTGGGGTGCTGGTGGATATAGATCACTGGGGTGCTGGTGGAAGAGGATCACTGGGGTGTTGGTGGATGCAGATCACTGGGGTGCTGGTGGATGCAAATCACTGGGGTGCTGGTGGATGTAGAGCACTGTGGTGCAGGTGGATGAAGATCACTGGGGTGCTGGGGGATGTAGATCACTGGGGTGCTGGTGGATTTAGATCACTGAGGTGCTGGTGGATGTAGATCAATTGGATGCTGGTGGATATAGATCACTGTGGTGCTGGTGGATGCAAATCACTGGGGTTCTGGTGGATGCAGATCACTTGGATGCTGGGGGATGTAGATCACTGTGGTGCTGGTGGATGGAGATCACTGGGGTGCTGGTGGACGTAGATCACTGGGATGATGGTGGATGTAGGTCACTGGGATGCTGCTGGTTGTAGATCACTGGGGTGCTGGTGGAAGAAGATGACTGGGGTGCTGATGGATGCAGATCACTGGGTTACAGGTGGATATAAATCATTGGGTTGCTGGTGGATGTAGATCACTGGGTTGCTGGTGGATGTAGATCACTGGGTTGCTGGTGGATGTAGATCACTGGGGTGCTGGTGGATATAGATCACTGAGGTGCTGGTGGAAGAAGATCACTGGGGTGTTGGTGGATGCAGATCACTGGGTTGCTGGTTAATGTAGATCACTGGGTTGCTGGTGGATGGAGATCACTCGGGTGCTGGTGGATGCACATCACTGGGATGCTGGTGGATGTAGGTCACTGGGGTGCTGGTGGATGTAGATCACTGGGTGCTGATGGATGTAGATCACTGAGGTGCCGGTGGATGTAGATCACTGGGTTGCTGGTGGATGTAGATCACTGGGGTGCTGGTGGAAGAAGATCACTGGGGTGCTGATGGATGCAGATCACTGAGTTGGTGTTGGATATAGATCACTGGGGTGCTGGTGAGTGTAGATCACTGGGTTGCTGGTGGATGTAGATCACTGGGGTGCTGCTGGATATAGATCACTGGGGTGCTGTTGGAAGAAGATCACTGGGGTGTTGGTGGATGCAGATCACTGGGGTGCTCGTGGATGCAAATCACTGGGGTGCTGGTGGATGTAGATCACTGAGGTGCTGGTGGATGTTGATCACTGACGTGCTGGTTGATGTAGATCACTGGGGTCCTAGTGGATGTAGATCACTGGCGTGCCGGTGGATGTAGGTCACTGAGGTGCTGGTGGATGTAGATTACTGAGGTGCTGGTGGATGTAGATCACTGCGGCGTTGGTGGATGTATATCATTGAGGTGCTGGTGGATGTAGATCACTGGGGTGCTGGTGGAATTAGATCACTGGGGTGCTGGTGGATGTAGATCACTGGGCTACTGGTCGATGTAGATCACTGCGGTCCTGGTGGATGTAGATCACTGAGCTGCCGGTGGATGTTGATCACTGGAGTGCTGGTGGATTTAGATCACTGTGGTGCTGTTGGATGTAGATAACTGTGTGCAGTTGGATGTAGGTCACTGAGGTGCTGGTGGATGTAGGTCACTGGTGTTCTGGTGGATGTAGATCACTGGGGTGCTGGTAGATGGAGATCACTGGGGTGCTGGTGGATGGAGATCACTGGGGTGCTGGTGGATGCAGATCACTGGGTTGCTGGTGGATGTAGATCACTGGGGTGCTGGTGGATGTAGATCACTGGGGTGCTGGTGGCTGTAGATCAATTGGATGCTGGTGGATATAGATCACTGTGGTGCTGGTGGATGCAGATCACTGGGGTTCTGGTGGATGCAGATCACTTGGATGCTGGGGGATGTAGATCACTGTGGTGCTGGTGGATGGAGATCACTGGGGTGCTGGTGAATGTAGGTTACTGGGGTGCTGGTGGATGCAGATCACTTGGATGCTGGTGGATGTAGGTCACTGGGGTGCTGGTGGATGCAGATCACTGGGGTGCCGGTGGATGTAGATCACTGAGGTGCTGGTGGATGTAGATCACTGGGGTGCTGGTGGATATAGATTACTGAGCTGCTGGTGGATCTAGATCACTTAGGTGCTGATGGATATAGATCACTGGGGTGCTGGTGGATGTAGATCACTTGGATGCTGGTGGATGTAGGTCACTGTGGTGGTGGTGGATGCTGATCATTGGGGTGCTGGTGGATGCAGATCAGTTGGATGCTGGTGGATGTAGATCACTGTGGTGCCGGTGGATGTAGATCACTCAGTTGCTGGTAGGTGGAGATCGCTTGGGATGTTGGTGGATGTAGATCATTGAGGTGCTGGTGGATGTAGATCAGTAGGATTCTGGTGGATGTAGATCACTGGGCTACTGGTGGATGTAGATCACTGGGGTGCTGGTGGATGTAGATCACTGGGGTGCTGGTGGATGTAGATCACTGGGGTTCTGGTGGACGTAGATCACTGGGATGATAGTGGATGTAGGTCACTGGGGTGGTGGTGGATGTAGATCACTGGGGTGCTGCTGGATGTAGATCACTGAGGTGCAGGTGGATGTAGATCACTGAGGTGCTGGTGGATGTAGATCACTGGGGTGCTGGTAGATGTAGGTCACTGAGGTGCTGGTGGATGTAGGTCACTGAGCTGCTGGTGGACGTAGATCACTGAGGTGCTGGTGGACGTAGATCACTGGGATGTTGGTGGATGTAGGTCACTGGGGTGTTGGTGGATGTAGATCACTGGGGTGCTGGTGGATATAGATCACTGGGGTGCTGGTGGACAAGATCACTGAGGTGCTGATGGATGCAGATCACTGGGTTGCGGGTGGATATAAATCACAGGGACGTTGGTGGATGTAGATCACTGAGATGCTAGTGCATGTAGAACACTAGGGTGCTGGTGGATGTAGATCACTTGGGTGTTTATGGACGTAGATCTCTGCTGTGCTTTTGGAAGAAGATTACTGAGCTGCTGGTGTATGTAGATCATTGAGGTGCTGGTGGATGTAGATCACTGAGGTGCTGGTGGATGTAGATCACTGGGTTGCTGGTGGATGTAGGTCACTGGGGTGTTGGTGGATGAAGATCACTGAGGTGCTGGTGGATCTAGATTACTGAGCTGCGGTGGATGTAGATCACTGCAATGTTCATGGATGTAGATCACTGAGGTGTTAGTGGATATAGATTACTGGGGTGCTGGTGGATGTAGATCACTGGGTTGCTGGTGGATGTAGATCACTGGGGTGCTGGTGGATGTAGATCACTGGGTTGCTGGTGGATGGAGATCACTGGGGTGCTGGTGGATGGAGATCACTGGGGTGCTGGTGGATGCAGATCTCTGGGGTGCTGGTGGATGGAGATCACTGGGGTCCTGGTGGATGGAGATCACTTGGATGCTGGTGGATGTAGGTCACTGGGGTGCTGGTGGATGCAGATCACTCGGGTGCTGGTGGATGTAGATCACTGGGGTTCCTGGTGGGTGGAGATCGCTTGGGATGTTGGTGGATGTAGATCATTGAGGTGCTGGTGGACGTAGATCACTAAGGTTCTGGTGTATTTAAATCACTGGGGTGCTGGATATAGATCACTGGGGTGCTGGTGGAAGAATATCATTGGAGTGTTGATGCATGCAGATCACTGGGTTGGTGGTGGATATAGATCACTGGGGTGCTGGTGGGTGTAGATCACTGGGTTGCTGGTGGATGTAGATCACTGTGGTGCTGGTGGATATAGATCACTGGGGTGCTGGTGGAAGAAGATCACTGGGGTGTTGGTGGATGCAGATCACTGGGGTGCTGGTGGATGCAAATCACTGGGGTGCTGGTGGATGTAGAGCACTGTGGTGCAGGTGGATGAAGATCACTGGGGTGCTGGGGGATGTAGATCACTGGGGTGCTTGTGGATTTAGATCACTGTGGTACTGGTGGATGTAGATCACTGGGGTTCTGGTGGATTTAGATCACTGGGGTGCTGGTGGATGCAGATCACTGGGTTGCTGGTGGATTTAAATCATTGGGGTGCTGGTGGATGTAGATCACTGGGTTGCTTGTGGATCTAGATTACTGGGTTCCTGGTGGATGTAGATCACTGGGGTGCTGGTGGATATAGAGCACTGGGGTGCTGGTGGAAGAAGATCACTGGGGTGTTGGTGGATGCAGATCACTGGGGTGCTGGTAGATGTAGATGACTGGGTTGCTGGTGGATGGAGATCACTGGGGTGCTGGTGGATGCAGATCACTGGGGTGCTGGTGGATGGAGATCACTGGGGTCCTGGTGGATGGAGATCACTTGGATGCTGGTGGATGTAGGTCACTGGGGTGCTGGTGGATGCAGATCACTGGGGTGCTGGTGGATATAGAGCACTGGGGTGCTGGTGGAAGAAGATCACTGGGGTGTTGGTGGATGCAGATCACTGGGGTGCTGGTGGATGTAGATCACTGGGTTGCTGGTGGATGGAGATCACTGGGGTGCTGGTGGATGGAGATCACTGGGGTGCTGGTGGATGCAGATCACTGGGGTGCTGGTGGATGGAGATCACTGGGGTCCTGGTGGATGGAGATCACTTGGATGCTGGTGGATGTAGGTCACTGGGGTGCTGGTGGATGCAGATCACTGGGGTGCTGGTGGATGCAGATCACTGGGGTGCTGGTGGATGTAGATCACTGGGGTGCTGGTGGATGGAGATCACTGGGGTGCTGGTGGATGCAGATCACTGGGGTGCTGGTGGATGGAGATCACTGGGGTGCTGGTTGGTGGAGATCGCTTGGGATGTTGGTGGATGTAGATCATTGAGGTGCTGGTGGACGTAGATCACTAAGGTTCTGGTGTATTTAAATCACTGGGGTGCTGGTGGATATAGATCACTGGGGTGCTGGTGGAAGAAGATCATTGGAGTGCTGATGGATGCAGATCACTGGGTTGGTGGTGGATATAGATCACTGGGGTGCTGGTGGGTGTAGATCACTGGGTTGCTGGTGGATGTAGATCACTGGGGTGCTGGTGGATATAGATCACTGGGGTGCTGGTGGAAGAGGATCACTGGGGTGTTGGTGGATGCAGATCACTGGGGTGCTGGTGGATGCAAATCACTGGGGTGCTGGTGGATGTAGAGCACTGTGGTGCAGGTGGATGAAGATCACTGGGGTGCTGGGGGATGTAGATCACTGGGGTGCTTGTGGATTTAGATCACTGTGGTACTGGTGGATGTAGATCACTGGGGTTCTGGTGGATTTAGATCACTGGGGTGCTGGTGGATGCAGATCACTGGGTTGCTGGTGGATGCAAATCACTGGGGTGCTGGTGGATGTAGAGCACTGTGGTGCAGGTGGATGAAGATCACTGGGGTGCTGGTGGATGGAGATCACTGGGGTCCTGGTGGATGGAGATCACTTGGATGCTGGTGGATGTAGGTCACTGGGGTGCTGGTGGATGCAGATCACTGGGGTGCTGGTGGATATAGAGCACTGGGGTGCTGGTGGAAGAAGATCACTGGGGTGTTGGTGGATGCAGATCACTGGGGTGCTGGTGGATGTAGATCACTGGGTTGCTGGTGGATGGAGATCACTGGGGTGCTGGTGGATGGAGATCACTGGGGTGCTGGTGGATGCAGATCACTGGGGTGCTGGTGGATGGAGATCACTGGGGTCCTGGTGGATGGAGATCACTTGGATGCTGGTGGATGTAGGTCACTGGGGTGCTGGTGGATGCAGATCACTGGGGTGCTGGTGGATGCAGATCACTGGGGTGCTGGTGGATGTAGATCACTGGGGTGCTGGTGGATGGAGATCACTGGGGTGCTGGTGGATGCAGATCACTGGGGTGCTGGTGGATGGAGATCACTGGGGTGCTGGTTGGTGGAGATCGCTTGGGATGTTGGTGGATGTAGATCATTGAGGTGCTGGTGGACGTAGATCACTAAGGTTCTGGTGTATTTAAATCACTGGGGTGCTGGTGGATATAGATCACTGGGGTGCTGGTGGAAGAAGATCATTGGAGTGCTGATGGATGCAGATCACTGGGTTGGTGGTGGATATAGATGACTGTGGTGCTGGTGGGTGTAGATCACTGGGTTGCTGGTGGATGTAGATCACTGGGGTGCTGGTGGATATAGATCACTGGGGTGCTGGTGGAAGAGGATCACTGGGGTGTTGGTGGATGCAGATCACTGGGGTGCTGGTGGATGCAAATCACTGGGGTGCTGGTGGATGTAGAGCACTGTGGTGCAGGTGGATGAAGATCACTGGGGTGCTGGGGGATGTAGATTACTGGGGTGCTGGTGGATTTAGATCACTGAGGTGCTGGTGGATTTAGTTCACTGGGGTGCTGGTGGATGTAGATACCTGAGATGCTTGTGGATGTAGATCACTGGCGTCCTGGTGGATGCAGATCACTGGCGTGCCCCTGGATGCACGTCACTGAGGTGCTGGTGGATGTAGATCATTGGGGTGCTGGTGGATGTGTATCATTGAGGTGCTGGTGGATGTAGATCACTGGGGTGTTGGTCGATGTAGATCACTGTGGTACTGGTGGATGTAGATCACTGTGGTACTGGTGGATGTAGATCACTGGGTTGCTGGTGGATGTAGATCACTGGGGTGCTGGTGGATATAGAGCACCGGGGTGCTGGTGGAAGAAGATCACTGGGGTGTTGGTGGATGCAGATCACTGGGGTGCTGGTGGATGTAGATCACTGGGTTGCTGGTGGATGGAGATCACTGGGGTGCTGGTGGATGGAGATCACTGGGGTGCTGGTGGATGCAGATCACTGGGGTGCTGGTGGATGGAGATCACTGGGGTCCTGGTGGATGGAGATCACTTGGATGCTGGTGGATGTAGGTCACTGGGGTGCTGGTAGATGCAGATCACTGGGGTGCTGGTGGATATAGAGCACTGGGGTGCTGGTGGAAGAAGATCACTGGGGTGTTGGTGGATGCAGATCACTGGGGTGCTGGTGGATGTAGATCACTGGGGTGTTGGTTGATGTAGATCACGGGGGTGCTGGTGGATGTAAATCACTGAGGTTCTGGTGGATGTAGATTACTGGGGTGCTGGTGGATGTAGATCATTGAGATGTTTGTGGACGTAGATCACTGGGGTGCTGGTGGACGTAGATCACTGGGATGATGGTGGATGTAGGTCACTGGGGTGCTGGTGGATGTAGATCACTGGGGTGCTGGTGGATATAGATCACTGGGGTGCTGGTGGAAGAAGATGACTGGGGTGCTGATGGATGCAGATCACTGGGTTACTGGTGGATATAAATTACTGGGGTGCTGGTGGATGTAGATCACTGGGTTGCTGGTGGATGTTGATCACTGGAGTGCTGGTGGATTTAGATCACTGTGGTGCAGGTGGATGAAGATCACTGGGGTGCTGGTGGATGTAGATCACTGTGGTGCAGGTCGATGAAGATCACTGGGGTGCTGGCGGATGTAGATCACTGTGGTCCTGGTGGATATAGATCACTGGGGTGCTGGTGGAAGAAGTTCACTGGAGTGTTGGTGGATGCAGATCACTGGGGTGCTGGTGGATGTAGATCACTGGGGTCCTAGTGGATGTAGATCACTGGCGTGCCGGTGGATGTAGGTCACTGAGGTGCTGGTGGATGTAGATCACTGGGCTGCTGGTGGATGTAGATCACTGGGCTACTGCTGGATGTAGATCACTGGGGTGCTGGTGAATGTAGATCACTGGGGTGCTGGTGGATGTAGATCACTGGGGTTCTGGTGGACGTAGATCACTGGGATGATGGTGGATGTAGGTCACTGAGGTGCAGGTGGATGTAGATCACTGGGGTGCTGGTGGATGTAGATCACTGGGGTGCTGGTAGATGTAGGTCACTGAGGTGCTGGTGGATGTAGGTCACTGAGCTGCTGGTGGACGTAGATCACTGAGGTGCTGGTGGACGTATATCACTGGGATGATGGTGGATGTAGGTTACTGGGGTGTTGGTGGATGTAGATCACTGGGGTGCTGGTGGATATAGATCACTGGGGTGCTGGTGGACAAGATCACTGGGGTGCTGATGGATGCAGATCACTGGGTTGTGGGTGGATATAAATCACAGGGACGTTGGTGGATGTAGATCACTGAGATGCTGGTGCATGTAGAACACTAGGGTGCTGGTGGATGTAGATCATTTGGGTGTTTATGGACGTAGATCTCTGCTGTGCTTTTGGAAGAAGATTACTGAGCTGCTAGTGTATGTAGATCATTGAGGTGCTGGTGGATGTAGATCACTGACGTGCTGGTGGATGTAGATCACTGGGTTGCTGGTGGATGTAGGTCACTGGGGTGTTGGTGGATGAAGATCACTGAGGTGCTGGTGGATCTAGATTACTGAGCTGCGGTGGATGTAGATCACTGCAATGTTCATGGATGTAGATCACTGAGGTGTTGGTGGATGGAGATCACTGGGGTGCTGGCGGATGCAGATCACTGGGGTGCTGGTGGATGGAGATCACTGGGGTGCTGGTGGATGCAGATCACTTGGATTCTGGTGGATGTTGGTCACTGGGGTGCTGGTGGATGCAGATCACTGGGTTGCTGGTGGATTTAAATCATTGGGGTGCTGGTGGATGTTTATCACTTGGTTGCTTGTGGATGTAGATCACTGGGTTGCTGGTGGATGTAGATCACTGGGGTGCTGGTGGATGTAGAGCACTGGGGTGCTGGTGGAAGAAGATCACTGGGGTGTTGGTGGATGCAGATGACTGGGGTGCTGGTGGATGTAGATCACTGGGTTGCTGGTGGATGGAGATCACTGGGGTGCTGGTGGATGGAGATCACTGGGGTGCTGGTGGATGCAGATCTCTGGGGTGCTGGTGGATGCAGATCACTGGGGTGCTGGTGGATGTAGATCACTGGGGTTCCTGGTGGGTGGAGATTGTTTGGGATGTTGGTGGATGTAGATCATTGAGGTGCTGGTGGACGTAGATCACTAAGGTTCTGGTGTATTTAAATCACTGGGGTGCTGGATATAGATCACTGGGGTGCTGGTGGAAGAAGATCATTGGAGTGCTGATGGATGCAGATCGCTGGGTTGGTGGTGGATATAGATCACTGGGGTGCTGGTGGATATAGATCACTGGGGTGCTGGTGGATGTAGATCACTGTGGTGCAGTTGGATGTAGGTCTCTGAGGTGCTGGTGGATGTAGATCACTGGGGTGTTGGTCGATGTAGATCACTGTGGTACTGGTGGATGTAGATCACTGGGGTTCTGGTGGATTTAGATCACTGGGGTGCTGGTGGATGCAGATCACTGGGTTGCTGGTGGATTTAAATCATTGGGGTGCTGGTGGATGTAGATCACTGGATTGCTTGTGTATCTAGATCACTGGGTTCCTGGTGGATGTAGATCACTGGGGTGCTGGTGGATATAGAGCACTGGGGTGCTGGTGGAAGAAGATCACTGGGGTGTTGGTGGATGCAGATCACTGGGGTGCTGGTGGATGTAGATCACTGGGTTGCTGGTGGATGGAGATCACTGGGGTGCTGGTGGATGCAGATCACTGGGGTGCTGGTGGATGGAGATCACTAGGGTCCTGGTGGATGGAGATCACTTGGATGCTGGTGGATGTAGGTCACTGGGGTGCTGGTGGATGCAGATCACTGGGGTGCTGGTGGATATAGAGCACTGGGGTGCTGGTGGAAGAGGATCACTGGGGTGTTGGTGGATGCAGATCACTGGGGTGCTGGTGGATGTAGATCACTGGGTTGCTGGTGGATGGAGATCACTGGGGTGCTGGTGGATGGAGATCACTGGGGTGCTGGTGGATGCAGATCACTGGGGTGCTGGTGGATGGAGATCACTGGGGTCCTGGTGGATGGAGATCACTTGGATGCTGGTGGATGTAGGTCACTGGGGTGCTGGTGGATGCAGATCACTGGGGTGCTGGTGGATGCAGATCACTGGGGTGCTGGTGGATGTAGATCACTGGGGTGCTGGTGGATGTAGAGCACTGTGGTGCAGGTGGATGAAGATCACTGGGGTGCTGGGGGATGTAGATCACTGGGGTGCTGGTGGATTTAGATCACTGAGGTGCTGGTGGATTTAGTTCACTGGGGTGCTGGTGGATGTAGATACCTGAGATGCTTGTGGATGTAGATCACTGGCGTCCTGGTGGATGCAGATCACTGGCGTGCCCGTGGATGCACGTCACTGAGGTGCTGGTGGATGTAGATCATTGGGGTGCTGGTGGATGTGTATCATTGAGGTGCTGGTGGATGTAGATCACTGGGGTGTTGGTCGATGTAGATCACTGTGGTACTGGTGGATGTAGATCACTGGGGTTCTGGTGGATTTAGATCACTGGGGTGCTGGTGGATGCAGATCACTGGGTTGCTGGTTGATTTAAATCATTGGGGTGCTGGTGGATGTAGATCACTGGGGTGCTGGTGGATGGAGATCACTGGGGTCCTGGTGGATAGCGATCACTTGGATGCTGGTGGATTTAGGTCACTGGGGTGCTGGTGGATGCAGATCACTGGGGTGCTAGTGGATGCAGATTACTGGGGTGCTGGTGGATGGAGATCACTGGGGTGCTGGTGGATGCAGATCACTGGGGTGCTGGTGGATGGAGATCACTGGGGTGCTGGTGGGTAGAGATCGCTTGGGATGTTGGTGGATGTAGATCATTGAGGTGCTGGTGGATGCAGATCACTGGGGTGCTGGTGGATGGAGATCACTGGGGTCCTCGTGGATGGAGATCACTTGGATGCTGGTGGATGTAGGTCACTGGGGTGCTGGTGGATGCAGATCACTGGGGTGCTGGTGGATGCAGATCACTGGGGTGCTGGTGGATGTAGATCACTGGGGTGCTGGTGGATGTAGAGCACTGTGGTGCAGGTGGATGAAGATCACTGGGGTGCTGGGGGATGTAGATCACTGGGGTGCTGGTGGATTTAGATCACTGAGGTGCTGGTGGATTTAGTTCACTGGGGTGCTGGTGGATGTAGATACCTGAGATGCTTGTGGATGTAGATCACTGGCGTCCTGGTGGATGCAGATCACTGGCGTGCCCGTGGATGCACGTCACTGAGGTGCTGGTGGATGTAGATCATTGGGGTGCTGGTGGATGTGTATCATTGAGGTGCTGGTGGATGTAGATCACTGGGGTGTTGGTCGATGTAGATCACTGTGGTACTGGTGGATGTAGATCACTGGGGTTCTGGTGGATTTAGATCACTGGGGTGCTGGTGGATGCAGATCACTGGGTTGCTGGTTGATTTAAATCATTGGGGTGCTGGTGGATGTAGATCACTGGGGTGCTGGTGGATGGAGATCACTGGGGTCCTGGTGGATAGAGATCACTTGGATGCTGGTGGATTTAGGTCACTGGGGTGCTGGTGGATGCAGATCACTGGGGTGCTAGTGGATGCAGATCACTGGGGTGCTGGTGGATGGAGATCACTGGGGTGCTGGTGGATGCAGATCACTGGGGTGCTGGTGGATGGAGATCACTGGGGTGCTGGTGGGTGGAGATCGCTTGGGATGTTGGTGGATGTAGATCATTGAGGTGCTGGTGGACGTAGATCACTAAGGTTCTGGTGTATTTAAATCACTGGGTTGCTGGTGGATTTAAATCATTGGGGTGCTGGTGAATGTAGATCACTGGGTTGCTTGTGGATCTAGATCACTGGGTTGCTGGTGGATGTAGATCATTGGGGTGCTGGTGGATATAGAGCACTGGGGTGCTGGTGGAAGAAGATCACTGGGGTGTTGGTGGATGCAGATCACTGGGGTGCTGGTGGATGTAGATCAGTGGGTTGCTGGTGGATGGAGATCACTGGGGTGCTGGTGGATGGAGATCACTGGGGTGCTGGTGGATGCAGATCACTGGGGTGCTGGTGGATGGATATCACTGGGGTCCTGGTGGATGGAGATCACTTGGATGCTGGTGGATGTAGGTCACTGGGGTGCTGGTGGATGCAGATCACTGGGGTGCTGGTGGATGTAGATCACTTGGGTGCTGGTGGATGGAGATCACTTGGGTGCTGGTGGATGCAGATCACTGGTGTGCTGGTGGATGTAGATCACTGGGGTCCTGGTGGGTGGAGATCGCTTGGGATGTTGGTGGATGTAGATCATTGAGGTGCTGGTGGACGTAGATCACTAGGGTTCTGGTGTATTTAAATCACTGGGGTGCTGGTGGATATAGATCACTGGGGTGCTGGTGGAAGAAGATCATTGGAGTGCTGATGGATGCAGATCACTGGGTTGGTGGTGGATATAGATCACTGGGGTGCTGGTGGGTGTAGATCACTGGGTTGCTGGTGGATGTAGATCACTGGGGTGCTGGTGGATATAGATCACTGGGGTGCTGGTGGAAGAAGATCACTGGGGTGTTGGTGAATGCAGATCACTGGGGTGCTGGTGGATGCAAATCACTGGGGTGCTGGTGGATGTAGATGACTGCGGTCCTGGTGGATGTTGATCACTGGAGTGCTGGTGGATTTAGATCACTGTGGTGCTGTTGGATGTAGATCATTGGGTGCAGTTGGATGTAGGTCTCTGAGGTGCTGGTGAATGTAGATCACTGGGGTGTTGGTCGATGTAGATCACTGTGGTACTGGTGGATGTAGATCACTGGGGTTCTGGTGGATTTAGATCACTGAGGTGCTGGTTAATTTAGTTCACTGGGGTGCTGGTGGATGTAGATCACTGAGATGCTTGTGGATGTAGATCACTGGGGTCCTGGTGGATGTAGATCACTGAGGTGCTGGTGGATGTAGATCACTGGTGTGCTGGTGGATGTAGATTACTGAGCTGCTGGTGGATCTAGATCACTGAGGTGCTGGTGGATGTAGATCACTGGGGTGCTGGTGGATGTAGATTACTGGGGTGCTGGTGAATGTAGATCACTGGGGTGCTGGTGGATGTAGATCACTGGGGTGCTGGTGGATGTTGATCACTGGAGTGCTGGTGGATTTAGATCACTGTGGTGCTGTTGGATGTAGATCATTGGGTGCAGTTGGATGTAGGTCTCTGAGGTGCTGGTGGATGTAGATCACTGGGGTGTTGGTCGATGTAGATCACTGTGGTACTGGTGGATGTAGGTCACTGGAGTTCTGGTGGATTTAGATCACTGAGGTGCTGGTGAATTTAGTTCACTGGGGTGCTGGTGGATGTAGATCACTCAGATGCTTGTGGATGTAGATCACCGGGGTCCTGGTGGATGTAGATCACTGAGGTGCTGGTGGATGTTGATCACTGGGACGTTGGTGGATGTAGATCACTGAGATGCTGGAGCATGTAGAACACTAGGGTGCTGGTGGATGTAGATCACTGACGTGCTGGTGGATGTAGATCATTGAGGTGCTGGTGGATGTAGATCTCTGAAGTGCTGTTGGATGTAGATCACTGGGTTGCTGGTGGATGTAGATCACTGGGCTGCTGGTGGATGTAGATCACTGGGCTACTGGTGGATGTAGATAACTGGGGTGCTGGTGGATGTAGATCACTGGGGTGCTGGTGGATGTAGATCACTGGGCTACTGGTGGGTGTAGATCTCTGGGGTGCTGGTGGATGTAGATCACTGGGGTGCTGGTGGATGTAGATCACTGGCGTGCCCGTGGATGTAGGTCACTGAGGTGCTGGTGGATGTAGATTACTGGGCTACTGGTCGATGTAGATCACTGCGGTCCTGGTGGATGTAGATCATTGCGGTGCTGATGGATGTTGATCACTGGAGTGCTGGTGGATTTAGATCACTGTGGTGCTGTTGGATGTAGATCACTGGGCTACTGGTGGATGTGTATCATTGAGGTGCTGGTGGATGTAGATCACTGGGGTGCTGGTGGATGTTGATCACTGGAGTGCTGGTGGATTTAGATCACTGTGGTGCTGTTGGATGTAGATCATTGGGTGCAGTTGGATGTAGGTCTCTGAGGTGCTGGTGGATGTAGATCACTGGGGTGTTGGTCGATGTAGATCACTGTGGTACTGGTGGATGTAGGTCACTGGGGTTCTGGTGCATTTAGGTCACTGAGGTGCTGGTGAATTTAGTTCACTGGGGTGCTGGTGGATGTAGATCACTGAGATGCTTGTGGATGTAGATCACTGGGGTCCTGGTGGATGTCGATCACTGAGTTGCTGGTGGATGTAGATCTCTGAGGTGCTGTTGGAAGTAGATCACTGGGTTGCTGGTGGATGTAGATCACTGGGCTACTGGTGGATGTAGATAACTGGGGTGCTGGTGGATGTAGATCACTGGGGTGCTGGTGGATGTAGATCACTGGGCTACTGGTGGGTGTAGATCTCTGGTGTGCTGGTGGGTATAGATCATTGGGGTGCTGGTGGATGTAGATCACTGTGGTGCCGGTGGATGTAGATCACTCGGTTGCTGGTGGGTGGAGATCACTTGGGATGTTGGTGGATGTAGATCATTGAGGTGTTGGTGGATGTAGGTCACTGAGGTGCTGGTGAATGTAGATCTCTGGGTTGCTGGTGGATGTAGATCACTGGGGTGCTGGTGGATGTAGATCACTGGGGTGCTGGTGGATGTAGATCACTGGGGTGCTGGTGGATTTAGATCACTGAGGTGCTGGTGGATTTAGTTCACTGGGCTGCTGGTGGATGTAGATCACTGAGGTGCTGGTGGATGTAGATCACTGAGGTGCTGGTGGATCTAGATCACTGAGGTGCTGGTGGATGTAGATCACTGTGGTGCTGGTGGATGTAGATCGCTGGGGAGCTGGTGGATGTAGATCATTGGGGTTTTGGTGGATGTAGATCACTGGGGTGCTGGTGGATGTAGATCACTGAGGTGCTGGTGGATGTAGATCACTGAGGTGCTGGTGGATGTAGATTACTGGGGTGCTGGTGGATGTAGATCACTGGGGTGCTAGTGGATGTAGATCACTGGGCTATTGGTGGATGTAGATCAGTGGGGTCCTGGTGGATGTAGATGACTGGGATGCTGGTGAATGTGGATCACTGAGGTGCTGGTGGATGTAGGTCACTGGGGTGCTGGTGGATGTAGATCACTGGGATGCTAGTCGATGTAGATCACTGGGGTGCTGGTGGAATCAAATCACTGGGATGTTGGTGGATATAGATCACTGAGATGCTGGTGCATGTAGAACACTAGTGTGCTGGTGGATGTAGATCACTTGGGTGCTTATGGACGTAGATCTCTGCGGTGCTGGTGGAAGAAGATTACTGAGCTGCTGGTGGATGTAGATCTCTGAGGTGTTGGTGGATGTAGATCACTGAGGTGCTGGTGGATTTAGTTCACTGGGCTGCTGGTGGATGTAGATCACTGAGGTGCTGGTGGATGTAGATCACTGGGGTGCTGGTGGATGTAGATCACTGGGGTGCTGGTGGATGTAGATCACTGAGGTGCTGGTGGATTTAGATCACTGGGGTGCTGGTGGATGTAGATCACTGGGGTGCTGGTGGGTATAGATCATTGGGGTGCTGGTGGAAGAAGATCACTGGGGTGTTGGTGGATGCAGATCACTGAGGTGCTGGTGGATTTAGATCACTGGGGTGCTGGTGGATGTCGCTCACTGCGATGTTCGTGGATGTAGATCATTGAGATGTTTGTGGATGTAGATCACTGGGGTGCTGGTGGACGTAGATCACCGGGATGATGGTGGATGTAGGTCACTGGGGTGCTGGTGGATGCAGATCACTGGGTTGCTGGTGGATATAAATCACTGGGGTGCTGGTGGATGTAGATCACTGGGTTGCTGGTGGATATAGATCACTGGGGTGCTGGTGGATGTAGATCACTGGGGTGCTGGTTGAAGAAGATCACTGGTGTGTTTGTGGATGCAGAATACTGGGGTGCAGGTGGATGAAGATCACTGTGGTGTTGGTGGATATAGATCACTGAGGTGCTGGTGGATGTAGATCACTGAGGTGCTGGTGGATTTAGATCACTGGGGTGCTGGTGGATGTAGATCACTGGGGTGCTGGTGGGTATAGATCATTGGGATGCTGGTGGAAGAAGATCACTGGGGTGTTGGATGCAGATCACTGGGGTGCTAGTGGATGTATGTCACTGGGGTACTGGCGAATGCAGATCACTGGTGTGTTGGTGGATGTAGATCACTGGGGTGCTGGTGGATGTAGATCACTGTGGTGCTGGTGGATGTAGGTCACTGGGGTGCTGGTGGATGTAGATCACTGGGATGCTAGTCGATGTAGATCACTGGGGTGCTGGTGGAATCAAATCACTGGGATGTTGGTGGATATAGATCACTGAGATGCTGGTGCATGTAGAACACTAGTGTGCTGGTGGATGTAGATCACTTGGGTGCTTATGGACGTAGATCTCTGCGGTGCTGGTGGAAGAAGATTACTGAGCTGCTGGTGGATGTAGATCTCTGAGGTGTTGGTGGATGTAGATCACTGAGGTGCTGGTGGATTTAGTTCACTGGGCTGCTGGTGGATGTAGATCACTGAGGTGCTGGTGGATGTAGATCACTGGGGTGCTGGTGGATGTAGATCACTGGGGTGCTGGTGGATGTAGATCACTGAGGTGCTGGTGGATTTAGATCACTGGGGTGCTGGTGGATGTAGATCACTGGGGTGCTGGTGGGTATAGATCATTGGGGTGCTGGTGGAAGAAGATCACTGGGGTGTTGGTGGATGCAGATCACTGAGGTGCTGGTGGATTTAGATCACTGGGGTGCTGGTGGATGTCGCTCACTGCGATGTTCGTGGATGTAGATCATTGAGATGTTTGTGGATGTAGATCACTGGGGTGCTGGTGGACGTAGATCACCGGGATGATGGTGGATGTAGGTCACTGGGGTGCTGGTGGATGCAGATCACTGGGTTGCTGGTGGATATAAATCATTGGGGTGCTGGTGGATGTAGATCACTGGGTTGCTGGTGGATATAGATCACTGGGGTGCTGGTGGATGTAGATCACTGGGGTGCTGGTTGAAGAAGATCACTGGTGTGTTTGTGGATGCAGAATACTGGGGTGCAGGTGGATGAAGATCACTGTGGTGTTGGTGGATGTAGATCACTGAGGTGCTGGTGGATGTAGATCACTGAGGTGCTGGTGGATGTAGATCACTGAGGTGCTGGTGGATTTAGATCACTGGGGTGCTGGTGGATGTAGATCACTGGGGTGCTGGTGGGTATAGATCATTGGGATGCTGGTGGAAGAAGATCACTGGGGTGTTGGATGCAGATCACTGGGGTGCTAGTGGATGTAGGTCACTGGGGTACTGGCGAATGCAGATCACTGGTGTGTTGGTGGATGTAGATCACTGGGGTGCTGGTGGATGTAGATCACTGTGGTGCCGGTGGATGTAGATCACTCGGTTGCTGGTGGGTGGAGATCACTTGGGATGTTGGTGGATGTAGATCATTGAGGTGCTAGTGGATGTAGATCACTGGGATATTGGTGGGTGTAGATCAGTGGGGTGCTGGTGGATGTAGATCACTGAGCTGCTGGTGGATGTAGATCAGTGAGGTGCTGGTGGATGTAGATCACCTGGGTGCTGGTGGATGTAGATCACTGGGTTGCTAGTGGATGTAGATCACTGGGGTGCTGATGGATTCAGATCACTGGGGTGCTGGTGGATGTGGATCACTGCGATGTTCGTGGATGTAGATCACTGAGGTGTTAGTGGATGTAGATTAGTGGGGTGCTGGTGGATGTAGATCACTGGGATGTTGTTCGATGTAGATCACGGGGGTGCTGGTGGATATAGATCACTGGGGTGCTGGTGGATATAGATCACTGGGGTGCTGGTGGAAGAAGATCACTGGGGTGCTGATGGATGCAGATCACTGGGTTGCTGCTGGATATAAATCGCTGGGGTGCTGGTGGATGTAGATCATTGGGTAGCTGGTGGATGTAGATCACTGGGTTGCTGGTGGATGTAGATCACTGGGGTGCTGGTGGATGTAGATCACTGGGTTGCTGGTGGATGGAGATCACTGGGGTGCTGGTGGATGCAGATCACTGGGGTGCTGGTGGATGGAGATCACTGGGGTGCTGGTGGATGTAGATCACTGAGCTGCTGGTGGATGTAGATCAGTGAGGTGCTGGTGGATGTAGATCACTGAGGTGCTGGTGGATGTGGATCACTGGGGTGCTGGTGGATGTAGATCACTGGACTACTGGTGGATGTAGATCACTGGTGTGCTGGTGGATTTGGATCACTGAGGTGCTGGTGGATTTTGTTCACTGGGGTGCTGGTGTATGTAGATCACTGAGATGCTTGTGGATGTAGATCACTGGGGTCCTGGTGGATGTTGATCACTGGGGTCCAGGTGGATGTAGATCACTGGGTTGCTGGTGGATGTAGATCACTGAGGTTTTGGTGGATGTAGATCACTGGGGTGCTGGTGGATGTAGATCACTGGGATGTTGGTGGATGTAGATCACTGATGTGTTGGTGGGTGTAGATCACTGGAGTGTTGGTGGATGTAGATCACTGAGGTGCTGGTGGATGTAGATCACTGAGGTGCTGGTGGATGTAGATCACTGGGTTGCTGGTGGATGTAGATCACTGACGTGCTGGTGGATGTAGATCACTGGGTTGCTGGTGGATGTAGGTCACTGGGGTGTTGGTGGATGAAGATCACTGAGGTGCTGGTGGATCTAGATTACTGAGCTGCGGTGGATGTAGATCACTGCAATGTTCATGGATGTAGATCACTGAGGTGTTGGTGGATGGAGCTCACTGGGGTGCTGGCGGATGCAGATCACTGGGGTGCTGGTGGATGGAGATCACTGGGGTGCTGGTGGATGCAGATCACTTGGATTCTGGTGGATGTTGGTCACTGGGGTGCTGGTGGATGCAGATCACTGGGTTGCTGGTGGATTTAAATCATTGGGGTGCTGGTGGATGTTTATCACTTGGTTGCTTGTGGATGTAGATCACTGGGTTGCTGGTGGATGTAGATCACTGGGGTGCTGGTGGATGTAGAGCACTGGGGTGCTGGTGGAAGAAGATCACTGGGGTGTTGGTGGATGCAGATGACTGGGGTGCTGGTGGATGTAGATCACTGGGTTGCTGGTGGATGGAGATCACTGGGGTGCTGGTGGATGGAGATCACTGGGGTGCTGGTGGATGCAGATCTCTGGGGTGCTGGTGGATGGAGATCACTGGGGTCCTGGTGGATGGAGATCACTTGGATGCTGGTGGATGTAGGTCACTGGGGTGCTGGTGGATGCAGATCACTGGGGTGCTGGTGGATGTAGATCACTGGGGTTCCTGGTGGGTGGAGATCGTTTGGGATGTTGGTGGATGTAGATCATTGAGGTGCTGGTGGACGTAGATCACTAAGGTTCTGGTGTATTTAAATCACTGGGGTGCTGGATATAGATCACTGGGGTGCTGGTGGAAGAAGATCATTGGAGTGCTGATGGATGCAGATCGCTGGGTTGGTGGTGGATATAGATCACTGGGGTGCTGGTGGATATAGATCACTGGGGTGCTGGTGGATGTAGATCACTGTGGTGCAGTTGGATGTAGGTCTCTGAGGTGCTGGTGGATGTAGATCACTGGGGTGTTGGTCGATGTAGATCACTGTGGTACTGGTGGATGTAGATCACTGGGGTTCTGGTGGATTTAGATCACTGGGGTGCTGGTGGATGCAGATCACTGGGTTGCTGGTGGATTTAAATCATTGGGGTGCTGGTGGATGTAGATCACTGGGTTGCTTGTGTATCTAGATCACTGGGTTCCTGGTGGATGTAGATCACTGGGGTGCTGGTGGATATAGAGCACTGGGGTGCTGGTGGAAGAAGATCACTGGGGTGTTGGTGGATGCAGATCACTGGGGTACTGGTGGATGTAGATCACTGGGTTGCTGGTGGATGGAGATCACTGGGGTGCTGGTGGATGCAGATCACTGGGGTGCTGGTGGATGGAGATCACTGGGGTCCTGGTGGATGGAGATCACTTGGATGCTGGTGGATGTAGGTCACTGGGGTGCTGGTGGATGCAGATCACTGGGGTGCTGGTGGATATAGAGCACTGGGGTGCTGGTGGAAGAAGATCACTGGGGTGTTGGTGGATGCAGATCACTGGGGTGCTGGTGGATGTAGATCACTGGGTTGCTGGTGGATGGAGATGACTGGGGTGCTGGTGGATGGAGATCACTGGGGTGCTGGTGGATGCAGATCACTGGGGTGCTGGTGGATGGAGATCACTGGGGTCCTGGTGGATGGAGATCACTTGGATGCTGGTGGATGTAGGTCACTGGGGTGCTGGTGGATGCAGATCACTGGGGTGCTGGTGGATGCAGATCACTGGGGTGCTGGTGGATGTAGATCACTGGGGTGCTGGTGGATGTAGAGCACTGTGGTGCAGGTGGATGAAGATCACTGGGGTGCTGGGGGATGTAGATCACTGGGGTGCTGGTGGATTTAGATCACCGAGGTGCTGGTGGATTTAGTTCACTGGGGTGCTGGTGGATGTAGATACCTGAGATGCTTGTGGATGTAGATCACTGGCGTCCTGGTGGATGCAGATCACTGGCATGCCCGTGGATGCACGTCACTGAGGTGCTGGTGGATGTAGATCATTGGGGTGCTGGTGGATGTGTATCATTGAGGTGCTGGTGGATGTAGATCACTGGGGTGTTGGTCGATGTAGATCACTGTGGTACTGGTGGATGTAGATCACTGGGGTTCTGGTGGATTTAGATCACTGGGGTGCTGGTGGATGCAGATCACTGGGTTGCTGGTTGATTTAAATCATTGGGGTGCTGGTGGATGTAGATCACTGGGGTGCTGGTGGATGGAGATCACTGGGGTCCTGGTGGATAGCGATCACTTGGATGCTGGTGGATTTAGGTCACTGGGGTGCTGGTGGATGCAGATCACTGGGGTGCTAGTGGATGCAGATTACTGGGGTGCTGGTGGATGGAGATCACTGGGGTGCTGGTGGATGCAGATCACTGGGGTGCTGGTGGATGGAGATCACTGGGGTGCTGGTGGGTAGAGATCGCTTGGGATGTTGGTGGATGTAGATCATTGAGGTGCTGGTGGATGCAGATCACTGGGGTGCTGGTGGATGGAGATCACTGGGGTCCTCGTGGATGGAGATCACTTGGATGCTGGTGGATGTAGGTCACTGGGGTGCTGGTGGATGCAGATCACTGGGGTGCTGGTGGATGCAGATCACTGGGGTGCTGGTGGATGTAGATCACTGGGGTGCTGGTGGATGTAGAGCACTGTGGTGCAGGTGGATGAAGATCACTGGGGTGCTGGGGGATGTAGATCACTGGGGTGCTGGTGGATTTAGATCACTGAGGTGCTGGTGGATTTAGTTCACTGGGGTGCTGGTGGATGTAGATACCTGAGATGCTTGTGGATGTAGATCACTGGCGTCCTGGTGGATGCAGATCACTGGCGTGCCCGTGGATGCACGTCACTGAGGTGCTGGTGGATGTAGATCATTGGGGTGCTGGTGGATGTGTATCATTGAGGTGCTGGTGGATGTAGATCACTGGGGTGTTGGTCGATGTAGATCACTGTGGTACTGGTGGATGTAGATCACTGGGGTTCTGGTGGATTTAGATCACTGGGGTGCTGGTGGATGCAGATCACTGGGTTGCTGGTTGATTTAAATCATTGGGGTGCTGGTGGATGTAGATCACTGGGGTGCTGGTGGATGGAGATCACTGGGGTCCTGGTGGATAGAGATCACTTGGATGCTGGTGGATTTAGGTCACTGGGGTGCTGGTGGATGCAGATCACTGGGGTGCTAATGGATGCAGATCACTGGGGTGCTGGTGGATGGAGATCACTGGGGTGCTGGTGGATGCAGATCACTGGGGTGCTGGTGGATGGAGATCACTGGGGTGCTGGTGGGTGGAGATCGCTTGGGATGTTGGTGGATGTAGATCATTGAGGTGCTGGTGGACGTAGATCACTAAGGTTCTGGTGTATTTAAATCACTGGGTTGCTGGTGGATTTAAATCATTGGGGTGCTGGTGAATGTAGATCACTGGGTTGCTTGTGGATCTAGATCACTGGGTTGCTGGTGGATGTAGATCATTGGGGTGCTGGTGGATATAGAGCACTGGGGTGCTGGTGGAAGAAGATCACTGGGGTGTTGGTGGATGCAGATCACTGGGGTGCTGGTGGATGTAGATCAGTGGGTTGCTGGTGGATGGAGATCACTGGGGTGCTGGTGGATGGAGATCACTGGGGTGCTGGTGGATGCAGACCACTGGGGTGCTGGTGGATGGATATCACTGGGGTCCTGGTGGATGGAGATCACTTGGATGCTGGTGGATGTAGGTCACTGGGGTGCTGGTGGATGCAGATCACTGGGGTGCTGGTGGATGTAGATCACTGGGGTGCTGGTGGATGGAGATCACTTGGGTGCTGGTGGATGCAGATCACTGGTGTGCTGGTGGATGTAGATCACTGGGGTCCTGGTGGGTGGAGATCGCTTGGGATGTTGGTGGATGTAGATCATTGAGGTGCTGGTGGACGTAGATCACTAGGGTTCTGGTGTATTTAAATCACTGGGGTGCTGGTGGATATAGATCACTGGGGTGCTGGTTGAAGAAGATCATTGGAGTGCTGATGGATGCAGATCACTGGGTTGGTGGTGGATATAGATCACTGGGGTGCTGGTGGGTGTAGATCACTGGGTTGCTGGTGGATGTAGATCACTGGGGTGCTGGTGGATATAGATCACTGGGGTGCTGGTGGAAGAAGATCACTGGGGTGTTGGTGAATGCAGATCACTGGGGTGCTGGTGGATGCAAATCACTGGGGTGCTGGTGGATGTAGATGACTGCGGTCCTGGTGGATGTTGATCACTGGAGTGCTGGTGGATTTAGATCACTGTGGTGCTGTTGGATGTAGATCATTGGGTGCAGTTGGATGTAGGTCTCTGAGGTGCTGGTGAATGTAGATCACTGGGGTGTTGGTCGATGTAGATCACTGTGGTACTGGTGGATGTAGATCACTGGAGTTCTGGTGGATTTAGATCACTGAGGTGCTGGTTAATTTAGTTCACTGGGGTGCTGGTGGATGTAGATCACTGAGATGCTTGTGGATGTAGATCACTGGGGTCCTGGTGGATGTAGATCACTGAGGTGCTGGTGGATGTAGATCACTGGTGTGCTGGTGGATGTAGATTACTGAGCTGCTGGTGGATCTAGATCACTGATGTGCTGGTGGATGTAGATCACTGGGGTGCTGGTGGATGTAGATTACTGGGGTGCTGGTGAATGTAGATCACTGGGGTGCTGGTGGATTTAGATCACTGAGGTGCTGATGGATTTAGTTCACTAGGGTGCTGGTGGATGTAGATACCTGAGATGCTTGTGGATGTAGATCACTGGCGTCCTGGTGGATGTAGATCACTGGCGTGCCCGTGGATGTAGGTCACTGAGGTGCTGGTGGATGTAGATTACTGAGGTGCTGGTGGATGTAGATCACTGCGGTGCTGGTGGATGTGTATCATTGAGGTGCTGGTGGATGTAGATCACTGGGGTGCTGGTGGATGTTGATCACTGGAGTGCTGGTGGATTTAGATCACTGTGGTGCTGTTGGATGTAGATCATTGGGTGCAGTTGGATGTAGGTCTCTGAGGTGCTGGTGGATGTAGATCACTGGGGTGTTGGTCGATGTAGATCACTGTGGTACTGGTGGATGTAGGTCACTGGAGTTCTGGTGGATTTAGATCACTGAGGTGCTGGTGAATTTAGTTCACTGGGGTGCTGGTGGATGTAGATCACTCAGATGCTTGTGGATGTAGATCACCGGGGTCCTGGTGGATGTAGATCACTGAGGTGCTGGTGGATGTTGATCACTGGGACGTTGGTGGATGTAGATCACTGAGATGCTGGAGCATGTAGAACACTAGGGTGCTGGTGGATGTAGATCACTGACGTGCTGGTGGATGTAGATCATTGAGGTGCTGGTGGATGTAGATCTCTGAAGTGCTGTTGGATGTAGATCACTGGGTTGCTGGTGGATGTAGATCACTGGGCTGCTGGTGGATGTAGATCACTGGGCTACTGGTGGATGTAGATAACTGGGGTGCTGGTGGATGTAGATCACTGGGGTGCTGGTGGATGTAGATCACTGGGCTACTGGTGGGTGTAGATCTCTGGGGTGCTGGTGGATGTAGATCACTGGGGTGCTGGTGGATGTAGATCACTGGCGTGCCCGTGGATGTAGGTCACTGAGGTGCTGGTGGATGTAGATTACTGGGCTACTGGTCGATGTAGATCACTGCGGTCCTGGTGGATGTAGATCATTGCGGTGCTGATGGATGTTGATCACTGGAGTGCTGGTGGATTTAGATCACTGTGGTGCTGTTGGATGTAGATCACTGGGCTACTGGTGGATGTGTATCATTGAGGTGCTGGTGGATGTAGATCACTGGGGTGCTGGTGGATGTTGATCACTGGAGTGCTGGTGGATTTAGATCACTGTGGTGCTGTTGGATGTAGATCATTGGGTGCAGTTGGATGTAGGTCTCTGAGGTGCTGGTGGATGTAGATCACTGGGGTGTTGGTCGATGTAGATCACTGTGGTACTGGTGGATGTAGGTCACTGGGGTTCTGGTGCATTTAGGTCACTGAGGTGCTGGTGAATTTAGTTCACTGGGGTGCTGGTGGATGTAGATTACTGAGCTGCTGGTGGATCTAGATCACTGAGGTGCTGGTGGATGTAGATCACTGGGGTGCCGGTGGATGTAGATTACTGGGGTGCTGGTGGATGTAGATCACTGAGGTGCTGGTGGATGTAGATCACTGGGGTGCTGGTGAATGTAGATCACTGTGGTCCTGGTGGATGTAGATTACTGAGGTGCTGGTGGATGTTGATCACTGGGACGTTGGTGGATGTAGATCACTGAGATGCTGGTGTATGTAGAACACTAGGGTGCTGGTGGATGTAGAACACTGAGGTGCTGGTGGATGTAGATCATTGAGGTGCTGGTGGATGTAGATCTCTGAGGTGCTGTTGGAAGTAGATCACTGGGTTGCTGGTGGATGTAGATCACTGGGCTACTGGTGGATGTAGATAACTGGGGTGCTGGTGGATGTAGATCACTGGGGTGCTGGTGGATGTAGATCACTGGGCTACTGGTGGGTGTAGATCTCTGGGGTGCTGGTGGGTATAGATCATTGGGGTGCTGGTGGAAGAAGATCACTGGGGTGCTGGTGGATGCAGATCACTGGGGTGCTGGTGGATGTAGATCACTGGGGTGCTGGTGGATGTAGGTCACTGGGGTACTGGCGAATGCAGATCACTGGTGTGCTGGTGGATGTAGATCACTGGGGTGCTGGTGGATGTAGATCACTGTGGTGCCGGTGGATGTAGATCACTCGGTTGCTGGTGGGTGGAGATCACTTGGGATGTTGGTGGATGTAGATCATTGAGGTGTTGGTGGATGTAGGTCACTGAGGTGCTGGTGGATGTAGATCTCTGGGTTGCTGGTGGATGTAGATCACTGGGGTGCTGGTGGATGTAGATCACTGGGGTGCTGGTGGATGTAGATCACTGGGGTGCTGGTGGATTTAGATCACTGAGGTGCTGGTGGATTTAGTTCACTGGGCTGTTGGTGGATGTAGATCACTGAGGTGCTGGTGGATGTAGATCACTGAGGTGCTGGTGGATCTAGATCACTGAGGTGCTGGTGGATGTAGATCACTGTGGTGCTGGTGGATGTAGATCGCTGGGGAGCTGGTGGATGTAGATCATTGGGGTTTTGGTGGATGTAGATCACTGGGGTGCTGGTGGATGTAGATCACTGAGGTGCTGGTGGATGTAGATCACTGAGGTGCTGGTGGATGTAGATTACTGGGGTGCTGGTGGATGTAGATCACTGGGGTGCTAGTGGATGTAGATCACTGGGCTATTGGTGGATGTAGATCAGTGGGGTCCTGGTGGATGTAGATGACTGGGATGCTGGTGAATGTGGATCACTGAGGTGCTGGTGGATGTAGGTCACTGGGGTGCTGGTGGATGTAGATCACTGGGATGCTAGTCGATGTAGATCACTGGGGTGCTGGTGGAATCAAATCACTGGGATGTTGGTGGATATAGATCACTGAGATGCTGGTGCATGTAGAACACTAGTGTGCTGGTGGATGTAGATCACTTGGGTGCTTATGGACGTAGATCTCTGCGGTGCTGGTGGAAGAAGATTACTGAGCTGCTGGTGGATGTAGATCTCTGAGGTGTTGGTGGATGTAGATCACTGAGGTGCTGGTGGATTTAGTTCACTGGGCTGCTGGTGGATGTAGATCACTGAGGTGCTGGTGGATGTAGATCACTGGGGTGCTGGTGGATGTAGATCACTGGGGTGCTGGTGGATGTAGATCACTGAGGTGCTGGTGGATTTAGATCACTGGGGTGCTGGTGGATGTAGATCACTGGGGTGCTGGTGGGTATAGATCATTGGGGTGCTGGTGGAAGAAGATCACTGGGGTGTTGGTGGATGCAGATCACTGAGGTGCTGGTGGATTTAGATCACTGGGGTGCTGGTGGATGTCGCTCACTGCGATGTTCGTGGATGTAGATCATTGAGATGTTTGTGGATGTAGATCACTGGGGTGCTGGTGGACGTAGATCACCGGGATGATGGTGGATGTAGGTCACTGGGGTGCTGGTGGATGCAGATCACTGGGTTGCTGGTGGATATAAATCACTGGGGTGCTGGTGGATGTAGATCACTGGGTTGCTGGTGGATATAGATCACTGGGGTGCTGGTGGATGTAGATCACTGGGGTGCTGGTTGAAGAAGATCACTGGTGTGTTTGTGGATGCAGAATACTGGGGTGCAGGTGGATGAAGATCACTGTGGTGTTGGTGGATGTAGATCACTGAGGTGCTGGTGGATGTAGATCACTGAGGTGCTGGTGGATTTAGATCACTGGGGTGCTGGTGGATGTAGATCACTGGGGTGCTGGTGGGTATAGATCATTGGGATGCTGGTGGAAGAAGATCACTGGGGTGTTGGATGCAGATCACTGGGGTGCTAGTGGATGTAGGTCACTGGGGTACTGGCGAATGCAGATCACTGGTGTGTTGGTGGATGTAGATCACTGGGGTGCTGGTGGATGTAGATCACTGTGGTGCCGGTGGATGTAGATCACTCGGTTGCTGGTGGGTGGAGATCACTTGGGATGTTGGTGGATGTAGATCATTGAGGTGCTAGTGGATGTAGATCACTGGGATATTGGTGGGTGTAGATCAGTGGGGTGCTGGTGGATGTAGATCACTGAGCTGCTGGTGGATGTAGATCAGTGAGGTGCTGGTGGATGTAGATCACTGAGGTGCTGGTGGATTTTGTTCACTGGGGTGCTGGTGGATCTAGATCACTGAGGTGCTGGTGGATGTCGATCATTGAGGTGCTGGTGGATGTAGATCACCTGGGTGCTGGTGGATGTAGATCACTGGGTTGCTAGTGGATGTAGATCACTGGGGTGCTGATGGATTCAGATCACTGGGGTGCTGGTGGATGTGGATCACTGCGATGTTCGTGGATGTAGATCACTGAGGTGTTAGTGGATGTAGATTAGTGGGGTGCTGGTGGATGTAGATCACTGGGATGTTGTTCGATGTAGATCACGGGGGTGCTGGTGGATATAGATCACTGGGGTGCTGGTGGATATAGATCACTGGGGTGCTGGTGGAAGAAGATCACTGGGGTGCTGATGGATGCAGATCACTGGGTTGCTGCTGGATATAAATCGCTGGGGTGCTGGTGGATGTAGATCATTGGGTTGCTGGTGGATGTAGATCACTGGGTTGCTGGTGGATGTAGATCACTGGGGTGCTGGTGGATGTAGATCACTGGGTTGCTGGTGGATGGAGATCACTGGGGTGCTGGTGGATGCAGATCACTGGGGTGCTGGTGGATGGAGATCACTGGGGTGCTGGTGGATGGAGATCACTTGGATGCTGGTGGATGTAGGTCACTGGGGTGCTGGTGGATGCAGATCACTGGGGTGCTGGTGGATGTAGATCACTGGGGTGCTGGTGGATGTAGATCACTGAGCTGCTGGTGGATGTAGATCAGTGAGGTGCTGGTGGATGTGGATCACTGGGGTGCTGGTGGATGTAGATCACTGGACTACTGGTGGATGTAGATCACTGGTGTGCTGGTGGATTTGGATCACTGAGGTGCTGGTGGATTTTGTTCACTGGGGTGCTGGTGTATGTAGATCACTGAGATGCTTGTGGATGTAGATCACTGGGGTCCTGGTGGATGTTGATCACTGGGGTCCAGGTGGATGTAGATCACTGGGTTGCTGGTGGATGTAGATCACTGAGGTTTTGGTGGATGTAGATCACTGGGGTGCTGGTGGATGTAGATCACTGGGATGTTGGTGGATGTAGATCACTGATGTGTTGGTGGGTGTAGATCACTGGAGTGTTGGTGGATGTAGATCACTGAGGTGCTGGTGGATGTAGATCACTGAGGTGCTGGTGGATGTAGATCACTGGGTTGCTGGTGGATGTAGATCACTGAAATGGTGGTGGGTGTAGATCACTGTGGTGCTGGTGGATGCAGATCACTGGGATGTTGGTGAATGTAGATCACTGGACTGCTGATGGACGTAGATCACTGGGGTGTTGGTGGATGTAGATCACTGATGTGTTGGTGGGTGTAGTTCACTGGGGTGTTGGTGGATGTAGATCACTGGGGTGCTGGTGGATGTAGATCACTGGATTGCTGGTGGATGTAGATCACTGGGATGCTGGTGGATGTAGATCACTGGGGTGCTGGTGGATAGAGATCACTGGGGTGCTGATGGATGCAAATCTGTGGGATGCTGGTGGATGTAGATCATTGTGGTGCTGGTGGATGTACATCACTGGGATGTTGGTGGATGGAGATCTCTGGGTTGCTGGTGGACGCAGATCTCTGATGGGGCCTTTTCCATTCATCCTTTCCGTGAAGTCGCCTTGGCTCGTAGCAGAGTCAAGGTATTCTTTGAGTGTGCAGTCCCCTGATGGTCCTTCTCCAGTTTTTCCTAACCTGTAGTAATTATCCCATTCATTCATGTTGATGTGGCACTTCCTCAGGTAGGTCTTTATATTATCCTTGACCTACATTTTCTACCCTGCACTTTGCATCCTAGAGTTGACCCAATAGTAGTTGTTTTGGGTCTCGGGAGTCAGGCATACAAATGGTCCCATCACGATTGGTGTTGAGTTACTACTGTGGCTTTGGAGTTAATGTTTGCTTCCTCCAGGATGCTGGAGTGAGTGCTTTTGTTCTTTCAGCGACCTCTCAGAATCTTTCAGACGTATCTTTGATGGTGTGGTTCTCGGGATTTTCTGTGCCTGCTTTATGATGTCCATGACTCCACTCCACATAGCAAGGAGGGGAGGACTATGGCTTTGAAGATCAAAAGCTTATTGTTGATCTTGATATCCCAATCTTCAAAAACCCTCTTTCTCAGCCTGGCAAAAGCTCCACTCCACAGCGTGTTCTGTGATTTACTTCAAGGTCACTATTGGCTCTTGAAAAAAGTATGCTGCCCAGATTCAGGAAATGATCAGTATTCCCCAGAGGGATGTTGTCAACTTGGCTGGTTGGAGGGTTAGGAGCATGATCTGGAGCAGGTTGCTGTAGGACGTTGGTTTTTTGATGTTTAGACCAAGTCCCAGGAGCTTGTATGCTCTGGCAAAAGTATCTGTCATGCACTGCCTCCTGCTCAGAGGTACAACGGCATTCTTGCCTGCGTATTGGAGATCAATGATGGAAGCAGTTGACACCTTGCTCTTTGCCATGACCCTGTTAAGGTTAAAGAGCCCCCCCTTCTGTTCTGCATGTGGGAGGTCTTGGTCTGTGAGCTGAAGAATGGTGACAATGAAAACAGAAAACAGAGTTGGGGCAGTTATGCCCCCTGTTTGACCCCGCCCCGGTCTCAATTTGAAAGGTGCTGTTGCTGATGACTGCTCACTCATATCGTTGTGCAAGAACTGCAGGATCTTGTGGTACTTCTCTGGGCACCAGAATTTGGACAGTACTTGCCAAGGGGCAGGACGATTTACAGAGCCGAATGCTTTTGTAAGGTCTATGAAGGGCATATAAAATGGAAGATTTTATTCCTGGGCTTTCTCCTGCAATTGATATGCTGTAAAAATGATGTCAGATGTTCCTCTGGCTGGACAGAAGCGACACTGAGACTCAGGCAGCAGATCTTCTGCCAGAGGTGAAAGCCGGTCACGTAACATTTGTGTGTTTACCTATCCTGTTGTAGAGAGCAGGGAATTGCCTCTATAATTCCTGCAGTCAGCTTTGTCACCCTTTTTGAGGAGTGTGACAATCAGGGCGTCCTTGAGTTCAACTGGAATCTTCTTCTGGTCCCAGATCTTGACAAGCAGGTCATGAATATAATTTAAATGTTCTGCGCTACCTTCCTTGAGGATTTCTGCTGGAATTCCATCAGGTGTGGTGGCCTTGTTGTTCCTCAATTTCTTGCAAGTCGTCTGCACCTCTTTGATACTAGGAGCCTTACTCATGTCCTCCTTCATGGGTTGTTGTAGGAGCTGGTTGATGACTTCAATGAGGTCTGATGAGGAAGTCGAGGATCCAGTTGCAGAGGCCCACTTTTGGAGCTTGTTGTTTAGCACTAAGGGTGTTGAACACTCAGCTATAATCAACAAACAGCATCCTGATGTAGGTATTGCTGTTGTCCAGGTGATCCTAGGCGGAGTGGAGAGCCGTTGAGATTGTATCTGCTGCAGACCTATCATGGCGATTGGCAAATTGCAGCAGACCCAGGTCTATGCTGAGGCAGGAGCTGATTTTGATCATGATCAACCTCTCAAAGCACTTCATCACAGTAGATGTGCATGCAACTGGGTGACAGTCATTGAGGCAGCTCACCCTGCTCGTCTTGGGCACTGGCATGACTGTCCCCTTTTGAGGCAGGTAGGAACCTCTGACTGCAGCAGATCCCCACCAGTTTGTTGTGCACAGGTTTTCAGTGGCCGAACAGGTACACCATCAGGGCCTGGTGCCTTGCAAGGGTTCACCCCTCTCAAAAAATATTCTGATGTCAGCCTCCGAGACAGAGATCACAGGGTCACCAGATGCTGCAGGGCTTCACGGAAACCAGTTCTGTTCTCCCTTTCAAAGCATGCATAAAAGGTTTTGAGCTAATGTGGGAGTGAACATCTTACCTATACATAATGTTAGGCTTCACCTTGTGAGCAGTTATTTATTGATTGATTTAGAGATACAAATACAGCACAGAATATGTTATTCTGGCCCTTTGAGCCATGATGCTCGAGTAGTTCAATCTCAGTATCCTCTGTAAGGACATTGTCTGTCCTCCTCGAGGAGTAAGTGAGTTTCCCCAGGTGCTCTCATTTCCTCCCACTGTCCAAAAAGCTTAATTGGTCATTGTGATCAGGCTGATCAGGCTGATCAGGCCACTTTAAATCCTGGAGGGTAACCTGCGAGAGGTGTTTTTTTCCATGCATATCTTGCCTTTGGTTACAGAGTTTGTAGGTCTGAGAGGTGCTGCTAAGAGAAGCTTGTTCTGTAACTGGTCCACACTGCAGTCACGCTGCAATAATGGTGGAGGAAATCAATATTTAGAGGCCAGATAGATCCCAGTCCAGCAGCTGCTGTGTCCTGCTCCCAGCCCAGCAGCTGCTGTGTCCTGCTCCCAGCCCAGCAGCTGCTGTGTCCTGCTCCCAGCCCAGCAGCTGCTGTGTCCTGCTCCCAGCCCAGCAGCTGCTGTGTCCTGCTCCCAGCCCAGCAGCTGGTGTGTCCTGCTCCCAGCCCAGCAGCTGGTGTGTCCTGCTCCCAGCCCAGCAACTGCTGTGTCCTGCTCCCAGCCCAGCAGCTGCTGTGTCCTGCTCCCAGCCCAGCAGCTGGTGTGTCCTGCTCCCAGCCCAGCAGCTGGTGTGTCCTGCTCCCAGCCCAGCAGCTGGTGTGTCCTGCTCCCAGCCCAGCAACTGCTGTGTCCTGCTCCCAGCCCAGCAGCTGGTGTGTCCTGCTCCCAGCCCAGCAGCTGGTGTGTCCTGCTCCCAGCCCAGCAGCTGGTGTGTCCTGCTCCCAGCCCAGCAACTGCTGTGTCCTGCTCCCAGCCCAGCAGCTGCTGTGTCCTGCTCCCAGCCCAGCAGCTGCTGTGTCCTGCTCCCAGCCCAGCAGCTGGTGTGTCCTGCTCCCAGCCCAGCAGCTGGTGTGTCCTGCTCCCAGCCCAGCAACTGCTGTGTCCTGCTCCCAGCCCAGCAGCTGCTGTGTCCTGCTCCCAGCCCAGCAGCTGGTGTGTCCTGCTCCCAGCCCAGCAGCTGGTGTGTCCTGCTCCCAGCCCAGCAGCTGGTGTGTCCTGCTCCCAGCCCAGCAACTGCTGTGTCCTGCTCCCAGCCCAGCAGCTGGTGTGTCCTGCTCCCAGCCCAGCAGCTGGTGTGTCCTGCTCCCAGCCCAGCAGCTGGTGTGTCCTGCTCCCAGCCCAGCAACTGCTGTGTCCTGCTCCCAGCCCAGCAGCTGGTGTGTCCTGCTCCCAGCCCAGCAGCTGGTGTGTCCTGCTCCCAGCCCAGCAGCTGGTGTGTCCTGCTCCCAGCCCAGCAGCTGGTGTGTCCTGCTCCCAGCCCAGCAGCTGGTGTGTCCTGCTCCCAGCCCAGCAGCTGGTGTGTCCTGCTCCCAGCCCAGCAGCTGGTGTGTCCTGCTCCCAGCCCAGCAGCTGGTGTGTCCTGCTCCCAGCCCAGCAGCTGGTGTGTCCTGCTCCCAGCCCAGCAGCTGGTGTGTCCTGCTCCCAGCCCAGCAGCTGGTGTGTCCTGCTCCCAGCCCAGCAGCTGGTGTGTCCTGCTCCCAGCCCAGCAGCTGGTGTGTCCTGCTCCCAGCCCAGCAACTGCTGTGTCCTGCTCCCAGCCCAGCAGCTGGTGTGTCCTGCTCCCAGCCCAGCAGCTGGTGTGTCCTGCTCCCAGCCCAGCAGCTGGTGTGTCCTGCTCCCAGCCCAGCAGCTGGTGTGTCCTGCTCCCAGCCCAGCAGCTGGTGTGTCCTGCTCCCAGCCCAGCAGCTGGTGTGTCCTGCTCCCAGCCCAGCAGCTGGTGTGTCCTGCTCCCAGCCCAGCAGCTGGTGTGTCCTGCTCCCAGCCCAGCAGCTGGTGTGTCCTGCTCCCAGCCCAGCAGCTGGTGTGTCCTGCTCCCAGCCCAGCAACTGCTGTGTCCTGCTCCCAGCCCAGCAGCTGGTGTGTCCTGCTCCCAGCCCAGCAGCTGGTGTGTCCTGCTCCCAGCCCAGCAGCTGGTGTGTCCTGCTCCCAGCCCAGCAACTGGTGTGTCCTGCTCCCAGCCCAGCAGCTGGTGTGTCCTGCTCCCAGCCCAGCAGCTGGTGTGTCCTGCTCCCAGCCCAGCAGCTGCTGTGTCCTGCTCCCAGCCCAGCAGCTGGTGTGTCCTGCTCCCAGCCCAGCAGCTGGTGTGTCCTGCTCCCAGCCCAGCAACTGCTGTGTCCTGCTCCCAGCCCAGCAGCTGGTGTGTCCTGCTCCCAGCCCAGCAGCTGGTGTGTCCTGCTCCCAGCCCAGCAGCTGGTGTGTCCTGCTCCCAGCCCAGCAACTGGTGTGTCCTGCTCCCAGCCCAGCAGCTGGTGTGTCCTGCTCCCAGCCCAGCAGCTGGTGTGTCCTGCTCCCAGCCCAGCAGCTGCTGTGTCCTGCTCCCAGCCCAGCAGCTGGTGTGTCCTGCTCCCAGCCCAGCAGCTGGTGTGTCCTGCTCCCAGCCCAGCAGCTGCTGTGTCCTGCTCCCAGCCCAGCAGCTGGTGTGTCCTGGTCCCAGTCCAGCAGCTGGTGTGTTTTGGATGTTGTAGAGCTTCTTGCAAGTTTCTGGAGCTGCACTTATCTCACCAAATGGAAAGTGCTCCACCTCACCTTATAAATGGTGCAAAAGTTTGGAAGCCAAGGGCAAAGTGACATATTTGTTTGTTTATTTATTGAGAGATACAGCATGGTAAAAAGCCCTTCCATCTTAACAAGACTGCACCACCCAGTGATGCCCGTGTGAACAATGACCATAATAACTTGTACATCACTGGACTATGGGAGAAAATGGGAACACTCAGAGAAAACACACTTGGTCATGGGGAGAATGTGCAAACTCCTTATGGAGAGTGGGGGGATTGAACCCAGGTTGCTGGAGCTGCCATAGTGGTACACTAACTGCTACACCAGCGGTCCCCAACCACCGGGCCGCAGAGCATGTGCTACCGGGCCGCGAGGAGATGATATGATGAGTCAGCTGCACCTTGCCTCATTCCCTCTCACGCCCACTGTTGAGCTTGAACGCACACGAGGTCATTACGCACGCGTTGTCCATGTCAGTGCGGAAGAAGATCAACTCCTCGAGCTCGCAAATGACGGCGGGCTGAAAAGTATGTTTGACATAACATCTCTGCCGGCATTCTGGATCAAAGTCAATCTAAATATCCTGAGACAGCCACAAAGGCACTGAAAACGTTGCTTCCATTTCCAACATATCTCTGCAATGAATGCAACGAAAACTAAATTACTGAATAGACTGGACATAAGGGACCCCGTTCGAGTATAGCTGTCTCCCATCACCCCTTGACAGGACCGTGTTGTTGCAGGGAAACCAGCCCAGGGCTCCCACTGATTCAGCAATATTGGTGTGTTGCAATGATTTTATATGTTCATACGGGGAAAATATGCGGTGTGTTTAATATCCAAATGTTACTTAAAATGTTATGATGCTATTGACTTACAAGTGACTTATAATTGACTTATCACTATATTCATGTAAAGGAAATATGCACCATATGTTTAATATTAAATTCATTAGATAAACCCTTTTAGAAACAAAATTGAGTGTATTAGCCACTGAAAAGTGACTTACAGTTGACTTATCACTTATATTCCAGTCGTGATTAACACCCCCCACTAGGGTTACCAACTGTCCTGTATTTGCTGGGACATCCCATATATTGGGCTAAATTGGTTTATCCCATACAGGACTGCCTTTGTCCCATATTTCCCCCGCTAAGGTAGAGCATTCCTATGAAACCTTTCATGCCGGAATGGTGTAAAGCGAAGAAGCAATTACCATTAATTTATATGGGAAAAATTTTTGATTGTTCTCAGACCCAAAAAAGAACCTACCAAATCATACCAAATCACACATAAAACCTAAAATAACACTAACATATAGTAAAAGTAGGAATGATATGATAAATACACGACCTATATAAAGTAGAAATTATGTATGTACAGTGTAGTTTGACTGAACAGAATCGCCAAAACCGATTTGTAGGAAACAATGGGCACGTACACTCATGCGTACCGCATGTACGTGCACGTCATGCATGTGCAAGGCTTCATGGTCATGGTAGTCTTTCTCGGGGTAAACACAGTGAGAACGTTGGCAACCCTACCCCCCCCCCCCCCCCCCCCCCCCGGTCAGCCAGTCCGCAAGAATATTGTCAATATTAAACCGGTCCGCGGTGCAAAAAAGGGTTGGGGAGCACTGTGCTAAACTACCAAACCACCCTATTGACATGGTGGTAACTTGCTGCAGGATACTTGGGCCCTATTGCCATGTTGTTTACATAAATGGTCCGGTTGAGTTTCTGATCAATAGTGACATCCAGTTTGCTAATAGTGGGGAATTTGAAAATAAGATGGTGAGGTGAATCTAATTTGTCACATCAGCACATGCTTGGATGTTGTCCAGATTGTGCTGTCAGTTGGCGAAAGAGTGTAAGGTGGCGGTAGGTAAAAGATCCGGGCGTGAACTGAGGAGGTGTCGAGGGAACTGAAGGAGATCAGGCAAACAGAGTAAAATGTGGGTAAAAATTGTAGTATCAAGTGTGGCAGAATTACAGAGTTCTGGAATGCTGAGAGTGGGAAGTCCAAGTGACAAACGTGCAGTTAATTGGGAAAGCTCACAGAATGTTATTGTATATTGATTGGGAAATTAATACATTGGTGAGTCCCGACTTGGAGAAATGTGGACGATGTTTCTCAATTGGAAGGATGTGAATGTTTGAAATATTGTGGCATATCGGTGGGGAATATGTGAATGTGTTAGAGCAGTTCAGAGAGGGTTTGTGAGACTGAAAGCAGAATAGATGCACTGGGCTTGTACCATCACCTGATGGAGTTTGGAAGGATGAGAAAGAGCTCATAGGCTCTGAGGAGGAACAGTGGGGATGGGGTGGGTTGTGGAGTTTTTTCTCTCATGGGAGAACTCAGAGCTAGAGGTATAGAACTAACTGGACAACGATGAGGAGAAGTTTTTCTCACTCAGGGGAATAAGTGTTTGAGTATTAGAAGCAGAATCATATTGTCGGTAGGTAAGGTGTTTTAGGGTGGAGAAGCCGCTCACGGGGGATCTCACTGAATAGTGGGCCATGTTTAGAGTTGGATGAGCCAGTGCTCCTGATGCACATTATCATGCTAGAGATCTGAAACGGGATCACTGTGATCACAAGCTCACAAGAATGCTCTGCTATTGCATCTCCGCTATTTCCACAATTTATCAGATCACCTCTTCCCATCAGAACAATAGATTATCTTTCTTCCTTTTCTAAAGAAATGCCTCACCTACTTTAGTCACCGATGACTGCACCTACAGTGTAGATTTGGACAAGTGCCAGTGATAATGCTGGATGCCAGGAGCTTTGCAATGGACTTTGTTCAAACCTCCAGGAAGAACCCACCGGACAGGAAGTCTTCAAGACTAATTATGAGCCTTTAAGACAAATAATACATTGGCATTGGTAGAGTGAAAGAATTTACTGAATACACTCCTTCACTTCATTAAAGCAGCTCATTCTAACTGCTTCTCAATCCTCCGGCATGTTGACCTGTCCGATGGTTTAAGTTGTCACAAATGCAGTGCCTTATCTCTGTCACCTGTGTCAATGGCAGGAGGTACGTAGGAGTATCATCACCTTCAGCTTTCCCACCTATTCACAGCATCCCTAACTGGGAAATGCATCACTGTTATTTCATCATTACGCATTTAATTCCTAGAGCTTCCTTTACCACAAGGACTACAGAGGATCCCTCCCTCCTTCTATTTGCTGTCTTCAACACTCAGTAAAACAGAGGACAGAAAGAAAGAAATCAAAAAGAAAAAAGATCTCAGTGTAAATCCTCCATGGATGCTGCCTGACCTGCTGAGTTCCCTCAGCACTTTGAGTGGGTGCTGAAGGTTTCCAGCACCTGCAGAATGTCTTGTAATTTTTATTCCTGTTCCACACCCCCTTGCCCTCAGCTTCTTTCAGAACATCTCAAAACACTTTATAGCTAATGAAGTTTCCTTCAAACTGTGGATGCTTCTAAAATGCAGGGAAAACTGCAGCTAGGCTTCATCCAACAAGTTCTTGGGTGTGACAGAAAACAGACAACTTTGTTGTAGTTGAGTGCCTGGGGCATGTGAAGAACTGACTATCTGGAGGCTGGAGCTTCTCAGAGCAGGCAACACAGCACAAATCAATGTGTTCTCAATGTAACTGAGCTGGGAAACTCCCAATCTGTTCTACTGTTGTTTGTGGTTTCTTAAATGCACTTCACTAGTGACTTCAGATATACCATAAAAACATAATACCATAAAACGTAGGAGCAGAATTAGGCTATTCAGCCATCAAGTCTGCTCCACCATTCAAACATGGCTGATTTATTTTCCTACTCAACCCTGTTCTCCTGCCTGTGGCAAAGAATTCCACAGATTCACCACCCTCTAGCTAAAGAAATTCCTCTTCATCTCTGTTCTAAAGGGGTGTCTTTCTATTTTGAGGGTGTGCCCTGTGGTTCTAGACTCTCACACTATTGAAAACATCCTCTCCACTCTGTCTAAAACTTCCAATATTCAGTAGGATTCACTGAGATCCCATCCTCCCATTCGTTTAAACCCCTGTGAGTATAAGCCCAGAGTCATCAAGTGCTCCTCATATATTAACCCTTTCATTCCTGGGATCATCCTCATAAACCTCTTCTGAACTCTCTTCAATGCCAGCGCATCCTTTCATAGATACGGGCCTGAAACTGCTTGCAATGCTCCAAATGCAGTCTGATCAATATCTCATAAAGCCTCAGCATGGGATATTCTAGTCCTCTCAAAATCAATCCTAACACCTTACTACCAACGCCACCAGCAAATTAACCAACATTAGGACTCCCAAGTCCTTTTGCAGCTCTGATTTCTGAATTCACTCCCCATTTAGAAAATAGTGTTTGCCTTTATTCCTCCTCCAAAGTGTATGGCCATACACCTCTCTGCACTGTGTTCCATCTGTCATTTCTTTGTCCATTCTCCTAATTTATTAGTCATACTTAATTGATCCCGGGGGAAATTGGTTTTCGTTACAGTTGCACCATAAATAATTAAATAGTAATAAAACCATAAATAGTTAAATAGTAATATGTAAATTATTCCAGGAAATGAGTAATATTCAAGTCCTTCTGCATACTCTCTGCTTTCTCAACACTACTTGCCCTTCCACCTACCTTTGTATCATCCACAAACTTGGCCACAAAGCCATTAATCCCATCATCTGTGTTATTAACATACAACGTGAAAAGAGGTGGACCCAACACCAGCCTCTGTGGAACACATTGGAATGATTGGAAAGCTCTTGGCAGGTCACAGGTTGTGTAAAGTCCTGCCAAAGTACAAGTCCGTTTGCTAATTGATTCTGGCACTCCTTCCGACACATCCAGATTTTGTTTTTAAATCTACAGAGAAGTTTGAAATTAAATTGAGGAAGGAAGATGGTGTTTCGGTGAAATTTAAACAGCTGTTGGAGGACAGCAATGGCTTGCTCTGCGTCTGCAAGTTTCCTGTTGCATCTGACTGTGCCTCTGAGCTGCGACTGAATCCTGGTGACCATCTCAATGTCTCCTTCCACTTCCAGTGCAACAGAGCAAAGGACATTACTGTGGAAGCTACCAGGAATATATGTAAGTACACTCCCTCCTACCACTGTTGATTTAGAGCATGCTGAGTAGTTTGAAGTACTGTTGCCAATTTCCCTTTGCTTTATCATTATGTCATGATTGCAGCTTTAGTGAAATGCCAGGGTGGATCTCCTTAACTAGCTCCCTGTTGTACAGCAGAGGTAAAAATGCAAGCCAAAAATCTGCAGATGCTGGAAATCTGAAACAAAGCCTGGAAAAGCTCAGCTGGTCAGGCAGCATCTGTGAGGGCAGACCTGCCAACAGGATAGATGAGTTTCACAGAGTCTTATACAGATGCCAACAACACCCTTCCTATATCTGTAGAGCAGAGAGGTAACTGTTCCAGTTTTTTGAAGGAGCTGACTGATTAATCATAAATCCCCATTCTTTCCATGAAGCGCTGAATTACCATCCCTTATGAAGTACACTTCAGTTAATTTGCTTGGAGTGCGTTTTCAGGTAGTGGCCTCCAGGGACCAGCAATGTGTCATATCACACAGTAAATTCTCAGTTTCCTATTCCCTCCACTTGTCGGTGCTCAGTAATGCCCTGACAGCAGAGTTTAGACAACTGCCTGTTGCTAGGCTCTGTACACTCTGGAGTTAGTATCATCACTCACAACTGAGGACATGTTGACTAGGCCAGCACTTCGTACCCATCCCCAACTGATAGACAACCTCTTCAATCATATCAGAGGGCAACCAAGGGTCTCTAATATTCTTGTGGTCAGGAATCAGTTACTTACCAGGTCTGGGCAGCAGGTTCCTGTCCTAAATACATCAATGAACCAGGCAAATTTGTACAACCGTCCTATGACCACAAGACCATCACTGAGGTCATTCTTGTGAAGTGCCACAGTTGACGTTGCTGGAGGCTTCTGGGTCTTAGGATGAACGTGCTGTGTTTGAAGAGGTGGTTACTGCTATTGCACTAATGAATGCTCATTTTTGGATAGACATAGGTGCCTGGTCCATCCCGAGGCCTGTGGCTGGGTGAGAATGACAGTGGAGAATGCTGCGTTTGGTGCCAGGGTTCTTTCTCATCCGATCACTCCCTGTAACATTGATGGGGAGAAATTGTACCAGTTCCTTCCAAACGTCCCGTCCCAGTTAACATGACTCTCTGTCTGTCCTTGTTTTCTCATGTGAAGCCTGTAAAGACCAGGAGAAGTGCTCGGTGAAGAATGTCGATCTCATCCTGCCGGCTGAGCTTACCTCCTTGCCAGTACCTCAACAAACATTCAAGTGGGTCCTTGAAGCTCCACCTGAGATGACGATCGAGTTAGCTGCCAAACGGCTAAAGCTCCAACAACTTCTTCCAGGCCGAAGCTGCGATGGCAACTTGACTTACAACATGAGTACATTCTGTGAGAATGGGGCCAGGTCCACAGTGGGTCTCTTCTGTCCTGGCGGAGCAATGGAACTAATCCAGACCACTGACAGTGTGTCATTGGAACTTCTGACATCGGATGGGTGGAACTCCAGTGACCTAGACATCAGCCTGTCCTTCGTTCCACGTGTCACAGGTAGTACGCTAAGCTTGTGCTTGTCCTTCGTTCCACGTGTCACAGGTAGTACGCTAAGCTTGTGCTAGAAGGATGGTTGACTTTTGATTAACAGTAAAAAAATAGAGACTAAACTACAGCTTCAAGGAATTCAGTGTGGGTCAAAGATGTTGTTCAGTAGTAATTATTCTTTAAACAATAGATGTCAATTAATGCACATTGTATCACTTGTTCAGTGCCAAATTAAGGATATCGTCCTGTATGCCTGCCATTGTACATTGGGTCAGCTAGCGGCTGTATCTGCATTCTGTGATATAACTATGTCCGGATTGTGCTGTGGTAACACCAAGCACTCTCAGTTAGCACATAGTGATGTATAACACCATGGGCTTCTATCCTTACCCAGCAACTTCTGGTTAACTTGTGGAAATTTCTATTTAATTCACATGCCATTATCCTGTGACTCCTTTGAATGTTCTTGGTTGGCGTCCGAGTCTCAGCCATCTGTCACTGGGACTTAATACTTGCATACTATGTTCCAGGTGTAGGAATGGTCCCAATCAAACCTGGAGTCGTACTTCCCCAAATCTAGATCGCCTTCATTCTTCCAAATTAACTGATAACAGTGTTATGAACAACATTTAAAAGACACCTGGACAGGAAGGACTTAGCGGAGTATTGATCAAACACAGCCAGTGGGGTTAGTTTAGGATTTGGACATCTTGAATCTGCTTGGAACTGTTTGGGCCAAAGTGTCTGTTTCCATGTTGTGTGACTTGAAAGGATTGCTACATTGTTGGTTGAGGCATTGAACCGAAGTGGTGCTTGCTCATTCAACTGAAATACTGAAGGGGATAGGAAAAGTTCTCCCTATTACCCTACCGCAACATTTACCCTTTAGTCAAGCCACAAAACAGTGAGCCTGGACATTATTTTATGACTGTGTGTGGCAGCGTGCTGAATATAAATTGCTTGTGGGGTACGTCTCCTTCTGCCACATCCCCTCTTTTCCACCCAGTATCCAGATAACCTCTTCTGTACCCATTACTTAAGCCTCTACATCCTTCCTGTAATAGGGTGACCAGAAACTGAATGCAATGCTGCAGATGCAGCCTAACTAAAATTTTACAAAGTTGCAACATAATCTCCTTAGTCTTGGACCCAGTTCCTCAACTAATAAAAGCAAAAATGTTAAATGACTTCTTGACCACCCTGTCAATTTGTTGTAGCCAAGTTCAGGAGCTATGGACTTGGACCCCAAGATCCATCAGTAGGTCAACACTGTTAAGGATTCTATCATTATCTATATACATTCCCCTTTACACTTGATCTCTACAAGTGCAACATCCACCCTTACCCGGATTAAACTGCCATTTGTCCACCATATCTGAAACTGATTTAGATCATGCTGTATTTTTGGAATCTTTACACTCTCTACAACACCACCAATCTTTGTATCATCTGGGAATTTAGTTAGCCATCCATCCAGATTTCATCCAAGGCATTTTATATGCATATCCCTGCAGCACACTACTAGTCACAGACCTCCAGCCAGAATAAGTCCCATTAGCAACTGCCCTCTGCTTCTATGCTCAGGCCTGTTCTGACTCCAGGTGACCAAGTCACCACGTGTTCCATGCAGTACATCAGTAATTAGTTGCCAATAACTATCGGAAAATTTCACTCAGCTGTGTCATTTTCCCTCCCTTGCATCTTCACGCAGTCTGGATATATCTCACTGGGCTCTGGGGCCGTAGCCTCCGTTATACAGACATGGATATAAAATATAGTACAGTACAGCACAGAAACAGACCCCTTGGCCTGTGCTGACCACAATGCAAATAAACAATGCCAACAACATTCATACAAAGTCCACAGCTCCTCCCCTATTCCTTGCATGTTAGGTGCCTGTATAAAAACCTCTGAAACATGACTATCATATCTGATCGATCACCCAATTGGCAGTACGTTTGAAGCACTAACATTAAACTGAATAAACGTCTTTGTCAGCATGGGCACGTATGGAACAAAGAGTCTTTTCTTATGTTGTACAGGTCTATGACTTTATTTGCCCCCCAAAGTGCCAACATCTCACATTTATCTAAGATTAAACTCATCTGCTCTTTCTCCTCCTACATTTCCAGCTGGTCTGAATCCTTTGACAGCTTCCTCACTATCCAAAGTTACATTAATTTTGACCTGCTTAATAGCTCCTCCCTTTAAAGACTCTAGAACATCACCTCGTTGTCCCCTTTTGAAATCTCACAGCAGCTTACTTCTCCTTTCTGAAAAATATAAGTTCCTATTTAAACCTTGCCCACTTCTTGTGCCTCCAGTACGGAGAATATAACTTGGTCACCATAGCAACCTGCTCCCTTCTATTCTTCATTATTTTGAAACTATATGAAAGTTGGTCTTTCCTATCTCCATGTGATATTTACACTCTCCTAACTAATCTTTGAAGCACAAATACAAAATGCTGCCAGAACTCTGCAGGTCAGGCGGCTTCTATGGAAATGAATAAACATCAGGACCGAGAAGGAAGTGGAAAGCCAGGATAAGAAGGTGTAGGTGAAGCCAAATGGATAGATTGTGGGGTTGAAGTGAGAAGCTGGGAGGTGACAGGCGGAAAGGTAAATTGCTGAAGTGGTAGGAATCTGATAGAGCGGAGAGTAGATCATGGGAGAAAGGCAAGGAGGAAGGGCACCGGGAAGGAGGTGACAGGCAGGTGAGGAGAAGAGAAGAGTTCAAAGGGGAACCAGTTTTGGAATGGAAGGAGGAAAGGGTTAGGGGGAAAAATTACCAGAAGTTAGAGTAACGGATGTTCATGCCAAGACAGAATGTGAGGTTTCTCCTCCAACATGAGAGTTGTCAACAGATGCAGGAATGAGAATAGGGATGGGATTAAAATGGTTGGCCACCAGGAAATCTATCCATGTAAAGGGGGCCGCAACAGCGCACTGGATACAGTATATGACCCCAACAGATTCGCAGTGACTCACCTGGAACGACTGTTTGGGGTCCAAATGAGTTGTCATACGAGGAATGGCTCTGGGACTGTACTCACCGGAATTGAGAAGGATGAGGGGGGAATCTCATTGAACCTTTCATATGTTGAAAGGCCTAGACAGAGTAGATGTGCAAAGGGCATTTCCCAAGGTGGGGGAGTCTAGGACAAGAGGGCACAGCTTCAGGATAGAGGAGTGTCCATTTAAAACAGAGATGCGGAGAAATTTCTATAGCCAGAGTGTGGGTGAACTTGTGGGATTTCTTACCACAGGCAGCTGTGGAGAACAGGTGGTTGGGTGTTTTTAAAGCAGAGATTGATAGATTCTTGATTGGATACGGCTTCAAAGCTTACGAGGAGAAGGTTAGATAGTGGGGCTGGGGGGGGGGGGGAAGGATCAGCCTCGATTGAATGGCGGAGCAGACTCGATGGGCCAAATGACCTAATATTGCTTTTATGTCTTATGGGTTAATGGAGGTGAGGGAAGAGGTGTAGCACTTTTCTGCTTGCAGATAAGCTATTGTCTCCTGTGCCATATCCATCATCAACTCTGGTGATCTCCCATCCACTGTCATCAGCCTCATAGTTCCCTTACTCCACACTGGTTGTTTTTAACCACCTACCAAGATCATCAAAACCTGACTGTCTGGGTAAGCCCAATGTTTTCGCCAGCTTCTGCTCCACTGACCAGTGTCTACAAACCTCAGCTCAATTCTGTCCTGTGTTGGTTTATTCCCTTCCCACCCTACATCTGCAACACCTCACATGCTCTGCATGTCCTCAATGACTTTCAGTTCCCTGGCCATGATGAACCTTACTTTTAGCATGGATGTCCAGTCCCTATACACTTCTATCCCCATCAAGAAGGTCTGAAAGATCTCCGCTTCTTTCTGACGACAAACCCAACCATGTTCCCTACTCACCACCCTTTTCCATCTGGTGGAACAAGTCCTCACACTCAAGAATATCTCTGTCAGCTCCTCCTGTGTTCTCCAAAACCCACATGAGCCCCAGCTATGCTTACCTCTTTATTGGCTACATGTTCCCAACTTTCACTGGTAATGCTCCCCAACTCTTACTGCGCTACATTGATGACTGCATTGGTGCTGTTTTCATGCAGCCATGCTGAGCTCATCAATCTCATCAACCTTGCCTCCAACTTCCACCCTGCCCTTAAATTTACTTGGTCCATTCTGGCACCTCTCTCCCCTTTCTCAATCTTTCTGACAGCATCTTTGGGGACAAACTGTCCGCTAATATCTTTTATAAACTTACGAATTCCCACAGCTATCTTGACGAGACCTGTTCCCACCCTGTCTCCTGTAAAAAATGTCATCCTTTTTTCTTAGTTCCTTCAGCTCTGCTGCATCTGTTCCCAGGAGGTGGCTTTCCTGTCCAGGACATCAGTCAAGTCCTCCTCCTTCAAAGCATTGTTTCTCTTCCTCCACCGTCGATGCTGCCCTCACCCCCATCTCCTCCATTTTCAGACATCCCATCTAACCCCATCTTCCTACTACCTTAACAGGGATAGTTTTCTTGTCGTCACCTACTGCCCCATGAGCTGCAGCCATCTTCAGCAGTATCCCATCACCAACCACATCTTTACTTCCCCCCCCCACCGCCCCAGTCTCCACTTTCCACATTGATTAGTCCTTTCACGATTCATTTATCCAATTGCTGCTCATCACCTATACCTCGCTCCCTGCAAGCAATAGAAGTGCCAGTTCACCTCCATTCAGTGCCTGAAGCAGTCCTTCCAGGTGAGGCAGTATTTCACCAGCAAATCTGTTGGGTTCTACTACTGTATCTGGTGCTCCCAATGTGACCTCCTCTTCTTTGGTAAGACCCGGTGTAGAATGGGGGACTATTTTATTGAACACTTCCGCTCCATCCACAAAAAGCAGTATTTCCCATTGACCAACCATTTTAATTCCAATCCCCATTTCCATTCTGACATGTTGGTCCATGGTCCATGGAAAAACCACTCTCAGGTTCGATGATCAACACCTCATATTCCATCAGGGTAGTCGCTAACCTGATGGCATGAACATTGATTTCTCTTAACTTCAGGTCATTTTCCCCCTCCATCTCCTACTCCTCCTTCTACATTTGGCTGTTAACATCCCTCATCACATTATAAAATTAGTTTAAAGATTCCCCAACAGCATGAAAATAAGGATGCTGATTCCGTTCTGGGTCAGCCGTGATACATCCATCTTGTACAGGTCCTTCTGCCCGAGGAGTCACAGTGATCTGGAAATCTGATGTCCTTCATGCAGTAGCATCCCTACAGCTGTACACCTGATGAGAGATTTGGGGTATTAATAGCTTGGAAACAAAAGAGGGAGGCAAAAAGCAGGAGTCATTGAATCTGACAAACAGCCCCAGCATGTCCATGCCAACTATCACATACCCATCTATGTTAATTCCATTCCCCAGCACTTATCCTGTCGCCTCCAGTGCCATGGTAATTTAAGAACTGATGTAGATAATGTTAGATGCTGTGAGAGTGCCTGCCTCCACCACCCTCTCAGGCGATGGTTTTCACATTCCAGCACCCTATGGGTTAAGGACTTTCTTCCTCAGATCCTCTCCTGTCTTCTTACCTCTCACCTTAAAATTCACAATTTTCCACCCAGTCCTGGAGTGAGATTCACTCTGAGGTTCCTTTTCCTCCCTCTCATTGCCTCATGGTTATCCATTCCTTCTAGGAATGCCTTTCCATAGCCTTAAGGGTGACCAACTTCATGGAAGGTTCAGTGTGGTATCTGTACCAGACCCTCAGCTCCGAAATGTTGCATTCAAACTGGCCAAGCCAAAGCACCTCCTACAGATGTAGCTATGCCTATTTCTGAATGACCACGTACTCCAGGCTATAAAGCACACAACTGAGCGCAATGCAACACTGCTAATGTATTCCAATCTGCTTCTCGGTTTCACTGTAATGTAACTCTCAATGTATACACAACTCATTGTCCCTTCCTTCATCCACAGATGACTATATAATGAAAGTCACCCCAGAAGCTGGTTCTTCTGTCAATCTCCTAACACCCAACTGGGAATTAGGAATGCCAAATAAGTTCACAGCATCATGGGATATTTCCATTCAGGAAGACCACGTGGCTGAACTGAGCTTCCTGAATCAGTCAATGCCTCACTGTGAGCACGGACATGTAATTATCAGTGTGGACGAGCAACAGGAGGACTCCAGCTTGATCAGTTACCGGGAAACAGATGCTCTGCCTGATTCGCCCATCACTCTGGCCCACAGATTCTGGCTCAATGTGTCCAACTGCGAGCCTTCAAGTGGACGACTGAACCTCATGTTCCACATGCTGGTAAAGGAGTATGAAGGTAGGCATCTGGTCTTCTAATATCAATCAAAAGTCCACCTCCCCGTATCAGAATAAGTGTGATATCTTCTGAATGTATGAAATAGCACATTCTTGGATTTCGGTCTGTGGTCGGGCTAGTCATGAGCAGCAGATATCCTTCCAGCCCCTTCTACTGCAGTAGGGCATTCAGTCCAGCCCCCAAAATCTCTATCCCCTTCTACTGCAGTAGGGCATTCAGTCCAGCCCCCAAAATCTCTGTCCCCTTCTACTGCAGTAGGGTATTCAGTCCAGCCCTGAAAATCTCTGTCCCCTTCTACTGCAGTAGGGCATTCAGTCTAGCCCTGAAAATCTCTGTCCCCTTCTACTGCAGTAGGGCATTCAGTCCAGCCCCCAAAATCTCTATCCCCTTCTACTGCAGTAGGGCATTCAGTCCAGCCCTCAAAATCTCTGTCCCCTTCTACTGCAGTAGGGCATTCAGTCCAGCCCTCAAAATCTCTGTCCCCTTCTACTGCAGTAGGGCATTCAGTCCAGCCCTCAAAATCTCTATCCCCTTCTACTGCAGTAGGGCATTCAGTCCAGCCCTGAAAATCTCTGTCCCCTTCTACTGCAGTAGGGCATTCAGTCCAGCCCTGAAAATCTCTATCCCCTTCTACTGCAGTACGGCACTCAGTCCAGCCCTCAAAATCTCTGTCCCCTTCTACTGCAGTAGGGCATTCAGTCCAGCCCTCAAAATCTCTATCCCCTTCTACTGCAGTAGGGCATTCAGTCCAGCTCCCAAAATCTCTGTCCCCTTCTACTGCAGTAGGGCATTCAGTCCAGCCCTCAAAATCTCTGTCCCCTTCTACTGCAGTAGGGCATTCAGTCCAGCCCTCAAAATCTCTGTCCCCTTCTACTGCAGTAGGGCAACTGCAGTAGGGCATTCAGTCCAGCCCTGAAAATCTCTGTCCCCTTCTACTGCAGTAGGGCATTCAGTCCAGCCCCCAAAATCTCTGTCCCCTTCTACTGCAGTAGGGCATTCAGTCCAGCCCCCAAAATCTCTGTCCCCTTCTACTGCAGTAGGGCATTCAGTCCAGCCCCCAAAATCTCTGTCCCCTTCTACTGCAGTAGGGCATTCAGTCCAGCCCCCAAAATCTCTGTCCCCTTCTACTGCGGTAGGGCATTCAGTCCAGCCCCCAAAATCTCTGTCCCCTTCTACTGCAGTAGGGCATTCAGTCCAGCCCCCAAAATCTCTATCCCCTTCTACTGCAGTAGGGCATTCAGTCCAGCCCCCAAAATCTCTGTCCCCTTCTACTGCAGTAGGGCATTCAGTCCAGCCCCCAAAATCTCTGTCCCCTTCTACTGCAGTAGGGCATTCAGTCCAGCCCCCAAAATCTCTATCCCCTTCTACTGCAGTAGGGCATTCAGTCCAGCCCCCAAAATCTCTATCCCCTTCTACTGCAGTAGGGCATTCAGTCCAGCCCTCAAAATCTCTGTCCCCTTCTACTGCAGTAGGGCATTCAGTCCAGCCCCCAAAATCTCTATCCCCTTCTACTGCAGTAGGGCATTCAGTCCAGCCCCCAAAATCTCTGTCCCCTTCTACTGCAGTAGGGCATTCAGTCCAGCCCTGAAAATCTCTGTCCCCTTCTACTGCAGTAGGGCATTCAGTCCAGCCCCCAAAATCTCTATCCCCTTCTACTGCAGTAGGGCATTCAGTCCAGCCCCCAAAATCTCTGTCCCCTTCTACTGCAGTAGGGCATTCAGTCCAGCCCCCAAAATCTCTGTCCCCTTCTACTGCAGTAGGGCATTCAGTCCAGCCCCCAAAATCTCTGTCCCCTTCTACTGCAGTAGGGCATTCAGTCCAGCCCCCAAAATCTCTATCCCCTTCTACTGCAGTAGGGCATTCAGTCCAGCCCCCAAAATCTCTATCCCCTTCTACTGCAGTAGGGCATTCAGTCCAGCCCCCAAAATCTCTATCCCCTTCTACTGCAGTAGGGCATTCAGTCCAGCCCCCAAAATCTCTATCCCCTTCTACTGCAGTAGGGCATTCAGTCCAGCCCCCAAAATCTCTATCCCCTTCTACTGCAGTAGGGCATTCAGTCCAGCCCCCAAAATCTCTATCCCCTTCTACTGCAGTCGGTCATTCAGTCCAGCCCTCAAAATCTCTGTCCCCTTCTACTGCAGTAGGGCATTCAGTCCAGCCCCCAAAATCTCTGTCCCCTTCTACTGCAGTAGGGCATTCAGTCCAGCCCCCAAAATCTCTGTCCCCTTCTACTGCAGTAGGGCATTCAGTCCAGCCCTGAAAATCTCTGTCCCCTTCTACTGCAGTAGGGCATTCAGTCCAGCCCTCAAAATCTCTGTCCCCTTCTTCTGCAGTAGGGCATTCAGTCCAGCCCTCAAAATCTCTGTCCCCTTCTACTGCAGTAGGGTATTCAGTCCAGCCCCCAAAATCTCTATCCCCTTCTACTGCAGTAGGGCATTCAGTCCAGCCCTCAAAATCTCTGTCCCCTTCTACTGCAGTCGGTCATTCAGTCCAGCCCCCAAAATCTCTGTCCCCTTCTACTGCAGTAGGGCATTCAGTCCAGCCTCCAAAATCTCTGTCCCCTTCTACTGCAGTAGGGCATTCAGTCCAGCCCTGAAAATCTCTATCCCCTTCTACTGCAGTAGGGCATTCAGTCCAGCACTGAAAATCTCTGTCCCCTTCTACTGCAGTAGGGCATTCAGTCCAGCCCTGAAAATCTCTGTCCCCTTCTACTGCAGTAGGGCATTCAGTCCAGCCCTCAAAATCTCTGTCCCCTTCTTCTGCAGTAGGGCATTCAGTCCAGCCCTCAAAATCTCTGTCCCCTTCTACTGCAGTAGGGTATTCAGTCCAGCCCCCAAAATCTCTATCCCCTTCTACTGCAGTAGGGCATTCAGTCCAGCCCTCAAAATCTCTGTCCCCTTCTACTGCAGTAGGGCATTCAGTCCAGCCCTCAAAATCTCTGTCCCCTTCTACTGCAGTCGGTCATTCAGTCCAGCCCCCAAAATCTCTGTCCCCTTCTACTGCAGTAGGGCATTCAGTCCAGCCCCCAAAATCTCTGTCCCCTTCTACTGCAGTAGGGCATTCAGTCCAGCCCCCAAAATCTCTGTCCCCTTCTACTGCAGTAGGGCATTCAGTCCAGCCTCCAAAATCTCTATCCCCTTCTACTGCAGTAGGGCATTCAGTCCAGCCCCCAAAATCTCTGTCCCCTTCTACTGCAGTAGGGCATTCAGTCCAGCCCTCAAAATCTCTGTCCCCTTCTACTGCAGTAGGGCATTCAGTCCAGCCCTCAAAATCTCTGTCCCCTTCTACTGCAGTAGGGCATTCAGTCCAGCCCCCAAAATCTCTGTCCCCTTCTACTGCAGTAGGGCATTCAGTCCAGCCCTGAAAATCTCTGTCCCCTTCTACTGCAGTAGGGCATTCAGTCCAGCCCCCAAAATCTCTGTCCCCTTCTACTGCAGTAGGGCATTCAGTCCAGCCCTGAAAATCTCTGTCCCCTTCTACTGCAGTAGGGCATTCAGTCCAGCCCTGAAAATCTCTGTCCCCTTCTACTGCAGTAGGGCATTCAGTCCAGCCCTGAAAATCTCTGTCCCCTTCTACTGCAGTAGGGCATTCAGTCCAGCCCTGAAAATCTCTGTCCCCTTCTACTGCAGTAGGGCATTCAGTCCAGCCCTCAAAATCTCTGTCCCCTTCTTCTGCAGTAGGGCATTCAGTCCAGCCCTCAAAATCTCTGACCCCTTCTACTGCAGTAGGGTATTCAGTCCAGCCCCCAAAATCTCTATCCCCTTCTACTGCAGTAGGGCATTCAGTCCAGCCCTCAAAATCTCTGTCCCCTTCTACTGCAGTAGGGCATTCAGTCCAGCCCTCAAAATCTCTGTCCCCTTCTACTGCAGTCGGTCATTCAGTCCAGCCCCCAAAATCTCTGTCCCCTTCTACTGCAGTAGGGCATTCAGTCCAGCCCCCAAAATCTCTGTCCCCTTCTACTGCAGTAGGGCATTCAGTCCAGCCCTGAAAATCTCTGTCCCCTTCTACTGCAGTAGGGCATTCAGTCCAGCCTTCAAAATCTCTGTCCCCTTCTTCTGCAGTAGGGCATTCAGTCCAGCCCTCAAAATCTCTGTCCCCTTCTACTGCAGTCGGGTATTCAGTCCAGCCCCCAAAATCTCTATCCCCTTCTACTGCAGTAGGGCATTCAGTCCAGCCCCCAAAATCTCTATCCCCTTCTACTGCAGTAGGGTATTCAGTCCAGCCCCCAAAATCTCTATCCCCTTCTACTGCAGTAGGGCATTCAGTCCAGCCCTCAAAATCTCTATCCCCTTCTACTGCAGTAGGGCATTCAGTCCAGCCCCCAAAATCTCTGTCCCCTTCTACTGCAGTAGGGCATTCAGTCCAGCCCCCAAAATCTCTATCCCCTTCTACTGCAGTAGGGCATTCAGTCCAGCCCCCAAAATCTCTGTCCCCTTCTACTGCAGTAGGGCATTCAGTCCAGCCCTCAAAATCTCTGTCCCCTTCTACTGCAGTAGGGCATTCAGTCCGGCCCTCAAAATCTCTGTCCCCTTCTACTGCAGTAGGGCATTCAGTCCAGCCCCCAAAATCTCTGTCCCCTTCTACTGCAGTAGGGCATTCAGTCCAGCCCTGAAAATCTCTGTCCCCTTCTACTGCAGTAGGGCATTCAGTCCAGCACTGAAAATCTCTGTCCCCTTCTACTGCAGTAGGGCATTCAGTCCAGCCCCCAAAATCTCTATCCCCTTCTACTGCAGTAGGGCATTCAGTCCAGCCCTGAAAATCTCTGTCCCCTTCTACTGCAGTAGGGCATTCAGTCCAGCCCCCAAAATCTCTATCCCCTTCTATTGCAGTAGGGCATTCAGTCCAGCCCTCAAAATCTCTGTCCCCTTCTACTGCAGTAGGGCATTCAGTCCAGCCCTGAAAATCTCTGTCCCCTTCTACTGCAGTAGGGCATTCAGTCCAGCCCTGAAAATCTCTGTCCCCTTCTACTGCAGTAGGGCATTCAGTCCAGCCCCCAAAATCTCTATCCCCTTCTACTGCAGTAGGGCATTCAGTCCAGCCCTGAAAATCTCTGTCCCCTTCTACTGCAGTAGGGCATTCAGTCCAGCCCTCAAAATCTCTATCCCCTTCTACTGCAGTAGGGCATTCAGTCCAGCCCCCAAAATCTCTGTCCCCTTCTACTGCAGTAGGGCATTCAGTCCAGCCCTCAAAATCTCTATCCCCTTCTACTGCAGTAGGGCATTCAGTCCAGCCCCCAAAATGTCTATCCCCTTCTACTGCAGTAGGGCATTCAGTCCAGCCCCCAAAATCTCTGTCCCCTTCTACTGCTGTAGGGCATTCAGTCCAGCCCCCAAAATCTCTGTCCCCTTCTACTGCAGTAGGGCATTCAGTCCAGCCCTGAAAATCTCTGTCCCCTTCTACTGCAGTAGGGCACTCAGTCCAGCCCTGAAAATCTCTGTCCCCTTCTACTGCAGTAGGGCATTCAGTCCAGCCCCCAAAATCTCTGTCCCCTTCTACTGCAGTAGGGCATTCAGTCCAGCCCCCAAAATCTCTGTCCCCTTCTACTGCAGTAGGGCATTCAGTCCAGCCCCCAAAATCTCTATCCCCTTCTACTGCAGTAGGGCATTCAGTCCAGCCCTCAAAATCTCTGTCCCCTTCTACTGCAGTAGGGCATTCAGTCCAGCCCTCAAAATCTCTATCCCCTTCTACTGCAGTAGGGCATTCAGTCCAGCCCTCAAAATCTCTGTCCCCTTCTGCTGCAGTAGGGCATTCAGTCCAGCCCTCAAAATCTCTATCCCCTTCTACTGCAGTAGGGCATTCAGTCCAGCTCCCAAAATCTCTGTCCCCTTCTACTGCAGTAGGGCATTCAGTCAGGCCCTCAAAATCTCTATCCCCTTCTACTGCAGTAGGGTATTCAGTCCAGCTCCCAAAATCTCTGTCCCCTTCTACTGCAGTAGGGCATTCAGTCCAGCCCCCAAAATCTCTGTCCCCTTCTACTGCAGTAGGGCATTCAGTCCAGCCCCCAAAATCTCTGTCCCCTTCTACTGCAGTAGGGCATTCAGTCCAGCCCTCAAAATCTCTATCCCCTTCTACTGCAGTAGGGCATTCAGTCCAGCCCTCAAAATCTCTGTCCCCTTCTACTGCAGTAGGGCATTCAGTGCAGCCCTGAAAATCTCTATCCCCTTCTACTGCAGTAGGGCATTCAGTCCAGCCCTGAAAATCTCTATCCCCTTCTACTGCAGTAGGGTATTCAGTCCAGCCCCCAAAATCTCTATCCCCTTCTACTGCAGTAGGGCATTCAGTCCAGCCCTCAAAATCTCTATCCCCTTCTACTGCAGTAGGGCATTCAGTCCAGCCCCCAAAATCTCTGTCCCCTTCTACTGCAGTAGGGCATTCAGTCCAGCCCCCAAAATCTCTATCCCCTTCTACTGCAGTAGGGCATTCAGTCCAGCCCTCAAAATCTCTGTCCCCTTCTACTGCAGTAGGGCATTCAGTCCAGCCCTGAAAATCTCTGTCTCCTTCTACTGCAGTAGGGCATTCAGTCCAGCCCTGAAAATCTCTATCCCCTTCTACTGCAGTAGGGCATTCAGTCCAGCCCTCAAAATCTCTATCCCCTTCTAGTGCAGTAGGGCATTCAGTCCAGCCCTGAAAATCTCTGTCCCCTTCTACTGCAGTAGGGCATTCAGTCCAGCCCCCAAAATCTCTGTCCCCTTCTACTGCAGTAGGGCATTCAGTCCAGCCCCCAAAATCTCTGTCCCCTTCTACTGCAGTAGGGCATTCAGTCCAGCCCCCAAAATCTCTGTCCCCTTCTACTGCAGTAGGGCATTCAGTCCAGCCCCCAAAATCTCTGTCCCCTTCTACTGCGGTAGGGCATTCAGTCCAGCCCCCAAAATCTCTGTCCCCTTCTACTGCAGTAGGGCATTCAGTCCAGCCCCCAAAATCTCTATCCCCTTCTACTGCAGTAGGGCATTCAGTCCAGCCCCCAAAATCTCTGTCCCCTTCTACTGCAGTAGGGCATTCAGTCCAGGCCTCAAAATCTCTGTCCCCTTCTACTGCAGTAGGGCATTCAGTCCAGCCCCCAAAATCTCTATCCCCTTCTATTGCAGTAGGGCATTCAGTCCAGCCCCCAAAATCTCTGTCCCCTTCTACTGCAGTAGGGTATTCAGTCCAGCCCTCAAAATCTCTGTCCCCTTCTACTGCAGTAGGGCATTCAGTCCAGCCCCCAAAATGTCTGTCCCCTTCTACTGCAGTAGGGCATTCAGTCCAGCCCTCAAAATCTCTATCCCCTTCTACTGCAGTAGGGCATTCAGTCCAGCCCTGAAAATCTCTGTCCCCTTCTACTGCAGTAGGGCATTCAGTCCAGCCCTCAAAATCTCTGTCCCCTTCTACTGCAGTTGGTCATTCAGTCCAGCCCTCAAAATCTCTATCCCCTTCTACTGCAGTAGGGCATTCAGTCCAGCCCCCAAAATCTCTGTCCCCTTCTACTGCAGTAGGGCATTCAGTCCAGCCCTCAAAATCTCTATCCCCTTCTACTGCAGTAGGGCATTCAGTCCAGCCCTGAAAATCTCTATCCCCTTCTACTGCAGTAGGGCATTCAGTCCAGCCCTCAAAATCTCTGTCCCCTTCTACTGCAGTAGGGCCTTCAGTCCAGCCCTGAAAATCTCTATCCCCTTCTACTGCAGTAGGGTATTCAGTCCAGCCCTGAAAATCTCTGTCCCCTTCTACTGCAGTAGGGCATTCAGTCCAGCCCTCAAAATCTCTGTCCCCTTCTACTGCAGTAGGGCATTCAGTCCAGCCCCCAAAATCTCTATCCCCTTCTACTGCAGTAGGGCATTCAGTCCAGCCCTCAAAATCTCTATCCCCTTCTACTGCAGTAGGGCATTTAGTCCAGCCCCCAAAATCTCTGTCCCCTTCTACTGCAGTAGGGCATTCAGTCCAGCCCCCAAAATCTCTGTCCCCTTCTACTGCAGTAGGGCATTCAGTCCAGCCCTCAAAATCTCTATCCCCTTCTACTGCAGTAGGGCATTCAGTCCAGCCCCCAAAATCTCTGTCCCCTTCTACTGCAGTAGGGCATTCAGTCCAGCCCTCAAAATCTCTATCCCCTTCTACTGCAGTAGGGCATTCAGTCCAGCCCTGAAAATCTCTATCCCCTTCTACTGCAGTAGGGCATTCAGTCCAGCCCTGAAAATCTCTGTCCCCTTCCACTGCAGTAGGGCATTCAGTCCAGCCCCCAAAATCTCTATCCCCTTCTACTGCAGTAGGGCATTCAGTCCAGCCCTGAAAATCTCTGTCCCCTTCTACTGCAGTAGGGCATTCAGTCCAGCCCTCAAAATCTCTGTCCCCTTCTACTGCAGTAGGGCATTCAGTCCAGCCCTCAAAATCTCTATCCCCTTCTACTGCAGTAGGGCATTCAGTCCAGCCCCCAAAATCTCTGTACCCTTCTACTGCAGTAGGGCATTCAGTCCAGCCCCCAAAATCTCTGTCCCCTTCTACTGCAGTAGGGCATTCAGTCCAGCCCTCAAAATGTCTGTCCCCTTCTACTGCAGTAGGGCATTCAGTCCAGCCCCCAAAATCTCTGTCCCCTTCTACTGCAGTAGGGCATTCAGTCCAGCCCTGAAAATCTCTGTCCCCTTCTACTGCAGTAGGGCATTCAGTCCAGCCCTCAAAATCTCTGTCCCCTTCTACTGCAGTAGGGCATTCAGTCCAGCCCCCAAAATCTCTATCCCCTTCTACTGCAGTAGGGCATTCAGTCCAGCCCTCAAAATCTCTATCCCCTTCTACTGCAGTAGGGCATTTAGTCCAGCCCCCAAAATCTCTGTCCCCTTCTACTGCAGTAGGGTATTCAGTCCAGCCCCCAAAATCTCTGTCCCCTTCTACTGCAGTAGGGCATTCAGTCCAGCCCTCAAAATCTCTATCCCCTTCTACTGCAGTAGGGCATTCAGTCCAGCCCCCAAAATCTCTGTCCCCTTCTACTGCAGTAGGGCATTCAGTCCAGCCCTCAAAATCTCTATCCCCTTCTACTGCAGTAGGGCATTCAGTCCAGCCCTGAAAATCTCTATCCCCTTCTACTGCAGTAGGGCATTCAGTCCAGCCCTGAAAATCTCTGTCCCCTTCCACTGCAGTAGGGCATTCAGTCCAGCCCCCAAAATCTCTATCCCCTTCTACTGCAGTAGGGCATTCAGTCCAGCCCTGAAAATCTCTGTCCCCTTCTACTGCAGTAGGGCATTCAGTCCAGCCCTCAAAATCTCTGTCCCCTTCTACTGCAGTAGGGCATTCAGTCCAGCCCTCAAAATCTCTATCCCCTTCTACTGCAGTAGGGCATTCAGTCCAGCCCCCAAAATCTCTGTACCCTTCTACTGCAGTAGGGCATTCAGTCCAGCCCCCAAAATCTCTGTCCCCTTCTACTGCAGTAGGGCATTCAGTCCAGCCCTCAAAATGTCTGTCCCCTTCTACTGCAGTAGGGCATTCAGTCCAGCCCTCAAAATCTCTGTCCCCTTCTACTGCAGTAGGGCATTCAGTCCAGCCCTCAAAATGTCTGTCCCCTTCTACTGCAGTAGGGCATTCAGTCCAGCCCCCAAAATCTCTATCCCCTTCTACTGCAGTAGGGCATTCAGTCCAGCCCTGAAAATCTCTGTCCCCTTCTACTGCAGTAGGGCATTCAGTCCAGCCCTCAAAATCTCTATTTCTCCCAAACACCTCAAAGCACTGATATCTGACAGTGCAGGTCAAAAGGAGGATCTCCTGTGGGACAATCTAGTTTGCAACCTAGAGCTACTCAGAATAAGTCTGTCATTGAAAAGGGAAATAAGGAAGCATCTCCTTGCTTTGGAGAATTCTCTACCTCACGCTCCATTCATGATGGATCAGTAAATGCACTCAGGGACAGGTCAGACAGATTCACGGTTAGTGGGTAGGGCGGCGATGTAATTGGGAACAGAAGAGAAATTGGAGATGAGGCCAAGTTCAGATCAGTCACAGTTTCATTAAATTGGAAAGCAGTCTGGCAAGGCCAAAGAACAGCCATTTCTGTCTTCTGTTTTGTACATTGGCTTGGCAAAAGGAACCAGAGGATGGTAGTAAGGGTTGTTTCTGAAATTGGAGGCCCATAGCCAGCGGCGTGTCACAGGAATCTGAGCTGAGTGCAATGTAGTTAGTCATCTACATTAAGGATTTGAATGAAAGGGAGGACATCCTGAAGAAAGTGAGAACATTGTGGAGGAATTATCGACTGAGTGGAAGTCAAAAAACAGGAAAGGAGCAATCACTATATTGAAAGTAATCTATACTCTCCTCACCACCCCCCAATAGCAATAGAGACATCAAAGAACAGATCTGGAGGTAAATTTTGGAAAGTTGCAAAAATAACACGGTTGTAGTTGGATGATTTCAACTTCCTGAATACTGATTTGCACTCCCTTAGTGCAAAAGGTTCAGGTGGGACAGAATTCGTTAGGTGTGTCCAGGAACTATTCCTGTCGCGATATGTAGACAGGCAAGCTAGAGGAAAGGCCATACTGGATCTGCTTCTAAGAAATGAACCTGGTCAGGTATTGGATCTCTCAGTGGGTGAGCTTTTGAGACAGTAATCACAACTCCCTGACCTTTAATATAGCCTTGAAGATGGATAGGAGCAGTTGGTATGAGAAACTGTTGAATTTGGGGAGATGGAATTATGATGCTATCAAGCAGAAATAGGGAACAGATGTACTCAGGGAAATGCACATTGGAAACACAGAGGCTGTTTAGCAAGTACTTGCATGCGGTTCTGGTTAGATTTGTCCCACTGAGGCAGGGAAAGGATGGTAGTGTGAAGGAACCATGGTTGAAAAGAGATTTGGAATATCTAGTCAAGAGGAACATAGAAACTTAATGTGCAGCAAGCAAGGAATAGACAGAGCTTTAGAGAGTTACAAGGTAGCCAGGAAGGGGCTTAAGAACAGACACAGGAAAACTGGAAGGAGACAGGAGAAGGCCTTGATGAGTAGGGTTAAGGAAAACCCCAAGGCGTTCTACACTTCCGTGAAGAACTGGAGGATAACTAGAATGAGGGGAGGATCGGTCAGGGGTAGAAGAGGAAGCATGTGTCTGGAGTCAGAGGAGGTAGGGGGAGGTCCCTAATGAACACTTGCTTCAGTATTCATTGATCAGAGGGACCTTGATGTTTGTGAGGACAGGGTACTACCGGCTGATATTCTAGAACATGTCAATGTTAAGTAAGAGGATGTGATGGAATTTTTGATAAACTTAGGATAAGTCCTGGACCAGGTAGGATATATCCTAGGTTATTATGGGAAGCGAGAAAAGATTGCGACACCTTTGAAGATCTTTGTGTCCTATCTGGCCACAAGTGATTAGAAGTTGGCAAATGTTATTCAGGAAGGGAAGAGGGGATAACCTTGGGAATTATAGACGATTGAGTCTTACTTCAGTGGTGGGCAAGTAAAAGACAGGATTTCTGAGCATTTGGAGAAGCATAAAGTAGTCAGGTTAGGAACAGTCAGCATGACTTTGTGAGGGGTAGGTCATACCTTACGAGTGTCATTGGATTCTTTGAGGAAGTAATGATAAAGGTACACACTGAGCAAGAGTCTAAGGCACACTAGGGTGCCCAGGAATTCTGCACAGTACTACACTCCCTGGAGCAGAGAGGGAGCTTGTAAACCTGGAGGGAGCAAAGGATGTTGGGAATGGCCAGAGTGGCGTATCATGGGAGGGGCGTGGGACAGGTGGCAGAGAAGAGGTACCAGGGGCAGGCGTTGGCGCAAATGTATACACTCAAAGATTTGAATCACTAGGCAGGGTCATTTGATTTCAAACAATTGGTGTATTGACAGGACACCAGAGGGGCATTATAGAATGTCTCTCTGATGCTTCCGTTCCCTCCCCTTCTCAACCATGATTCCCCTCTCCCTTCCCCCTATCTGATCTCATTCCACAATAGAGATCCATATCAGAATTAGGTTTACTCACATATGTCATGAAATGTGTTTTTGTGGCAGCAGTACAGTGCAATTCATACAATTACTACAGTACTGTGCAAACATCTTGGACACCCTCACTATATATACGTATGTGCCTAAGACTCCTGCACAGTACTGCAGAGCAGTGGATGTGGTGTATTTGGATTTTAATAAGGCACTTGATAAGATTCCCCATGGTAGGATCATTCAGAAAGTAAGGAGGCATGGGATCCAGGGAGACCTAGCTATGTAGAATCAAAATTGGCTTGCCCATTGAAAGCAGAATGTGATTGTAGATGAAATGTATTCTGCCTGGAGACTGGTGACCCATGGTGTTCTGCAGGGATCTGTTCTGGGATCTATGTTTCTATGTTTAATAATAGACTCAAACACTTTGCCAGCCACGGAGGTTAGGCTAACTGGCCTATAATTTATTTTGCCTTCCTCTCTTCTTAAAGAGTGGAGTGCATTCTTCCATTCCTCTGGGATCATGCCAGAATCAAGTGATTCTTGAAGATAATGACTAATGCATCCATTATCTCTTGAGCAACCTCTCTCAGGACTCTGGGGTGTAGTCCATCTGGTCCAGGTTAAGACCTTTCAGTTTGCCACACTGCCGGTGTCTTCCACAGTGAAGGTTATGCAAAGTATCCATTAAGTTCATCTGCCATATCTTTGTCCCCCATTACTACCTCACCAGCATCATTTTCCAGTCATCCAATATCAACTCTCACCTGCCTTTTACTCTTTAGATAACTGGAAAAAGCTTTTAGTATACTGCTTTATATTATTGGCTTTTTGCCATCATATTCCATTATTTCCCTTCTTATAACTTTTTTAGTTGTGTTTTGTTGGATTTTGAAGCTTCCCAATCATCCAACTTCCCACTCACTTTTGCTCCCTTATATGCCCTTTCCTTGGCTTTTATGCAGTCCTTAACTTCCCTTGTCAGCAATGGTTGCCTCGCCTGCCATTTGAGAACTTCTTTCTCTGTGGGACATATCTATCCTGCGCCTTGTGAACTATTCCCAGAAACTTCAATCATCCCTGCCAGTATCCTCCTTCAATTCACCTGGGTAAGCTCCTCCCTCATGCCTCTTTAATTCCCTTTATTCCATTGCGATACTGATACATGTGACTTATGCTTCTCCCTCTCAAACTGCAGTATGAATTCAATCCTATTATGATCAATTTTTCCTAAGGGTTCCTTTATATTAAGCTCCCTAATAAGATCTGGGTAATTACACAACACCCAATCTGAGATAGTCTTTCCCTGAGTAGGCTCAAGTACAAGTGCTCTAAAAAGCCATCTCATAGGCATTCAACAAATCCCCTCTCTTGTGATCTGATAGCAACCTGATTTTCCCAATCTCCTTGCATATTGAAGTCCCTTATTACAATTGTAACAGTACCCTTATTACAAGCCTTTTCCAGCTCCCTTTGCAACCTCAACCTCACATCTTGGCTACTATTTGGAGGTCTATATATGATCCCCATAATGTTTTTTTTTACCTTTGCAGTTTCTTAACTCCATCTACAAAGATTCAACATTCTCTGACCCTATGTCACCTCTTACCAATAATTCCTGTCTCACACCACCGCCTATGCTTTCCTGTTGTCCTTTCAATACGAAGTATACACTCTGATGTTCAGCTCCCACTATGACCCTCTTTCAGCCACGACTCAGTGATGCCCACAACGTCAATCTCTAATTGCGCCACAAGTTTATCCACCTTATTCTGAATGCTATGCACATTTAAATACAGCGCCTTCAGCTCTGCTTTCTTCACCCTTTTGAATTTTGCCTCTGTGATACAATTCAACCCTTTGCTCGGTCAGTCACTGGCTTGTCTTTCCTTACATTCATGTTACACCCATGATCTACTTGTAAACCTGCAGGATCATGCTCAACTCTATCTTACTGGTTCCCATCCCCTGCCATAGTTTAAATATTGGGGCATTTAAGAAACTCTCGGATAGGTACATGGATTAAAATACTAGTGGAGATCTCTGTGGGAGAAAATGGTTGGATTGATCTTAGAACAGATTAACAGGTTGAAACAAATCATGGGCTGAGGGGCCAGTACGATGCTGTAATTTTCTATGTTCTATGAAAGTGTAGGCAGCAGTAAATTTGTAGAGGACACCAGGATTGGTGGTGAAGTGGACAATGAAGAAGGTGCCTAAGGTTACAACAGGATCTAGATCAACTGGTAGATGGGGGAACAAATGGCAAATGGAATTTAACTTAGACAAGTATGAAGTGATGCAATGTGGGAAATTAAGCCAGGACAGGACATAGACAGTGAATGGTGAGGCTGCGAGGGAATGTTATAGAACAGTCAGACTGAGGAGAACAGATACATAGTTCCCCACAAGTGGGAGAAAGGTAGTCAGTGTAGTGAAGAATACATTTGTTGCATTTGCCTACATCAGTTGGGATAACACCATAAGACATAGGGGCAGAATTAGGCCATTCAGCCCATTGAGTCTGCTCCGTCATTTCATCATGGCTGATCCCGGATCCCACTCAACTCTATACACCTACCTTCTTGCCATATCCCTTGATGCCATGACCGATCAAGAAGCCTTAAACATACCTAGAGATTTGGCCCCCACAGACTACCTCTGTTCTAAAAGATCGCCCCTCAATGTGCCCTCTAGATCTGGATACCCCTACCATAGGAAAGTCCACCCTATCTAGTCCTTTCAATGCTTGGTAGATATCAGTGAGATCCCCACATATTCGTCTAAATTCCAACGACAAATGCTCCTCATGTGTTAACCCCTTCATTCCCAGAAACATCCTCATAGACCTCCCCTGGACACTCTCTCCAATGACAACACATCCTTTCTGAGATATGAGGCCCAAAACTGTTGACAATACTCTAAGTGCAGCCTGACTAGTGTCTAAGAAGCCCCGGCATTATCTCCTTGCTTTTATATTCTATTCCCCTTGAAATAAATGTCAGCATTGCATTGGCCTTCTTTACCACAGATTCAACCTGTAAATTAAACTTCTGGGAGCCTTGCATGAGGACTCCTAAGACCCTCTGTACCTCTGATGTTTGAACCTTCTCCCCATTTAGATAACTATTGTTAAATAGTGCATTATCATACATTTCCCAACACTGTATTCCCTCAGCCCCTCTTTTGCCCATTCTTCCATTTTGTCCAAGTCTTGCTCCAGTCGTATTCTTCCTCAGCACTACCACCCCTCCACCCATCTTCAAATCATCTGCAAACTTTTCCACAAAGCCATCAATTCCATTATCCAAATCACTGACAAACAATGTGAAAAGTAGCGCTCCCAATACTGACCCCTGAGGAACACCACTAGTCACTGGCAGCCGACTAGAAAAGGCCCCTTTTATTCCCACTCACTGTCTTCTGGCTATCAGAAGACAGCAGAGTATTTTAAGTCATTCTAGATGTGGTAAGCTGTGTGGGGGAGGATTCAGAGAAGGTGCTGCAGCAAAATGTCACTGGGGCTGGAAGTCCCTGGTTATAAGGAGAGATGGGATAGGCTGGGAAGGTTTTCCATGGAATGTGGGAAGTTGAGGGCTGATCTTGTATATAAAATCATGAGGGGCACAAATAAGGTGAATGATCAAAGTCCTTTTTCCCAGGGTAACATAATAGAGGGCATAGGTTTAAAGTGAAGGGGGAAATATTTAAAAGGGGCTGAGGGGCTACTTATCTGTGGGAGGTATATGGAACAGCCAGTCAGAGGGCGAGGTGGAGGTGGAAACATTTACAATGTTTAGACTATAAGATAAAGGAGCAGCATTAGGCCATTTGGCCCATCGAGTCTGCTCCACCATTTAACCATGGCTGATCCTTTTCTCTCCTCCTCAGCCCCACTACCTGACCTTTTCCCCGTAACCTTTGATGCCGTGTCCAATCAAGAACCTATCAAGCTGTGCCTTAAATACACCCAGTGACCTGGCCTCCACAGCTGCATGTGGCAACAAGTTACACAAATTCACCACCCTCTGGCTAAAGGAATTTCTCTGCATTTCTGTTTTAAATGGACACCCCTCTATCCTGAGGCTGTGCCCTCTTGTCCTAGATTCTCCTACCATGAGAAATGTCCTTTCCACATCTACTCTGTCTAGGCCTTTCAACATTCAAAAGGTTTCAATGAGATCCCTTCTCATCCTACTAAGTTCCAGCAAGTACAGACCCAAAACTATCAAACATTCCTCGTATGATAACCCTTTCATTCCCGGAATCATCCTTGTGAACCTCCTCTGGACCCTCTCCAATGCCAGCACATCTTTTCTTAGATGAGGAGCCCATAACTGTTCACAATACTCAAGGTGAGGCCTCACCAGTGCCTCAGCATCACATCCCTGCTCTTGTATTCTAGACCTCTTGAAATGAATGCTAACATTGCATTTGCCTTCCTCACCACTGACTCTCCCTACAAGTTAACCTTTAAAAGACATTTGGACAAGTTTGTGAAAAGTGGTTCACAGAGTAGGTGATATTGCACCACCCCTCTCCCACCTACCTGCGGGTGGTGGGAGTTTCTAACAGGGCGATAAAGATAAAGGCAGTGGTGGGAGTGCTTGGTAGCAAGGGACAGCTGGGGGGGCTATAGGCTCAGTTTAAGAACTAATGGCACGATCACCTCATCTCTTACTAACCGACTGTTCTCTTAGGCTTCGCTCAAAGTGTGTTCTAGTTCTGACACCAATGTGACACTTCTGTATTTTGCATATCATGGGGAATCTGGACGGAAGAAATTGTGTTACATCCAGGCCCAGCCCACATATTATTGTCTTTCACTACTGTGGTAACAGTGTTAGCTGATATGATTCCCATAATAACCATATAACCATATAACAATTACAGCACGGAAACAGGCCATCTTGGCCCTTCTAGTCCGTGCCGAACTCTTACTCTCACCTAGTCCCACCGACCTGCACTCGGCCCATAACCCTCCATTCCTTTCCTGTCCATATATCTATCCAATTTAATTTTAAATGACAACATTGAACCTGCCTCAACCACTTCTGCTGGAAGCTCGTTCCACACAGCTACCACTCTCTGAGTAAAGAAGTTCCCCCTCATGTTACCCCTAAACTTTTGCCCTTTAACTTTCAACTCTTGTCCCCTTGTTTGAATCTCCCCCATTCTCAATGGAAAAAGCCTATCCACGTCAGCTCTATCAATACCCCTCATAATTTTAAACACCTCTATCAAGTCCCCCCTCAACCTTCTACGCTCCAAAGAATAAAGGCCCAACTTGTTCAACCTTTCTCTGTAACTTAGGAGATGAAACCCAGGTAACATTCTAGTAAATCTTCTCTGTACTCTCTCTATTTTATTGATATCTTTCCTATAATTCAGTGACCAGAACTGTACACAATACTCCAGATTTGGTCTTACCAATGCCTTATACAATTTCAACATTACATCCCAACTCCTATACTCAATGCTCGGATTTATAAAGGCCAGCATACCAAAAGCTTTCTTCACCACCCTATCCACATGAGATTCCACCTTCAGGGAACTATGCACCATTATTCCTAGATCCCTCTGTTCTCTGTTGATTAGTCCTACCAAAATGTAGTACCTCACATTTATCAGCATTAAATTCCATCTGCCATCTTTCAGCCCGCTCTTCTAACTGGCCTAAATCTCTCTGCAAGCTTTGAAAACCTACGTCATTATCCACAACTCCACCTATCTTAGTATCATCTGCATACTTACTAATCCAATTTACTACCCCATCATCCAGATCATTAATATATATGACAAACAACATTGGACCCAGTACAGATCCCTGAGGCACACCGCTACACTCTGTCCTCCAATCTGACACACAGTTATCCGCCACTATTCTCTGGCGTCTCCCATCCAGCCACCGCTGAATCCATTTTACTACTTTATACTTATACTTTGTACTTTATACTTTATTGTCGCCAAACAATTTATACTAGAACGTACAATCACAGCGATATTTGATTCTACGCTTTCCGCTCCCTGGTTTACAAATATTAAATACTAAAAATATTAAAAGTAGTAAAAATTAGTCAATATTAAAAAATTTAAATTAGAAATCATAAATAGAAAATAGAAAATAGATAAAATACCTAAATATTAAATACTTAAATATAAAATTCTTAAATATAAAATACTTAAATATTAAATACTTCAATATTACAATTGCCTAACAATTGAACCTTCCTAACTAACCTTCTGTGGAGCCTTGTCAAAGGCCTTACTGAAGTCCATATAGACAACATCCACCGCTTTACCCTCGTCAACTTTCCTAGTAACCTCTTCAAAAATTCAATAAGATTTGTCAAACATGACTTTCCATGCACAAATCCATGTTGACTGTTCCTAATCAGACCCTGTCTATCCAGATAATTATATATACCATCTCTGAGAATACTTTCCATCAATTTACCCACCACTGACGTCAAACTCACAGGCCGATAACTGCTTGGTTTCCTCTTAGAACCCTTTTTAAACAATAGAACCACATGAGCAATACGCCAATCCTCCGGCACCATCCCCGTTTCTAATGACATTTGAAATATTTCTGTCAGAGCCCCTGCTATTTCCACACTAACTTCCCTCCAGGTCCTAGGGAATATCCTGTCAGGACCAGGAGACTTATCCACTTTTATATTCCTTGAAAGCTCCAGTACTTCCTCTTCTCTAATGATCATAGTTTCCATAACTACCCTATTTGTTTCCCTTACCTTACACAATTCAATATCCTTCTCCTTAGTGAATACTGAAGAAAAGAAATTGTTCAAAATCTCCCCCATCTCTTTTAGCTCCGCATATAGCCGTCCACTCTGATTCTCTAAGGGACCAATTTTATTCCTCACTATCCTTTTGCTATTAATATAGTCAAGCAATGATGGAATTCCTGTGAATTAGAGCATAGTGTTCAATGGGGCAAAGTTCAAAATCTGCCCTTTCGAATGGTCTTGTCCGTATTTCCCTAGTCCACAGCCCAACCAAGGTTTCGCTGTCCTATGTTATTTACCTTCATGTAGAAAGTCAGGTTTTGCCTGAACTATGATGACTACGTAACTTTCCTCATCATAGCTGTTGAGGTTAGAGCAGGGAAAGTGTGGTGAAAAGGTTTGAAAGGGTCCACAGAAATTTAAGTGTTTTGAAATTTTTTTCTCTGTTTAATCCCAACAATTTTGCTTTGAGACACAGATAACATGAAGGTGCTGATGATCTGTGTCGCAGCAGTGGGAGGATTGGCTCTGGTTGCCGCTTTTGTTGTGATCATGTGTTGTCTGCGAAAACGGTAGGTATCCTCACATCTTCCCCTCCCCTTCTTCCCCTTCCTATTTCCTCACAGTTTTCCATTTCCTCTCTCCCACCTTCAAACCTATCTTCATTCACCCTCCTCTACTTCCTAACCCCCCTCCTACCCCAAATGCCTTCCCCTCCCTGCAGACCTATCTGCCTATTCCCTCTACTTCCACCTCACTTTGTCCTCCCAAAAAGTCTTTTTCTCCTCTTCCCTCCACTCCATCTGTAGCTCTCCTCCCCTTCCCACCACTCTATTTCCTTTCTCCTTCATACTCCCTCTGCCCTTCCCTTCAGCTCCCTGTACTTCTTCCTGAAGAAGGCCATGAATCGACATCAGAATGGGAGTGGAAGTCGAATTGAAATAGGTGCCACCAGAATTCCCGCCTTTTGTAGCAGAAGGAGCGAAGCGATCCCCCAAAAAATGTCAGGTCTTACCGGTGTGGAGGAGGCCCCACCAGGAGCCCTGATTACAACAGGTGACTCTGATAGACTCTCAGGTGAAGAGCTGCTTCACCTGAAAGGGCTGTTTGGGGCCGTGGATCAGGAGAGGGAGGAGGTGTAGGAGCACGTGTCCCACTTACAGGGAGAACGGCCAGGAGATAGATCAGTGTGAAGAGACGAGTGGCTAACAGATCCATGTAGAGATCATTCCCTGTGGGAAGCAGGAAGTGGAGAAAGAGAGCATGTGCTTTGTGGCAGAATCCCATTATAGGTGGCGGTAATTATGGAGAATGATATGCTGGATACAGAGGCTTATTGGGTGGTAACTTATCCCTGTAATAACGGCAGGAGGATGGAGTGAGAGCAGATGTGTGGGAAATGGAAGAGATATGAGTGAGGGAAGCATTGATGGTGGTGGAAGGGAAGCTCTGTTGTTTGGAGAAGGATGGCATCTTGGATGTCCTAGAATGGAAAGCCTCATCCTGAGAGCAATTGTGGTGGAGATAGAGGAACTGAGAAAAGTGACAGGGTGGAAAGAGGTATCATCAAGGTAGATGTGGAAGATGATCAGTAGGATTTGGACTGCACCCAATCAGTGAGCAGCAGCACCAAAAGAACCATTAGGTTCATGGCTGAAGATTAAAAAGGCATCTCTCTTTGTGGTAGTTCTTTGGAGCTGGACTGCACCCAATCAGTGAACAGGATTCATTAGAAAGGGTGATTAATAACAAGGCCGGGGAAAGCAGAGCCACTGTTGTCTGAGTTGGCTAGTGTTGGAGTGGCTTTGACTTATGAGGATTGGGCGAGGTAAGTATTTGGTAAGTTTCTTCTTTCTCATCTTTATTCTTCATTCCTCCAGATCCCAGATAACCACAACTGCACCGGGCACACCGAGCTGCAGCTCCTCGGAGAACGTGTTAAGGAACGAGCTGCAGCTCGATGACCTTTGGCTCATCCGTGAGACTGAGGAGGTGACAGATAGGAGCTACAGGAAGGTAGTCACCCCGAGCTTGCAGGAGGCAGGTAACTGGGTGACTGTGAGGAGAAGGAAGGAAAATAGGCAGCCAGTACAGAGCCCTGCATGCTGTTCCTCTCAATAATAAGTATACCTCTTCCGATACTGTTTGCCTGGGTGACTTACCAGGGTCAGCTGCAGTGATCAGGTATCTGGCACTAAGTCTGGTGCTGTGGCTCAGAAGAGATCAGAGGTGAAGATGGCTGTCGTGGTGTTAGGAGATTCCATAGTCAAAGCAATAGACACGAGATTCTGTGGGCATGATAGAGACACCCAGACGGTATGTTGCCTCCTGGTGCCAGGGTCAGGGTTGCCTTGATCGGGTCTACGGCATTCTAAAGGGGAGGGTGAGCTGCCAGAAGTCCTGGTGCGTATTGGCACCAATGAGATAGGTAGGAATGGTGAGGAAGTCCTGAAGAGAGATTTTATGGAGCTGGTAGAAAGCTGAGAAGCAGGACCTGAAGGCTAGTGATCGCTGCATTGCTGCCTGTGCCACGTGCCAGTGAAGGTAAAAACACGATGATTTGGTAGATGAATGCATGGCTGAGGAACTGGTGCAAAACGGACAGTGCACTCGAACCTGAGGGGGACCACTCAAATGTCCACTCGATGGGCCAAATGGCCTAATTAAGCTCCTATATTTTATGGTCATGGATTATAAAAGTTATCAGTAGATAATCTGTCTCGATTAATTGAGGCAGAGAGATTGAGAAAGAGGAGAAAGGTGTCAGAGATGAACCAAGTAAATTTGAGGGCAGGGTGGAAGTTGGTGGTAAAGTTGATTAAATTAACAAGCTCAGCATGAGAGCAGGAAACAGCACCTCTGCAGTCAACAGTGTAGCACAGAAAGTGTTCTGGGATCGTGTCCAGTGTAGGCTTGGGACATTGTCTGTTCCACGTAGCTGACAAAAAGTCAGACATAGCTGTGGCCCATGCAGGTGTCCATGGCTCCACCTTTGGTGTGGAGTGAGTGGGAGAAGCTAGAAGAGAAATTGTTGAGGGTGAAAATCAGTTCCACCGAACAGAGGAGGATGGCAGTGGATGGGAGTTCGTCAGGTCTGCTGTTCAGAAAGAAGCGGAGAACTTCAAAGCATCACTGATGGGGTATAGAAATGTACAAAGACTGGACATTCACAAAGAAAATGAGCAATCAAAGCCAGGGAACTTAAAGTGATTGAGCGCAGGTGAAGTGTCATGGATGTAGATAAGAAGGGACTGAACTAAGGAGGAGAAATAGAGTTGAAGCATGTTGATTGAAGGGTAGTGGGACAGGAGCAGGCAGAAACATTCAGCCTACTGGAGAGTCAGGTTTGTGGAACTTGGGTAGGAGGTAGAAATGAGCAAATCAGGGTCAGGGAATTATGAGGTTGGTGGTAGTGGATGGGAACTCTCCAGAGATGATGAGGTTGGTGATGGTGTGGGAGACAATGGCCTTATGCTCCTTAGTGAGTTCCTGTTCAAGAGAAATGTAAGGGGAGTGTCTGAGAGATGTTTCCTGGCCTCAGCAAGGTAGAGGTCAGTCTGCCAGACTACAACAGCACACTTCCTGTCTGGGATTGGATGGTGAGGTTGGGATCGGTGCAGAGAGAGTGAGTGACAGTGGGTAAGAAGTCCAAAAAGGTGAGGCATGCTGAAGTCGAGATGATTGATATCTCATCAGCAGACGAAAATACCCAGAGCAAACAGGAGGCCAGTGCGAGGTGTCCAAGAGGAGGAGGAAGGTTGAAGATGGGTAAAAGGGTCATCAGTGTGGAATGGGTATCCTTGCCAAAGAAGGAGACTTGGAGATGGAGATGATAGAAGAAGAGCCCAGCATCATGGCGGGTGCAGGACTCATTGATGTGCAGACATGGGGGACAAAGGTTGGAGGGGCTAGTAAAGACACAGCAAGGACTAGAGCTGGGGTCAGGAGAGGGTAGAGAGTGGGAGGGTGTCAGAAAAGAGAGCAGGGTTGGGATGTTCAGGTAACGTCACATGGAACAAGTGGTATATCATAGGAATGAAGGTAGGTGAGGGGTAGAGGGGAGCCTGAGTGACCTACGAGTTGGTAGGGAGTAGTGATGGAAGAACAGGAGCCACAGGACCTAGTGGCAGTGAGAAAGGCAAATGAGAGAATCTACACATGCTGGAAAGCAAAGTAATGCACACAAAATGCTGGATGATCTCAGCAGGCCTGGCAGCATCTATGAAAAGGAGTAAACAAAGTTTTTGGCCAAGACCCTTCATCGGGGCTTGAGAAAAGAGATTGGAAATCAGAGTAAGGAGGTGGGGGAGGGGAGAAAGAAGCACTGGGTAGTAGATGACAGGTGAAACTGGGAGAAGGGGAAGGGGAAAGTAAAGAGCTGGGAAGTCAGTTGGTGAAAGGGATAAAGAGCTGGAGAAGGGAAATCTGACAGGAGAGGTAAATAGGGATTCTTGAGTCCATAGATCTCTCCATGCATACCACAATGCATCTAAGGGTGTAATTTTATGCTGTCTCTCTTTGGTTTTGCTCTTTCCATACTTTGATGATTATGTATTTTTTAAATCTAAGCTGTAGCTGCCCCTGAACCACAAAACATTCATGGTATTCTCCTAGTGAGAAAGACGGGCATAATGTTCTGTTCTCTGGTGTTTGATACAACAAGGTCATTTGTCGCTGATGGAAGTGTCACCTTCAACGCTGGCAAAATTGAGATATATTCCAGAAACTTGCCTCTTGTATAGTAACACCTAGATGTGAATGAAGCAGTTTGCAGATATCAAGTCAACCACTAATTCATTTTACTTTGATTTGCACAGGAGAAGACAGCAAAGGCAACCTGCTGTTGGTATCTACAATCCCAGTGTGAAAACTCACAAACCCAGGCACCAGCGGAAGTTTGGCAAAACTAGGCAGGAGAATGAATCTCATATTTACGCTGTTATTGACGAAGACCGTGTTTATGCTGATTATTTTAACAACACACAGTTTCTGTCCATTCCAGAGGTGGACGTGTATCGGCCTTTCCAAGGCCCCATGGGCAATGTCCCGCCTACTCTTCCACCTCCACGTGGTACTGTGCCTAAGGGGTCCAGTCCAGAGGCTGTGCCCATGGTGTCCAACGATCTATATACATTTTCAGTAAAGAAGGCAGATGTAGAAAACAATGGGGAGGCGGTGGCTTTCCTTGGGAATGGTGAAAAGGATTCTAGCTCATAGCAAAGCATGTTTACTAGTACGTGTAACAGTCTAAATGTGTAAATAGCTGGCATCTGTTCAAACAACTCATTGCTTTTCATGAACCGATTTTACCAGTGAATACAGCAGTGGTCGGTTTCCAGGTAACATTTTTTCAGTGAGGGTTCAGCTTCCCTGCCACTGAGCCAGGAGCTCCTGAGCAGGTGTTTTCCAGAGCCTCCAGCCCAATCTCAGTCTGTAGTGCAGTGCTTTGACCATGGAATGATTGTTGGTGCCAGATAGGGTGGTTTGAGTATCTCAAAACCTGCTGATCTCCCGGGATTTTTCATCCACAGCAATTCACAGAGAATGGTGTGTAAACCAGAAAACATCTTGTGAGTGGCAGTTCTGTGGGCAAAAATGCCTTGTTAATGAAAGAGGTCAGAGGAGAATTACCAGACTGGTTCAAGCTGACAGGAAGGTGGCAGTAACTCAAATAACCACACGTTACAAACAGTGGTGGGCAGAAGAGCATCTCTGAATGCACGGCATATTGAACCTTGAAGTGGATGGGCTACAGCAGCAGAAGATCATGAACATACACTCAGTAGCTGCTTTGTTAGATACAGAAGGTATCGAATAAAATGGCCACTGAGTATACATAGGCAACTGGGGCCAAGGGGGTTTCTTGAAGAAGAGGGTGTAAGAAAGGGGTAAACTCTGTGTGCAGTCAGGGGACATGGGTTAGATCCCAAAGTGAATACGTCTCTGTGTTCACCAAGCAGAATTAAGGGGATGATAGTGAATTCAGTGAAGAATATGTTGATGATCTGGAGAATCTCAGTATTAAGAAAGTGGAAGATGTCCTAGAAAACATAAGGGCTGATAAATCCTCAGGGCCATATGAGATTTATCTCAGAACGTTATGGAAAACAAAGTAGGAGATTGCTGGGTTCCTGGTGGATATTTTTGCATCTTTGTTATTCACAAATGAGGTACCATAAGATTGAAGGATAGTGAATGTTGTTCCTTTATTTAAGAAGAGCAATAGGGACAAGTCAAGTATCTACAGGTAGATGAACCTTATATTAGTAGTAGGAAATTTGTTTGAGGAAGTTCTAATATACAGGATTTATGTACATTTTGAAAGGCAGGGGTTGATCATGGCTTTGCATATGAGGGTGGTTGTTCTTTGAGGAGATAACTAAGAAATTGATGAAGTGCAGTAATATCTATAAGGCATTTGACAAGGTGTTACATGCTAGGCTGGTCCAGAGCATAGGCAAATAGGAGAAGGAGTAGAGCTCTCAGCCCCTCAGACCTGTTCCACCATTCATTATGATCATGGTTGATCTATGCTGGACTCAACTCCCCTTCAGTACCATTTCTCCATACCTCTCGATTCCTCCATCTATCAAATCTTTATCTAACTTCACTTTAAATAAATCATGTGATCCAGCTTCCTCCACGCCCTCCGCCATCTAAAGATAGAAAATTCCAGAAATTCGCCACCCTCTCTAAGAAAAGAACTTTCTGCACATATCAACTGTAAATAGCCAGCCCTTTTTTTTTTAGAATATTAGAGTGTTTTTGACAAGAGCAGACAACTTGGCCCAACACAGCTTGCCAAATTCCTAGTGTGTTAAAGTTTAGATTTGAAAGTCTCTAAGGTACAACTCTCAACTACACAATTAGGTAGTTTGTTCCACGTGTCCACAACTCACTGTGTAAAGAAATGCTTCCTGATGTTAGTCTGAAATCTCCCTTTAACCAGTCTCCACCTAGGGCCCCGTGTCCTCGATGACGGATTAATTTTGAAGTATCAGCTGGCATCCACCTTACTTATACCCTTAATGATTCTGAACACTCCTATCATGTCTCCTCACATTCTATGTCTACTTAGGCTAAAAAGATTTAATTCTTTCAATCTTTCTTCATAACTCGTACCCTGCAGACCTGGGATGGGTCTCGTCACCCTTCTCTGAACTCTCTCCAGTGCCTTTACCTCCCCCACACAATATGGAGACCAAAACTGTACACAGTTAGGAAGGTGACCTTACAGCTTAAGGAGAACTTCTCTAGACTTGAACTTCACTGAGCGCATTATATAGCCCCACATTCTATTCGCCTTCCTCATCGCTTCTGTGCAGTGTCTAGATGTTGATAATGAAGGATCTACCAGGACACCCAAATCCTCATACAGTGCACCTTCTGACTCAAGACCTCCCATGTATATTTATATCTAATATTTCTGCTTCTTGTATGTAATATTTTTCTATGTTTCTATGTAATACTTTAACATTTACTTACGTTAAATTCCACCTGTCATTTATCTGCCCACATCTGGAGTTTGTTTAGATCTAATTTTATTGATTCTGCTGTCTGAATGTCATCAGCCTGTCCCCCTAATTTTGTGTCATCAGCAAACTTTACTAGTTTATTTGTTATGTGCTTATCAAATCATTTGTGTAAATTAAAAACAGCAGCGACCCTAAAACTGATCCCTGCGGAGACCCCTTTTAACATCTTCTAGGTGTTGAAATGATCCTCTCTCCATAACTTAGTGTTTACGGTTTCTCAGCTAATTCTGCACCCATTTGCACACCTTATCCTGAATCCCTACCTCCTGTAATTTGATTGTTAACCTCTCATTGGGTACCTTGTCAAAAGCCTTCCGAAAATCCAAGCATCACCCACTCTATTGTTATTATAAATTTTAGTTTCCTCTTCATTGAATTCCGGCATATTAGTTAGGCATGATTTCCTCTTTACTTTCTGCTAACATGTCTGTTCTTATCAGCTGTTTTTCCATTCATTCTTTATTATTGTTTGCCTACAATACGTGCTAAGCTTACTAGTCTGCAGTTACCAAGGTCAGTGTGGTCACCCTCCTTGTATACCCGGATAATGTTAACCCATTTCCAGTCCTTAAGGATTTCACCAGTCTTCAATGACTTTTTAAAAATACATGTTAGTGGTTTGTATATATAATCACAGACCTCTTTAAGTACCCTTGCATATATGTTGTCTTGCCCTGGAGATTTTCAGCTGAAGCAGGACCTCACTTCTAAGATCTGCAAGTCACTTAAAACAACCTTATTTTTCTCTATACTTACTGGCATATTGCGAACATCTTCGCAGGTGAATACTTCAGCAAAATATGAGTTACAAGTATCCACTATGTCCTTCTCTGCATAATTTAATACCCTCTATTATTCCTAATACATTTAACTTCCTCCTTGACTTTTACTACTAAAGTATTGAAAAAAGTCTGTTGGGGTCAATCTTAGCATTATCAGCAATATCCTAAACAACCTGTCTTTTGGCAATCCGAATTTCCATCTTGACTATAGTGCTCATATTTTCTGTAATCCTTATATAGCTGTCTTCAATATTTTGTATGTACTGTATATCTTATTGTTCCTAAAGGCTCAACAATTTGCATACACAAAATTCTATCCTAATTGTTACAGAATATCAAATCTAGACAGGCCTCCCCTCTTGTTCGTACATTAACATACCGGGTCAAAAAAACAATCATTTTATATTTCAATGAATTCACTTTCCTGCAATTATGTTCGTGACTGTCATTGGTGAAAGCCTCTTGACATCCACCTTGTCAAGCACCCTGAGATCTGAAGCTTAAATAAGGTTGCCTCACATTCTTCTCATCTCCTGGGAATTGAGACCCGAACTGTTTAATCTTCTGTTATAGTACCTCAAACTAATTTGAGGAATCCTGTTTACCTTAAGCTAAATTGTACTTCCAGTATGTCATTTAACTGGAGAAGGTGCAAAATGAGTCATAAGGATGTGCCTGGACAAGAGGGATTGAGTTATAAGGAGAAGCTAGATAAACCTGGAGTGTTAGGAATAGCTCCATGGTATAATCCAGAGAGAGAGAGAGAGAGAGAGACAATCTGATTGAAATTAGCAGTTGGGAGTTTGACTGGGATCCTCAAAATGTCATAAATTCAGTCAGATTTTACAGTGTGCATTATGCTGTAGAACAGGGTTCCCCAATTAGTTTCCACAAGGGCCAAATTATGTCAAGCATGCCAAGCCAAGAGCCAAAACGTCCAGGGGTTTATTTCATTGTGCCAGTAAGTTGTTTTGTGGGCAGATGTTGTTGTTGCTGCTATTATCATTATTATTATTATCATTAGTAGTAGTAGTAGTAGTAGTAGTATTAGTAGTAGTACTAGTAGTATTAGTAGTAGTAGTGGTAGTAGTATTAGTAGTAGTATTAGTAGTAATAACTTAGGCCTGGGATTCCAAAGTCTGTGTTGTGGGTCACACAAGAAAAAAAATGCACTCTTGAAACAAAATAAGTCCAAAACCAACCATTTAATTATGACTCTAGCTATCACAACTGTCAGCTGTCACCTTGAGAACTCATCTGGGACTTAAAACACACACACACACACACACACACACTGTAAACATGGTAGTCCTCACCACTTCTCTTCCACACAAAGAGTTTTAGTAGTACTGCCTTTTCCACTGTTTCCGTTCTCTCATTTAATCTACTTGTTCTTTTTAATTAAGCTATGTAGCATAATTAAAGTATGAAGTGTGGCTATAATGAAATTATCAGTATTATTGTTGTTATAATATTATTATACCACAATAAGATTGACAAATGGACAAAAATAAACTGGTTCATTCACCAATCAGTGAGAGAAATGACAGCGACAGGATGAGGCAATCCTTCTGATGTCGGGCCTGTCTTCTGTTGTGGCAATAGCCAATAATGGCACCGTCCTTAATAGCTCCACAACCGTTTTCTTGGTTTTCTCATCAAGACTTAAAACTTCGCCAACCATATCAATCGCACACGTTTTAATCAACTTGACATCAGTGAATGACTTCCTAGCTTTGACAAGATTCCATGACACATGCAGTGATGCAGCTGTTACGCTCTCTGGTGCAGATGTTGACTTACAGGTAGTAAAAATGGAGTGCTTATATGATATTATCATATTTGCAATCTTTTGTTTGCATTGGCCTGATTTTGCAGGGTAGTTGGCATTAAAACTGGCAGCATGCATAGTGTTGAAGTGCTGCTTTAGATTTTCTGATTTGCAGACAGCTACAGACTGCGTGCATATTAAGCATGTTGGTTTAGCGTTGGCATGGTCCGGTAAAATAAAACAAAACCAGTCAGATTTGAACTGACAGTTTTCCTGGTCGACCTTGCGCTTTTTCGCGCAGGCCATGTTGTTCTCGGTTTAGGGTCCGTGACTTACTGCTGGTAACAATTCGCTTAGATGACAGATTCGCTTTTAGATGACAGGCGGGTAGCTGGTGCGTGCCGCTGTCTAGTCGAGGACCGTAGAGAGCATGCAGTAGGTGGCGTGCTCTATGGGGGCGTAGGTCAAGTGTACGGTGTGGGATGAGCTTAAAATTAATTAGAGCAGTGCACACTTTATTTAAGTTATGACAAGTGCGTTCACGTAAGTGCCAGTGGGTCGGCGCGGTCCAGACATTTGGTTCTCGCGGTCCGCCTATTGGGGTTGTCTGCTGTAGAATGTCACGATGTAGCCTGCCACATGCACACAGATCTGCTTGTGGCCACTGCGTGATTTGAACATAGAGCTTAGAAAAGTGTCGCACGGCAACAGGCTCTTTAACTGAGCTAATTAAGATTCAAGACTGCTTAATATCATTTTCAGTACACAAGTGTAAAGGAGTCAAAGTCCGATGAGGCACAACAAAAACCCCACAATAAGGTAAAGAACACAATAATAACAAAAACATAATAAATATAAATACATGGGATAGCAAATAAAAGCATAAGATATAGGAGCAGAATTAGGCCATTTGGCCCATCGAGTCTGCTCCACCATTTCACCACGGCTGATCCAATTTTCCTCTCAGCCCCAATCCCCTAATCTCCCCCCATCCTCCCCCATATCCCTTCATGCCCTGACCAAACAAGAATCTATCAACTTCTGCCTAAATATACATAAAGACTTGGCCTCCACAGCTGCCTGTGGTAAAGAATTCCACAGACTCACCACCCTCTGGCTAAAGAAATTCTTCCTCATCTCCATTCTAAAAGGACGCACTTCTATTTTGAGGCGTTGTCCTCTGGTCTTGGACCCTCCCGCCAAAGGAAACATCCTCTCCACATACACTCCATCAACAGCTTTCACCATTCGCTAAGTTTCAATTGGGTCACCCCTCACTCTTCTGAATTCCAGAGAATACAGACCCGGAGCCATCAAAACCTCTTCATATGACAAGCCGTTTAATCCTGGAATCATTTTTGTGAACCTCCTTTGAACCCTCTCCAGTTTCAGCACATCTTTTCTAAAATAAGGGGCCCAAGTAAGGCCTCACCAGTGCTTTATAAAGTCTCAACATTGCATCCTTGCTTTTATGTTCTAGTCCTCTTGAAATGAATGCTAACATTACATTTGCCTTCCTCACCACAGACTCAACCTGTAAATTAACCTTTGGGGAACCCTGCACAAGGACTCCCAAATCCCTTTGTGCCTCAGATTTTTGTATTTTCTCTCCATTTAGAAAATAGTCAACCCTTTCATTGCTTTACCAAAGTGCATGACCAGACACTCCTGGACTCTGTATTTCATCTGCCATTTCTTTGCCCATTCTCCTAATCTGTGTAAGTCCTGTAGCTTCCCTATTTCCTCAGAACTACCTGACCCTCCAACTGTCTTCGTATTGATTGCAAATGTTGCAACAAAGCCATCAATTCCATCATCCAAATCATCAATATATAACATTTTAAAAAATTGGTCCCAACACAGGCCCCTGTGGAACACCACTAATCACCAGCAGCCAACCAGAAAAGGCTCCCTTTATCCCCACTTTGCCTCCTGCCTGTCAGCCACTGCTAGAATCTTTCCTGTAATACCATGGATTCATAGCTTATTAAGCAGCCTCATGCGTGGTACCTTGCCAAAGGCCTCCTGAAAATCCAAGAACACAACATTGACTGATTCTCATTTGTCTATCCTGTTTATTATTTCCTCAAAGTATTCCAACATATCTGACAGGCAAGATTTTCCCTTGAGGAAACCATGCTGACTATGGCCTATTTATCATCCTTAAAAATTGACTCCAACATCTTCCCACCCACTGAGGTCAGACTAACTGGCCTTTAATTTCCTTTCTTCTGCCACTCTTCCTTCGCAAGGCGTAGAGTGACATTTCCAACTTTCCTGCCTTCTGGCACTATTCCAGAATCTGATGATTCTTGAAAGATCATTACTAATGCCTCCACAATCTCTTCAGCCACCTCTTTCAGAACCCTGAGGTATACACTATCTGGTCCAGGTGACCTATCTACCTTCAGACCTCTAATCTTCCCAAGAACCTTCTCTAGTAATGGCAACTTCACACACTTCATGACCCCCAAACTTCCACCATACTGCTAGTGTCTTCCACAGTGAACACTAATGCAAAATAGTTCATCTGCCATTTCCTTTTCCCACATTGCTACCTCTCCAGCCTTGTTTTCCAGGACCTCACTTGTGGTGAGAGAATATGTGAAGTTATTGATCAAAGTCCAAGAAATCCGCTGTCTAGCCTCTCTCAATCACCTGAAATATATTCCATCAGGTCCTCGGGACAGCCTCTTTAATGTTCTTTAAAAGACTCGATACTACCTCCTTCCTTATATCATTGATCTCCTTATCTCCTTAGTAAATACAGACAAAAATACTAACTTAGGACCTCATCCATAATTACGTGTTCCCTCCTTGATTATTGAATAGTTATACCTACCCCCTAGTTATCCTCTCATTCTTGATGATGTATACAATGGCTTGGAATACCTTTGATCCTACTTGGCAAAGACCTACATGGCCCCTCCTGTCCCTCCTAATTCCCTTCCAGAGTTCTTTTCTAGCGTCTTTATAATCCTCAAGGGTACTGTTTGATTTTAGCTTCCTTTGTCTTCTTAACTAAATTCACCATCTCTTTCCTTTACTTTCCCTTCATTGTCCTTCCTTCTCGCTAGAAGATACTTTTCTGTACTCTGTACCTTTAGTCTTTAAACACACTCCACAGATCAGATGTGAGTTTTCCTATAAACCAAGGGTCCTTAACATATTTATGAAATGGACCCCTACCATTAACCGGGGGGAGGGGGTTTGTGGACCTCAGGTCAAGAACCCCTTCTGTAAACAGCTATTCCCGATTAACTATCCCTTGTACCTGCAATTTGCCCTGCTCCAATTTGATAGTCATTCATAAGGTCCACACTTATCCAAAGCTATCTTAAAAGTTAACAAATTATGATCCCTATTCCCTAACTGTTCTCCACTAAAAGTTCAGACACCTGGCCAGGCTCATTACTCAACACCAGGTCCAGCTTGATCATTCCTTTTGTTGGACTATCTTCGTTATTGATTTAAGAAACCCTCCTGGATGCAAATAACAAATTTCAACCCAGTCCCAGTCCATAATGGTGAAGTTGAAGTCACCTGCTACAACCTTGTCATATTTACCTGCATATCTGTTCCTTAATGTCCCAATAGTTAATGAGGGGTCTACAGTATAATCTTATTAGAACGTTGTCCCTTAGTTTTAAGTCCTAGCTATATAGACTCAGTGGTGAGCTCTCCATTATGTTCACTGAGTACAACTGTGTCCTAGATTAAGAGTGGAGCATCTCCCCCCTCCCCCTACCACCTCCTCTATCTTTTTTATACCATCGAAAGTCTGCAACATTAAGCATCCATTCCTTCCCCTCTATCAACCAAGTTTCTTTTGTAGATATAACATATTATGGGTAAGGATGATGAATTTAGAGCATGGATCACTACTGACCCATGCTGAAAGTTTATCATCCTTACCCATAACTCTCTCAGCATTAAAATCACACATTTCAACCATCTGTTCTTATGCTAGGAATGACAGCAAAACCAGTCACAGTGAACCACCCTACAAAGCGATCACAGCTTTGTTTCTTCGCGGGCCTCCCAGCTCCAGTGACCTGGGTCCAGTCCTGAAATCCGGGGCTGCCTGTGCACACTCTTCCTGTAACTCCTGATTTCCTCCCACATTCCAAAGACAAGTTGATCATTATGTAATTGGTGTAAATGCTCAAAGTTTGGTGAATGACAAGAGAAACATAGGAATGGGCCTGAGAAAGATCAAGTTGCAGGGGTACAGGCAATAAGACTACTACGTCGACTCAGGCCTAGGGGGCCGGCGTCGGGCACTTTGGGTACTCTACAGTTGCCCAAAATGGATCCATCGGGTTGAATGACTCCTCTGTGCTGCTGTCAATGAATAACGAAGGAATCCTGAGTTACATTTTGTTATCCTCCCAGCTAGTTGCAATCTTGTCCACTTGACAGGATCTCAGCCTACTATGGTAAATGACCTGTAGATCTCACACGTTTTTGTATGACCACTGAGTTTTTCAATGGGATTTCAAAGCTATTCTGAGCATTTCAGAAGTAATATTTGTGGATTGAAACTTTATTTCAGAAAATTTCAAGATAACGTATTTCATGTTTTTATTTTTTGTATCTTTATTTATGATCTTTTAGTTTTTACCTTTACGTATGTGTTTCTAACAATCATTCTTTGTCATTTTGTTTTCAAAAAATAAAAATTGTGCTTTTTGTTTTGAGTTCTCTGTGAGAGTTATTTAATAGGATTGGATGTTGGATCACTATTCCTCTCCCTCACATTCCCTGCTACTTCATCTTCATGTCTGCCTCCATCGCCTTTCCAGTTCTTACAAAGGGATTCTGACCTGAAACATCATCTCTGTTTCTCTCCCCACAAATGCTATCCAACCTTCTGAGTGTTTCCAGCACTTTGTGTTTTCTTTAAGATTTCCAGCACCTGCAGTTTTTTAAAATTTTTATTCACTGGCCTCTGCATGGTGAATGTCTAGGCTATGGGAGGTAGCTTTGTTGTGGTCAACAGTATCCATCTCAGCTTTAGCAGTGAGTTTATGCCTAAAGAATATTTCAATGCTCACTGCACCCAGCTGTATTACCCATGTCTGAGCTACTTAAGAATCAGGATTGTGACGTGATTATCACCGGCATGTGACGTGAAATTTGTTAACTTAGCACCACAGTTCAATGCAATACATAATCTAGCAGAGAGAGAAAAAAATAATAAACACAATAAAACAATAAATAAACAAGTAAATCAATTACGTATATTGAATAGATTATTAAAAATGTGCAAAAACAGAAATACTATATATTAAAAAAGTGAGATAGTGTCCAAAGCTTCAAAGTGCATTTAGGAATCGGATGGCAGAGGGGAAGAAGCTGTTCCTGAATCGCTGAGTGTGTGCCTTCAGGCTTCTGTATCTCCTCCCTGATGGTAACAGTGGGAAAAGGGCATGCCCTGGGTGCTGGAGGTCCTTAATAATAGACACTGTCTTTCTGAGACACCGTTCCCTATAGATGTCCTGGATACTTCGTAGGCTAGTGCCCAAGATGGAGCTGACTAGATTTACAACCTTCTGCTGTTTCTTTCGGTCCTGTGCAGTAGCCCCTCCAGACAGTGATGCAGCCTGTCAGAATGCTCTCCATGGTACAACTATAGAAGTTTTTGAGTGTATTTGTTGACATGCCAAATCTCTTCAAATTCCTAATAAAGTATAGCCATTGTCTTGCCTTCTTTATAACTACATCAATATGTTGGGACCAGGTTAAATCCTCAGAGATCTTGACACCCAGGAACTTGAAGCTGCTCACTCTGTCCACTTCTGATCCCTCTATGAGGATTGGTATGTGCTTCTTCATCTTACCCTCCCTGAAGTCCACAATCAGCTCGTTCATCTTACTGACGTTGAGTGCCAGGTTGTTGCTGCGACACCATTTCACTAGTTGGCAAATCTCACTCCAGTACACCCTCTCGTCACCACCTGAGATTCTACCAACAATGATTCTATCATTAGCAAATTTATAGATGGTATTTGAGCTATGCCTAGCCACACAGTCATGAGTATACTGATTTGTGGAAAAAGTTTTGAAAATAAATGTGGTGAATGTTAGAACAAGAAGCCAGGAACTGTTCAGATTACTCAGCCAATCAGGCAGCATTTATATAATCTTAAATGTAAGTGTGGGTGTGGTCGCATACTGTTTGAAGCAGTGTACTGACAGAGTACAAAGACACAGTTCACTTATTCTCCTAGTTATTACTCAACACTCCACAACTTGAAGAGTCTCTTTCCCAGGGAATAAATTTCAAATACTCAGTGGCATTGCTTAAGGTGAAAGGTGTAAGTTTAAAAGGAAGCAAGCTACCAGTGATGCTGGACAATACCAGCCAAAACTGAGTCCCAAGCTAGCATCAGTTGTGGCAGGGCATAAAACAAAGGGCTACAAAATGAATTCAGGTGGCGTTGTGTTCAATATTGAGAGATAGACAGACTTCTCGATGCCAGCCTTGCTGGATATTCAGCTGAACTTTATTGACAACTGTGCAGTTTGTGAACTCCCGTGTGGGAGCGGTTAATACCACTGTGAACTACCACCACGTCTCCTCTTCTTGGGAAAAAAGGGAAAACTAGGTATGTACTTCTTGTCTATAGGACAACATTGAAATTACCATCACTGAAATTGACCGACGAGGTGTGGGAGCTGATGGAGGTTCTTGAAGGGGTGTGTTCACCTCAGATTTGTGATCTTCATCAAAAGGATCAGACCACTCTATTCCTTTCTCTTACTTTCGTGGATTTTGAGGGCACACAAGTGCACGCCTGTTCTGCCTGATTTAGGACCATAAAACCATAAGATATAGGAGCAGAAGTAGGCCATTCGCCCATCGAGTCTGCGCCACCATTCAATCATGGGCTGATCCAATTCTTCCAGTCATCCCCACTCCACTGCCTTCTCCCCATACCCTTTGATGCCCTGGCTAATCAAGAACCTTTCTATCTCTGCCCTAAATACACCCAATGTCTTGGCCTCCATAGCCGCTCGTGGCAGCAAATTCCACAGATTCACCAACCTCTGTCTAAAGTAATTTCTCCGCATCTCTGTTCTAAATGATTGTCCTTCAATTCTGAAGTCGTGCCCTCTTGCCCTAGACTCCTCTATCATGGGAGATAACTTTGCCATATCTGATCTGTTCAGGGGTTTTAACATTCGGAATGTTTCAATGAGATCCCCCCTCATTCTCCTGAACTCCAGGGAATACAGCCCAAGAGCTTCCAGACATTCCTGATATGGTAACCCTTTCATTCCTGGAATTATTCTTGTCAATCTTTTCTGAACTCTTTCCAGTGTCAGTATATCCTTTCTAAAATAAGGAGCCCAAACTTGCACGCAATACTCCAAGTGTGGTCTCACGAGTGTCTTTCGAGCTTCAACATCACATCCCTGCTCTTTCATTCTATACCACTAGAAATGAAATCACCTTTTTCACCACCGACTCAACCTGAAGGTTAGCCTTTAGGGTATCCTGCACAAAGACTCCCAAGTCCCTTTGCATCTCTGCATTTTGAATTCTCTCCCCATTTAACTTATCGTCTGCCCGTTTATTTCTTTTACCAAAGTGTATGACCATACACTTTCCGGCACTGTATTTCATTTACCACTTCTCTGTGCATTCCCCTAAACTATCTAAGTCTCTCTGCAGGCTCTCTGTTTCCTCAACACTACCCGCTCCTCCACCTATCTTTGTATCATTGGCAAATTTAGCCACAAATCCATTCATCCCATAGTCCAAATCATTGACATACATTGTAAAAAGCAGCGGTCCCAACACCGACTCTTGTGGAACTCCACTGGTAACTGGCAGCCAGCCAGAATAGGTTCCCTTTATTCCCACTCTTGGTTTTCTGCTGATCAGCCAATGCTCCACCCATGCTAGTAACTTCTCTGTAATTCCATGGGCTCTTATCTTGCTAGCAGCCTCGTGTGGCACCTCGTCAAAGGCCTTCTGAAAATCCAAGTACACCCCATCTACTGCATCTCCTTTGTTTACTCTGCTTGTAATTTCCTCAAAAAATTGCAGTAGGTTAGTCAAGCAAGATTTTCCTTTCAGGAAACCATGCTGGCTTTGGCCTATCTTGTCATGTGCCTCCAGGTACTCCGTAATCTCATCCCAAACAATTGATTCCAACAAATTCCCAACCACTGATGTCAGGCTAACAGGTCTATAGTTTCCTTTCTGCTGCCTCCCGGTAACATTTGCAGTTTTCCAGTCATTTGGTACAATGCCAGAATCTATCAATTCTTGAAAGATCATTGTTAATGCCTCCGCAATCCCTCCAGCTACTTCCTTCAGAACCCGAGGGTGCATTCCATCAGGTCCAGGAGTTTTATCCACCCTCAGACCATTAAGCTTCCTGAGTACCTTCTCAGTTGTAATTTTCACTGCACATACTTCACTTCCCTGACACTCTTGAATGTCCGGTATACTGCAGATGTCTTCCACTGTGAAGACTGATGCAAAATACACATTCAGTTCCTCTGCCATCTCTGCATCTCTCATTACAATATCTCCAGTGTCATTTTGTATCGGTCCTATATCTACCCACAACTCTCTTTTACACTTTATATACTTAAAAAAGCTTTTAGTATCTTCTTTGCTATTAGCCGCCAGCTTCCCTTCATAATTCATCTTTTCCTTCCTAATGACCTTCTTAGTTTCCTTCTGCAAGTTTTTAAAAGCTTCCCAATCCTACTAGCTTTGGCGTCATTGTAAACCCTCCCTTTTGCTTTTACTTTGGCTCTGACTTGTCTTTTCAGCCACAGTAGTGTCCTGCTATTAAATCTTTCTTCTTAGTTGGAATATATCTGTCTTGCACTTCCCTCATTTGTGGCCGGTATCAAGTAGGAATTTAGTACCTATCAAGTAGCAGCTGAAGTGTTCACAAACCTACATGAGAGCCAGTGTCTACTTTTCGATTTGGGCATTACGCTGTTCAGTAGGAATCAGTGCTCTTGATGCATATTCCACTGCAGTATTGCATGAGCATTCCCCCCAAGCCAAAGGAGGAGATGTCTATTGAGACCTTGATGCTCTGTGCAGATCAAAGGACCCCAATGTTGGTGGAGAGATAAGCTCTGCTTTCAAAATGACTTCTGCTGTGGTGCATCCCAGGTGTAGTTGTTCCTCTGAGAGAGGCCACATAGTGGATTTACTTTCTCTACCAAATCTGGAATGAACTTTCCTAGCTGCTTCATCATGCCAAGGAAACTGTGGATTCTTCAACGCATCTGTAGGTTTTTCCATGTACCAAACTCCTGCCAGTTTATCTGAATCTGGTTGCACTCCCTCTAAGGACAGTTGGTGGCCCAAGAACTTCTCCTTCAACTTTACAAATTTAAATTTCTTAGTGTTCAAGGTGGTTCTAGCCTGTTTCAGTTTCTGCAAGGCAACTTCTATTCTTTGGTCATGTTCCTCACTTGAGCCTCTGAAGATGAATATATTGTCCATGTGGCAGACTACTCCTTCCAGTCCCTCCAAAATTTGGTTCATCGTCTGAGTGAGTTCAAGGCTGATGAGATGCCAAAAGGGAGTCTCTTGAAGGTGTAGCCCCCCTGGCCACCCTCAGGGTCGCTTAGCTCGCTGTCGTCTAGGGAAACAGTCCTCAGTCCCGGCAAACTGGGTAATTAGTTTGTGTGGATGCTGTGTGATGTACCCCACCCTGCCCAAATAACAGACAATACACCAGATACAATTAAATGATTTACACTTTATAGATATTACTGGAATGACATAATTAATAGAGAATAAAATATAAAAGGAAAATAAAAGGCGCCACACTTAACAAAGTTCAGTCTCTTCGTGCACAAACAGTTGGAGCTCAGGACCCTTCTTCTTCACCCTGCGACCCCTTGGACCACCTCGACCAGCCGCCTAGGACCAATAACGATGGTCGACCAGATGCTCCACACAAGTCCGTCTCCGTCTTCCCTCCTCGCTGAACGCCCCACTTGGGGTCCGACTCCATTAGCAGACTCACAGCACCTGGTCCATCCTCTGTCTCTCTCTCCTGCCTTCTCCCCAAAAAACCCCATTCCTAGTCATATGTGACAGCATTATCACCCGAAAAAACGATAACATGAACACCCATTGGCTAATAGCACCCTGCTGACTGTATTAACCCAGGCAAATGTCCAGCTAGAGACTCTCTCAGCATTTAACATAACAAAGAAACATTCCCCAGTATAACATAACGAAGAAGCCATTTTAATTAGCCTACACAGTAACGTAAAAGACGAAACCTCCTTACAAAGGCATAGTGTCCGTATGGTGTGATAAAGGTTGTGAGCTTCTGTAATTCAGGAGCTAACGAATCTGCCAGAACCTTTGAGTTTGCATCTAGTTTGGTGAAGAACTTTGCTCCACGCAGCGTACCCAATGTGTGTCACAACCACAGATTCGGCAGTGCAGTAGATACGGCATTTGCACTTGTGAATTTGCACATGCCAGCTAATTGTTATTTAATCGTGAGAGTATTTAACTCCATACTTGTCGTCATAGTGTTCGTCGAGACTTGGACAGAGCACAGCAATGCTTTGCTTTGGTTTTGCACTGGCCTTGCCTGAGAAATTGGACTGTGGCGACAACTGACTCTGAAGACTTGTGGTATTCGTTTAATAATTAGATGTTCTTTTCAGCTGCAGTGTCGGTTTCATTTCCAGTTTGAGAGTTTTAGTTAACAGCCCTGTTTGACCTAGCGTTTATTGTTTTATTTTCTCTTGAACACTGTTCGCATTAAGGTTTTGTGAACTATCTACCTGCTTCAGTGTCTCTCACTCCACACTTGGGCTACATCCGAACCGGGTTGACAATGTGTGCTTAACAGAAATCAGAATAAACTTCTCCCCCCACACTGCATTATTTAATTTTGTTAGATCTACACAGATCCTCACTGTGTCACTGGGCTTGTGAACAGGAACAATGCCCGCACACCTGTCAGTAGGTTCATTCACCCTAGTTATCATGTCAAGAACCTCCATTCTGTCGTTCAGCTTTGACTTTGTTCATCACTGGGACTGGTATACACCTCACTGTGGTCAGAGTAGGGCATTACTGCTGGCCTCAGTTGGATAAGGTACTCTTCTTTCAACACCCCCAGGCCTGTGAACAACTCTGGGTACTTCTCCTGCCACTGAAGACCATAATAGGTGCAGAATGAGGCCATTCAGCCCATCGAGTCTGTCTGCCATTCCATCATGGCTGATCCTGGATCCCACTCACCTGCCTTCTCAGCATATCATTTGATGCCCAGACCGATCAGGAAGTGATCCACTTCTGCCTTAAATATACCCAGAGACTTGGCCTCCACTGCAATCTGTGGCAGAACATTCCACAGATTCATTACTCTCTGGCTAAAAAGAATTCCTCCTTGCCTCTGTTCTAAAAGATAGCCCCTCAATTTAAAGGCTGTGCCCTCTAGTTCTGGACATCCCCACCACTGAAGAATGGCTTTGTGGCAAAGCCTTCCACTGTGTTGTGTGGCACTTCCATCATGTGAAATGTTTGACTTTGAACAGATCTAGCAGCCCAAGACTGAGGTGCTGTGGGCCATCAGCAGCAGCAGAATTGTACTCAACTACAATCTGTAACCTCATGGCCCGGCATATCCCTCACTCTAACATTACCAGCAGGCCAGGGGATCAACCCTGGTTCAACGGAGAGTGCAGGAGGGCATGTCGAGAACAACACCGGGAATACCTCAATATGAGGCATCACCCTGGTGAAGCCACTGGCATTGCCAAAGTAACAGACAGAGCCAAGTGATCCCACAACCAACGGATCAGATCTAAGCTCCGTCGTCCTGCCACATCCAGCCGTGAATGGTGGTGGACAATCAAACAACTCACTGGAGGAGGAGTCTCCACAACTATCCCCATCCTCGATGATAGAGGAGCCCAGCACCCCTGTGAACAAGGTAAGGCTGAGGCATTTGCAACAATCTTCTGTCGGAAGTGTCGAGTAGATGATCCAGAAGTGCCCAGCATCCCAGATGTCAGTAGCAGACAATCCGATTCACTCCACGTGATATCAAAAACGGCTGAAAGCACTGGACACTATGAAGGCGATGGTCCCAGACAGAATCCCGGCAATAGTGCTGAAGACTTGTGCTCCAGAACTTGCTGTGCCACTGGCCGAGCTGCTCCAGTACAGTTAGAACACCGGCATCTACCCGGCAATGTGGAAAATTGCCCAGGTGTGTCCTGTACACAAGAAATGGGACAAGTCCCACCCAGACAGTTACTGTCCTGTCAGCCGACTCTCAACCATCAGCAAAGCAATGGACGGGTCAGCAACAGTGCTATCATGCAGCACCTACTCAGCAATAACCTGATTACGGATGCTCAGATTGGGTTACGTCAAGGCCACTCAGCTCCTGACCTCATCACCTCCTTAGTCCAAACATGGACCAAAGAGCTAAATACCAGAGGAGAGGTGACAGTGATAGTCATCGACATCAAGACAGCATTTGACTGAGTATGACGTCAAAGTGCCCTAACTAAAATGGAGTCAATGGGAATTAGGGGAAACCCTCTCCTGACACAAAGGAAGATGGTTGTAGTGGTTGGAGGTCAATCATCTCATCCTCAGGACATCACTGCAGGAGTTCATCAGGGAAGTGTCCTCAGACCAACCATCTTCAGCTGCTTCACCAATGACCTTCCTTCTTCATAAGGTCAGAAGTGGGGATGTTCGCAGATGACTGCACGATGTTCTGCACCATTCGTGACTGCTCAGATAGTGAGGCAGTTCATACCCAAGTGCAGCAGGACCTGGACATTATCCAGGCTTGGGCTGACAAGTGGCAAGTATCAATTGAGCCATGCAAGTGTCAGACAATGACCATCTCCAACGAGAGAGGCTCTAACCATCGTCCCTTGACATTCAGTGGCATCACCATCACTGAATCCCCTACTATCAACATCCTGGGGATTACCATTGATGGAAAACTGAACGGGCCTAGCCATATGAACACAGTGGCTACCACAGCAGCTCAAAGGCTAGGAATTCTGTCCTGACTCCCCAAAGCCAGTCCACCATCTACAAGGCTCAGGTCAGGGACGTAATGATATATTTGGACTTTCAGAATACCTTTAACAAGGTGCCACACAGGCTGCTTATCAAGTTACTGGCATGGTTAGCGCATTGGCTGATAGGTAGGAGTCAGCGAGCGGGAATAAAAGGATCCTTTTCTGGTTGGCTGCCAGTAACTAGTGGTGTTCTGCAGGGTCGGTGTTGGGACCACATTGTTATGCAGTGTATCAATGATTTAGATGATAGAATGGATAGCTTTGTTGCCAAGTTTTCAGATGATACAAAGATTAGTGGGGGGGGCAGGTAGTGTTGAGGAAACAGGTAGTCTGCAGAATGACTTAGACAGATTAGGAGCATAGACAAGAAAGTCACAAATTAAATACAGTGTTGGAAAATGCGTTTCTTAATTATTTGGACTACAAAAGTATTCTTTCCTTTCCATGAAAGTTTGACTAACTTCTCTGTGGTGTCTGTGTCTCTGTGCACTTCTCCAGGCTAGTGACCCACAGTTTATGACAATATATCCACTTTTGGGTGTAGTTTGAAGGAGTTTGTAGTTTGTAGCAACTCCAGCCACTTGCCAGCTCAGCCACATCGTGCATACAGTTAGTAAGTAGTATTGGCAGTATAGGTCAATAAGACTCCGGATATTTTCATAGATATATATGAGCAAGAACAGTTCAACTGTAAATTCTTTCTTGTTGGAGATTTCATTTGGTCTGTAGCACCAGTTCATCGATGATCAGCCACTTTTGGCACCATATTGTGTTCGATAATGAGGAAACAAAGTGGATGAGCTTAGAGCGTGGATCAGTAATTAGAGCTATGATGTTGTGACCATTACAGAGACTTGGATGGTGCAGGGGCAGAAATGGTTACTTCAAGTGCTGGGTTTTAGATGTTTCAGAAAGGACAGGGAGGGAGGCAAAAGAAGTGGGGGTGTGGCACTGTTGATCAGAGATAGTGTCATGGCTGCAGAAAAGGAGGACGTCATGGAGGGATTGTCTATGGAGTCTCTGTGGGTCAAGTTAGAAATAGGAAGGGGTCAATAATTCTACTGGGTGTTTTTTATAGACCACCCAGTAGTAACAGGGACATTGAGGAGTAGATAGGGAGACAGATACTGGAAAGGTGTAATAATAACAGGGTTGTCATGTTGGGAGATTTTAATTTCCCAAATATTGATTGGCATCTCCCTAGAGTGAGGGGTTTAGATGGGGTGGAGCGTGTTAGGTGTGTTCAGGAAGGTTTCTTGACACAATATGTGGTTAAGCCTACAAGAGGAGAGGCTGTACTTGATCTGGTATTGGGAAATGAACCTGATTAGGTGTCAGGTCTGTCAGTGGGAGAGATTTTGGAGATAGTGATCACAATTCTATCTCCTTTGCCATATCATTGGAGAAGGATAGGAACAGACAGTTAGGAATGTGTTTAATTGGAGTAAGGGGAAATATGAAGCTGTCAGGCAGGAACTTGGAAGCATAAATTGGGAACAGATGTTCTCAGGGAAATGGATGGAAGAAATGTGGTAAATGTTCAGGGGATATTTGTGTGGTGTTCTGGGTAGGTATGTTCCAATGAGACAGGGAAAGGATGGTAGGGTACAGGAACTGTGGTGTACAAAGGCTGTTGAAAAACTAGTCAAGAAGAAAAGTAAAGCTTACGAAAGGTTCAAAAAACTAAGTAATGATAAAGATCTAGAAGATTATAAGGTTAACAGGAAGGAGCTTAATAATGAAATTAAGAGAAACAGAAGGGGCCATGAGAAGGCCTTGGTGGACAGGATTAAGGAAAACACCAAGGCATTCTACAAGTATGTGAAGAGCAAGAGGATAAGACGTGAGAGAATAGGACCAATCAAGTGTGACAGTGGAAAAGTGTGTATGGAACTGGAGGAGATAACAGAGATACTTAATGAATACTTTGCTTCAGTATTCACTATGGAAAAGGATTTCGGCAATTGTAGGGATGACTTACAGTGGACTGAAAAGCTTGAGAATACAGACATTAAGAAAGAGGATGTGCTGGAGCTTTTGCAAAGCATCAGGTTGGATAAGTGACCAGGACCGGATGAGATGTACCCCAGACTACTGTGGGAGACGAGGGAGGAGATTGCTGAGCCTCTGGCGATGATCTTTGCAACATCAATGGGGACAGGAGAGGTTCCGGAGGGTTGGAGGGTTGCAGATGTTGTTCCTTTATTCAAGAAAGGGAGTAGAGATAGTCCAGGAAATTATACAGCAGTGAGTTTTGCTTCAGTGGCTGGTAATTTGATGGAGGAGATCCTGAGAGGCAGGATTTATAAACATTTGGAGAGGCATAACATGATTAGGAATAGTCAGCATGGCTTTGTCAAAGGCAGGTCATGCCTTACAAGCCTGATTGAATTTTTTGGGGATGTGACTAAACACATTGATGAAGGTGGAGCAGTAGATGTAGTGTATATGGATTTCAGCAAGGCATTTGACAAGGTGCCCCATGCAAGGCTTACTGAGAAAGTAAGGAGGCATGGGATCCAAGGCGACATTGCTTTGTGGATCCAGAATTGACTTGCTCACTGAAGGCAAAGAGTGGTTTTAGACAGGTCATATTCTGCATGGGGGTCAGTGACCAGTGGTGTGCCTCAGGGATCTGTTATGGGGCCCCTTGTCTTTGTGATATTTATAAATAACCTGGATGAAGAAGTTAGTAAATTTGCCGATGACACAAAGGTTGGGGGTGTTGTGGATAGTGTGGAGGGTTAGGGTTAGGGTTCAACCTAGATAAGTATGAGGTGGTTCATTTTGGTAGCTCAACTATGAGAACAGAATATAGTATTAATGGCAAGACTCTTGTCAGTGTGGAGGATCAGAGGGATAACACGAGGAAATCTGCAGATGCTGGAAATTCAAGCAACACACACAAAATGCTGGTGAACGCAGCAGACCAGGCAGCACCCATAGGAAGAAACACAGTCAATGTTTTAGGCCGAGACCCTTCGTCAGGACTAACTGAAAGAAGAGATAGTAAGAGATTAGAAAGTGGGAGGGGGAGGAGGAGATCTGAAATGATAGGAGAAGACAGGAGAGGGAGGGATGGAGCCAAGAGCTGGACAGTTGATTGGCAAAAGGGGTACAAGGCTGGAGAAGGGAGAGGATCATGGGACGGGAGGCCGAGGGAGAAAGAAAGAGGGAGGGGAGCACCAGAGGAAGATAGAGAGCAGGCAAGGATCAGAGGGATCTTGGGATCCGTGTCCATAGGATACTCAAAGCTGCTGTGCAGGTTGACTCTGTGGTTAAGAAGGCATACAGTGCATTGGCCTTCCTCACCCATGGGATTGACTTTAAGAGCCGAGAGGTAATGTCGCAGCTACATAGGACCCTGGTCAGACCCCACTTGGAGTACTGTGCTCAGTTCTGGTCGCCTCACTACAGGAAGGACGTGGAAACCATAGAAAGGGTGCAGAGGAGATCTACAAGGATGTTGCCTGGATTGGGGAGCATGGCTTACGAGAATAGGTTGAGTGAACTCGGCCTTTTCTCTTTGAGCGATGAAGGATGAGAGATAACCTCATAGAGGTGTACAAGATAGTGAGAGGCATTGATCGTGTGGCTAGTCAGAGATTTTTTCCCAGGGCTGAAATGGCTAGCACGAGAAGGCATAGTTTTAAGGTGCTTGGAAGTAGGTACAGGGGTAAGTTTTTTAGCAGAGAGTGGTGAGTGTGTGTGATGAGTTGCCGGCGGCGTTGGTGGAGGCAGAAACGATAGGGTCTTTTACGAGACTCCTGAATGGATACATTCTAAGGTAAGGACATGTTCAGCACAGACTTTTGGGCCGAAGGGCCGGCATTGTGTTGTATGTTTCTATATAGGCAGAGATGGGGAGATGTGACGTCAGCAGAGACAGAGATGGGGAGATGTGATGTCAGCAGAGACAGAGATGGGGAGATGTGACATCAGCACAGACAGAGAAGGGGAGATGTGATGTCAGCACAGACAGAGATGGGGAGATGTGACGTCAGCAGAGACAGAGATGGGGAGATGTGATGTCAGCACAGACAGAGATGGGGAGATGTGACATAAGCAGAGACAGAGATGGGGAGATGTGATGTCAGCACAGACAGAGATGGGGAGATATGACATAAGCAGGGGCAGAGATGGGGAGATGTGATGTCAGCAGGGTCAGAGATGGGGAAATGTGACATCAGCACAGACAGAGATGAGGGAGATGTGACGTCAGCAGAGACAGAGATGGGGAGATGTGATGTCAGCAGGGACAGAGATGGGGAGATGTGACATCAGCACAGACAGAGATGGGGAGATGTGACATCAGCACAGACAGAGATGGGGAGATGTGATGTCAGCACAGACAGAGATGGGGAGATGTGACAGTACAGACAGAGATGGGGAGATGTGATGTCAGCAGGGACAGAGATGGGGAGATGTGACATCAGCAGGGACAGAGATGGGGAGATGTGACGTCAGCACAGACAGAGATGGGGGGATGTGATGTCAGCAGGGACAGAAATGAGGGAGATGTGATGTCAGCAGGGACAGAGATGAGGGAGATGTGACGTCAGCACAGACAGAGAGGGGGAGATGTGACCTCAGCAGGGTCAGAGATGGGGAGATGTGACATCAGCACAGACAGAGACAGGGAGATGTGATGTCAGCACAGACAGATGGGGAGATGTGACGTCAGCAGGGTCAGAGGTGGGGAGATGTGACATCAGCACAGACAGAGATGAGGGAGATGTGACGTCAGCAGAGACAGAGATGGGGAGATGTGACATCAGCACAGACAGAGATGGGGAGATGTGACTGCATCAGGGAGAGGTGACAAGTTGCGTCAGGGTCAGAGACAGGGAGAGGAACCAGCTATATAATCTCGGGATTACTGCCTGTGCTACATGAACGTGAGTATAGGAATAGAACGAGGCGGAGGATAAATGCGTGGCTGAGGGATTGGATCGGGGGCAGGGATTCAGGTTCCTGGATCATTGGGACCTGTTCTGGGGCAGGAGTGACCTGTACAAAATGGACGGGTTGCACTTGAATCCCAGGGGGACCAATATCCTGGCAGGGAGTTTTGCTATGGCTACTGGGGGGAGTTTAAACTAGAATTGCTGAGGGGGTGGGAATCGAACTGAAGTGACAGAGGAAAGGGAGGTTGGCTCACAAACAGAGAAAGTTTGGAGACAGTGTGAAAGGGAGGATAGGCAGGTGATAGAGAAGGAACACACTCAGACCGATGTTTTGAGATGTGTCTATTTTAATGCGAGGAGTATTATGAATAAAGCAGATGAGCTTAGAGCGTGGATCAGTACTTGGAGCTATGATGTTGTGGTCATTACAGAGACTTGGATGGTGCAGGGACAGGAATGGTTACTTCAAGTGCCAGGCTTTAGATGTTTCAGGAAGGACAGGGAGGGAGGCAAAAGACATGGGGGCGTGGCACCGTTGATCAGAGATAGTGTCATAGAACCATAGAAACTACAGCACAGAAACAGGCCCTTTGGCCCTTCTTGGCTGTGCCGAACCATTTTCTGCCTAGTCCCACTGACCTGCACACAGACCATATCCCTCCATACACCTCCCATCCATGTATCTGATAGAACATGGCTGCAGAAAAGTATGAAGTCATGGAGGGATTGTCCACAGAGTCTCTGTGTGTGGAAGTTAGGAACAGGAAGAGGTCAATAACTCTACTGGGTGTTTTTTATACACCACCCAATAGTAACAGGGTTGTCGAGGAGCAGATAGGGAGACAGATTCTGGAAAGAAGTAATAATAACAGGGTTGTTGTGGTGGGAGATTTTAATTTCCTAAAAATTGATTGGCATCTCCCTAGAGTTAGAAGTTTAGATGGGGTGGAGTTTGTTAGGTCTGTTCAGGAATGTTTCTTGACACAAGAATGCATGAGGTTGCTTTGGCAGATAATGTGAAGGTAAATTCGAAGGGTTTCTACAAGTATATTAAGAGTAAAAGGATAGTGAGGGACAAAATTGGTCCTCTAGAAGATCAGACTGCTCATCTTTGTGTGGAGCCTCACGAGATGGAGGAGGTCTTAAACAGTTTTTTTGCATCAGGAAACTGGCAGAGTGTTTATGGAAGGAAGGGAAACAAGCAATAGTGTCATGGAACATAAAGAGATTAACGAGGAACAGGTGCTTGCTGCCTTACAGCGAGTAAAGGTAGATAAATCGCCCAGGCCTGACATGATATTTCCTCAGACCTTGAGAGAGATGAGTGTAGAAATTGCAGGGGCCCTGGCAGAAATATTTAAAATGTCCTTAGCCACGGGTGCGGTGCCGGAGGATTGGAGGGTAGCTCATGTAGTTCCATTTTTTAAAAAAGGCTCCAGAAGTAAACCAGGTAATTACAGGCTGGTGAGCCTGACATCAGTAGTAGGTAAATTATTGGAAGGTGTTCTGAGAGAGCAGATATACAAGTATTTGGGCAGCCAAGGGCTGATTAAGGATAGTCAGAATGGCTTTGTGCGTGGTAGATCGTGTTTAATGAATCTTGTAGAGTGTTTCGAGGAGGTTACCAAGAAAGTAGATGGAGGAAAGGCTGTGGATGTTGTCTACATGGATTTTAGTAAGGCCTTTGACAAGGTTCCACAAGGGAGGTTAGTTCAGAAGGTTCAGACACTAGGTATCCATGGAGAGGTTGTAAACTGGATTCAAAATTGGCTGTGTGGGAGAAGACAGAGAGTGGTAGTGGATGATTACTTCTCAGACTGGAGGCCTGTGACTAGTGGTGTGCCTCAGGGATCTGTGCTGGGACCATTGTTGTTTGTTGTCTATATCAATGATCTAGACGATAATGTGAAAAATTGGATCAGCAAGTTTGCTGATGACACTAAGATTGGAGGCGTTGTGGACAGCGAGGAAGGCTTTCAAAGCTTGCAGAGGGATCTGGACTAACTGGAAAAATGGGCCAGAAAATGGCAGATGGAATTTAATGCAGACAAGTGTGAGGTGTTGCATTTTGGAAGGACAAATCAAGGTAGGACATACACAGTAAATGGTAGGGCACTGAGGAGTGAAGAGGAACAAAGGGATCTGGGAGTTCAGAAACGTAATTCCCTGAAAGTGGCGTCACAGGTAGACAGGGTTGTAAAGAAGGCTTTTGGCATCCTGGCATTCATAGATCAAAGTACTGAGTATAGGAGTTGGGATGTTATGGTGAGGTTGTATAAGACATTAATGAGGCCAAATTTGGAGTATTGTGTACAGTTCTGGTCACCTAACTATAGGAAGGATATCAGTAAGATTGAAAGAGCGCAGAGAAGATTTACTAGGATGTACCCGGGTCTTTAGGAGTTGAGTTACAGGGAAAGACTGAACAGGTTAGGACTTTATTCCTTGGAGCGTAGAAGAATGAGGGGAGATTTGATAGAGGTCTACAAAATTATGAGGGATATAGACAGAGTAAATGCGAGTAGGCTCTTTCCACTTACAGATTATGAGAACACTCAGTCCTCATTTATTGCCAATTAGAAATGCATATATGCATTAAGAAATGATACAATGTTTCTCCAGAGTGATATCACAGAAAAACAGGACAAACCAAAGACTAACACTGACAGAACCACATAATTATAACATATAGTTACAGCAGTGCAAAACAATACCATAATTTGATGAAGAACAAACCATGGGCATGGTAAAAAAAAGTCTCAAAGTCCCCGAGTTGATCAATTCCCGGGTCCCCGATAGCAGGCGGCAAAAGAGAGAAACTCCCTGCCATAAACCTCCAAGGTACCGACAACTGCCGATGCCTTGGAAGCAACCAACCACAGCCGACACCGAGTCCGCCCATCCGAAAACTTCGAGCCTCCGACCAGCCCCTCCGATGCAGCCTCCCGAGTGCCATCCTCTGCCAAGCGCCTTCGACCTCTCCCCGGCTGCTGAAACGCGCAAAGCCGAGGATTCGGGCCTTCTGCTCGGGAGATTCCGGTTACCACACAGTAGCAGCGGCAGCGAAGCGGGCATTCCAGAAGTTTCTCCAGATGTTCCTCCATATTCTCATGTCCGTCTCCATCAAATCAGAATTGTGCACGGTCCCCTCCTTGACAGATTACAGATATCATTCACTAGAGAGGCAGCGCGCGCTGCCATCGCGTCGCTATCTTCTCCTCCTCCTCTAAACTTAGATTAGGAGAGATAAATATGAGAGGACATGGCTTTAGGGTGAAAGGGGAAAGGTTTAGGGGGAACATTAGGGGGAACTTCACTCAGAGAGTGGCGGGAGTGTGGAACGAGCTGCCATCTGACATGGTAAATGTGGGCTCACTCTCAAGTTTTAAGAATAATTTTGATAGGTACATGGATGGGAGAGGTCTGGAGGGTTATGGACTGGATAGAGGTCAATGGGACTAACGGAATAATGTTTCGGCACAAACTAGAAGGGCCGAATAGCTTGTTTTCTGTGCTGTAGTGTTCTATGGTTATATAGTTCTAATATGTAGATAAGCCTACAAGAGGAGAGGCTGTACTTAATCTCGTGTTGGGAAATGAACCTGGTCAAATATCAGGTCTCTCAGTAGGAGAGCATTTTTGAGTTAGTGATCACAATTCTATCTCCTTTACCATAGCATTGGAGAAGGATAGAAACAGACAAGTTAGGGAACCGTTTAATTGGAGTAAGGGGAAATATGAGGCTATCAGGCAAGAACACGGAAGCATAAATTGGAAACAGATGTTCTCAGGGAAATGTACGGAAGAAATGTGGCAAATGTTCAGGGGATATTTCTGTAGGGTTCTGCGTAGACACATTCCAATGAGACAGGGAAAGGATGGTAGGGTACAGGAACCGTGGTGTGCAAAGGCTGTTGTAAATCTAGTCAAGAAAAAGAGCTTATGAAAGTTTCAAAAACCTAAGTAATGATAGAGATCGAGAAAATTATAAGGCTAGCAGGAAGGAGCTTAAGAATGAAATTGGGAGAGCCAGAAGGGGCCATGAGAAGGCCTTGGCGGACAGGATTAAGGAAAATCCAAAGGCATTCTACAAGTATGTGAAGAGCAAGAGGATAAGACATGAGAGAATAGGACCAATCAAGTGTGACAGTGGAAAAGTGTGTATGGAACCGGAGGAGATGGCAGAGGTACTGAATGAGAACTTTGCTTCAGTATTCACTGTGGAAAAGGATCTTGACCATTGTAGGGATGACTTACAGCAGACCAAAAAGCTTGAGCATGTAGATATTAAGGAAGAGGATGTGCTGGAAATTATGGAAACCATCAAATTGGATAAGTCACGGGGACCAGACAGGATGTACCCCAGGCTACTGTGGGAAGCGAGGGAGGAGATTGCTGAGTCTCTGGCGATGATCTTTGCATCATCAGTGGGGACAGGAGAGGTTCCGGAGGATTGGAGGGTTGCAGATGTTGTTCCCTTATTCAAGAAAGGGAGTAGAGATAGCCCAGGAAATTATAGACCAGTGAGTCTTACTACAGCGGTTGGTAAGCTGATGGAGAAGATCCTGAGAGGCAGGATTTATGAACATTTGGAGAGGCATAATATGATTTGGAATAGTCAACATGGCTTTGTCAAGGGCAGGTCATGCCTTAAGAACCTGATTGAATTTTTTGAGGATGTGACTAAACACATTGGTGAAGGAACAGCAGTAGATGTAGTGTATACGGATTCCAGCAAAGCATTTGATAAGGTACCCCATCAAATAAGCATTTGATAAGGCTTATTGAGAAAGTAAGGAGGCATGGAATCCAAGGGGACATTGCTTTGTGGATCCAGAACTGTGGTTGTAGACGGGTCATATTCTGCATGGAGGTCGGTGACCAGTGGTGTGCCTCAGGGATCTGTTCTGGGACCCCTTCTCTTTGTGATTTTTATAAATGACCTGGATGAGGAAGTGGAGGGATGGGTTAGTAAATTTGCTGATGACACGAAGGTTGGGGGTGTTGTGGACAGTGTGGAGGGCTGTCAGAGGTTACAGCGGGACATTGATAGGATGCAAAACTGGGCTGAGAAGTGGCAGATGGAGTTCAACCCGGATAAGTGTGAGGTGGTTCATTTTGGTAGGTCAAATATGATGGCAGATTATAGTATTACTGGTAAGTCTCTTGGTAGTGTGGAGGATCAGAGGGATCTTGGGGTCTGAGTCCATTGGACAGTCAAAGCAGCTGCACAGGTTCACTCTGTGGTTAAGAACCATACGGTGCATTGGCTTTCATCAATCGTGGGATTGAGTTTAAGAGCCGAGAGGTAATGTCGCAGCTACATAGGGCCCTGGTCAGACCCCACTTGGAGTACTGTGCTCAGTTCTGGTCGCCTCACTACAGGAAGGACGTGGAAACCATAGAAAGGGTGCAGAGGAGATCTACAAGGATGTTGCCTGGATTGGGGAGCATGGCTTACGAGAATAGATTGAGTGAACTCGGCCTTTTCTCTTTGAGCGACGAAGGATGAGAGATAACCTCATAGAGGTGTACAAGATAGTGAGAGGCATTGATCGTGTGGCTAGTCAGAGATTTTTTCCCAGGGCTGAAATGGCTAGCACGAGAAGGCATAGTTTTAAGGTGCTTGGAAGTAGGTACAGGGGCAAGTTTTTTACGCAGAGAGTGGTGAGTGTGTGTGATGAGTTGCCGGCGGCGTTGGTGGAGGCAGAAACGATAGGGTCTTTTACGAGACTCCTGAATGGATACATGGAGCTTAGAAAAATAGAGGGCAATGGGTAAGCCGAGGTAATTCTAAGGTAAGGACATGTTCAGCACAGACTTTTGGGCCGAAGGGCCGGCATTGTGTTGTAGGTTTTGTACGTATCTATGTTTCTATATAGGCAGAGATGGGGAGATGTGACGTCAGCAGAGACAGAGATGGGGAGATGTGATGTCAGCAGAGACAGAGATGGGGAGATGTGATGTCAGCAGAGACAGAGATGGGGAGATGTGACATCAGCACAGACAGAGATGGGGAGATGTGACGTCAGCACAGACAGAGATGGGGAGATGTGATGTCAGCAGAGACAGAGATGGGGAGATGTGATGTCAGCAGAGACAGAGATGGGGAGATGTGATGTCAGCACAGACAGAGATGGGGAGATGTGACATCAGCAGGGTCAGAGATGGGGAGATGTGATGTTAGCACAGACAGAGATGGGGAGATGTGATGTCAGCAGAGACAGAGACAGGGAGATGTGATGTCAGCAGGGACAGAGATGAGGAGATGTGATGTCAGCAGGGACTGAGGAGGGAGATTTGATAAGCAGAGACAGAGATGGGGAGATGTGACATCAGCACAGACAGAGATGGGGAGATGTGACATCAGCACAGACAGAGATGGGGAGATGTGACATCAGCAGGAAGAGAGATGGGGAGATGTGACATCAGCACAGACATAGATGGGGAGATGTGACGTCAGCAGGGACAGAGATGAGGGAGATGTGATGTCAGCACAGACAGAGATAGGGAGATGTGATGTCAGCAGAGACAGAGATGGGGAGATGTGATGTCAGCAGAGACAGAGATGGGGAGATGTGACCAGCACAGACAGAGATGGGGAGATGTGATGTCAGCACAGACAGAGATGGGGAGATGTGACATCAGCAGGGTCAGAGATGGGGAGATGTGATGTCAGCACAGACAGAGATAGGGAGATGTGATGTCAGCAGAGACAGAGACAGGGAGATGTGATGTCAGCAGGGACAGAGATGAGGAGATGTGATGTCAGCAGGGACAGATGAGGGAGATTTGACGTAAGCAGAGACAGAGATGAGGAGATTGACATCATCAGAGACAGAGATGGGGAGATGTGACATCAGCACAGACAGAGATGGGGAGATGTGACATAATTAGGGACAGGGAGATGTGACATCAGCAGGAACAGAGATGGGGAGATGTGACATCAGCACAGACAGAGATGGGGAGATGTGACATCAGCAGGGACAGAGATGAGGGAGATGTGATGTCAGCACAGACAGAGATAGGGAGATGTGATGTCAGCAGAGGCAGAGATGGGGAAATGTGTCAGCAGGGACAGAGATGAGGAGATGTGATGTCAGCAGGGACAGAGATGCGGAGATGTGACGTCAGCAGGGACAGAGATGGGGAGATGTAACATCAGCACAGACAGAGATGGGGAGATGTGATGTCAGCAGAGACAGAGATGGGGAGATGTGACATCAGCACAGACAGAGATGGGGAGATGTGACATCAGCAGGGACAGAGACGGGGAGATGTGATGTCAGCAGGGACAGAGGTGGGGAGATGTGATGTCAGCAGGGACTGAGATGAGGGAGATTTGACATAAGCAGAGACAGAGATGGGGAGATTGACATCATCAGAGACAGAGATGGGGAGATGTGACATCAGCACAGACAGAGATGAGGGAGATGTGATTTCAGACAGAGATGGAGAGATGTGACATCAGCAGGGACAGAGATGAGGAGATGTGATGTCAGCAGGGACAGAGATGAGGGAGATGTGACATCAGCACACAGAGATGGGGAGATGTGACATCAGCAGGGACAGAGATGGGGAGATGTGACGGGGAGATGTGATGTCAGCAGGGACTGAGATGGGGAGATGTGATGTCAGCAGAGACAGAGATGGGGAGATTGACATCATCAGAGACAGAGATGGGGAGATGTGACATCAGCACAGACAGAGATGGGGAGATGTGATGTCAGCACAGACAGAGATGAGGGAGATGTGATGTTAGCACAGACAGAGATGGGGAGATGTGATGTCAGCAGGGACAGAGATGGGGAGATGTGATGTCAGCAGGGACTGAGATGGGGAGATGTGATGTCAGCAGAGACAGAGATGGGGAGATTGACATCATCAGAGACAGAGATGGGGAGATGTGACGTCAGCAGAGACAGAGACGGGGAGATGTGACGTCAGCAGAGACAGACATGGGGAGGTGACGTCAGCACAGACAGAGATGGGGAGATGTGACGTCAGCACAGACAGAGATGAGGAGTGGAGCCAACAACAGGGACTGAGATAGGGACAGGAGCTAGCAACTGTGACAGAATTGGGGAGAGGAGCCTGCGACAGGGACAGAGTTGGAAGATGTGACGTCAGAGATGGGAGAGTGCCACAAATGGGTGGGTATGGGGAGAGGAGCCAACACCAGGGACTGAGATCAGATGAGGAGCCAGTGACAAGGATAGAGATGGGGAGAGGAGCCAGCAACAGGGACAGAGGTGAGGAGCACAGCCTACAACAGGGTCAGAAAAGGAGAGGGGAGCTGGCAACAGGGACCGAGATGGGAAAACGTGCCGTCAGCAGAGACAGAGATGGGGAAATGTTACTGCAGCAGGGACGGAGAAGGGTACCGATGTCAGCAACAGTGACAGAGAACTGGAAAGGAGCTGGCAGCAGATTCAGAGATGGAGTGTGGAGCCGGTAGCAGGGAAGGGAATAGGGAGTGTTGCCAGATGCAGCTGCTGTGGTTATGCGTTCCGGTTCGCTGTAACCTTGGACATGCTGCAACTTCCCCCAGCGTACCGTGATATGCCTCCGCAGGTTCAGGAAGAATGTTCAGACTGAATCCATAGGCAACCTAGCTGTGGATGAATGCTTGTGAGTCACTGACATAAAATGAGGAGGGACTAGAAGGGTGTTTCATGGACAAAGATACTCCCAAGGTGATGAGATGAACATGAGAGAGAGAGAAAGTATAAAGCAAGGGAAGACACTGACACAAACTGCCTCCACAGCCCATTAGGCACATCAACTTTAGCTACAATGACTTCAAATGTCTAGCTGTTCAGGAGTTGAAAGAATCATTGAATCCGAAAAGTCTGAGAAGACGGACAGTTACATATTCTGCAAAAGCCATTGGACAGAAGGAATCTTGAGGAAACATACTGACCCATCGCACTGACCAATCACACTGTCCAACTGACGGGAACAATCACACTGTCCCATCGCACTGAACAACCGGACAGTCCCATTGACCTGAGCAACCACACTGTCCCATCACCCTGAAGAATCACACTGGCCCATCGACCAGAACAATTACCCTATCTCATCGCACTGCTCAATCACACTGTCCGATCACACCGAATAATCACACTGTCCGATCACACTGAACAATCACACTGTCCGATCACACTGAACAATCACACTGTCCCATCCCACTGAACTATCACACTGTCCGATCGCACTGACCAATCACACTGTCCCATCTCACTGAACAATCACACTGAACAATCAGATAGTCCCATTGACCTGAACAATCACACTGTCCGATCGCACTGCTCAATCAAACTGTCCCATCGCACTGAACAATCACACTGTCCCATCCCACTGAACAATCACACTGTCCGATCTACTGAACTATCACACTGTCCGATCGGACTGACCAATCACACTGTCCCATCACACTGAACAATCACACTTTCCGATCGCACTGAACTATCACACTGTCCGATCGCACTGAACTATCACACTGTCCGATCGCACTGCTCAATCAAACTGTCCCATCGCACTGAACGATCACACTGTCCGATCGCACTGAACTATCACACTGTCCGATCGCACTGAACTATCACACTGTCCGATCGCACTGAACTATCACGCTGTCCCATCGACCAGAACTATCACACTGTCCGATCGCACTGAACTATCACACTGTCCCATTCCACTGAACAATCACACTGCCCCATCGCACTGAACAATCACACTGTCCGATTGCACTGCTCAATCACACTGTCCCATCCCACTGAACTATCACACTGTCTGATCGGACTGACCAATCACACTGTCCTATCCCACTGAACTATCACACTGTCCCAACCCACTGACCAATCACACTGTCCGATCGCACTGAAAAATCACCCTGTGCCATCCCACTGAACTATCACACTGTCCCATCCCACTGAACAATCACACTTTCCGATCGCACTGAACTATCACACTGTCCGATCGGACTGACCAATCACACTGTCCCATCTCACTGAACAATCACACTGAACAATCAGATAGTCCCATTGACCTGAACAACCACACTGTCCCATCACTGGCCCATCGACCAGAACAATCACACTGTCCGATCGCACTGCTCAATCAAACTGTCCCATCGCACTGAACAATCACACTGTCCCATCGCACTGAACAATCACGCTGTCCGATCGCACGGAACAATCACACTGTCCCGTCGCACAGAACAATCACACTATCCCATCGCACTGAACAATCACACTGTCCGATCGCACTGAACAATCACACTGTCCCATCGCACTGAACTATCACACTGTCCCATCGCACTGAACAATCACACTGTCCCATCACCCAGAAGAATCACACTGGCCCATCGACCAGAACTATCACACTGTCCGATCGCACTGAACTATCACACTGTCCGATCGCACTGCTCAATCACACTGTCCCATCGCACTGAACTAGCACACTGTCCGATCGTACTGAACTATCACACTGTCCTATCCCACTGAACAATCACACTGTCCGATCTACTGAACTATCACACTGTCCGATCGAACTGACCAATCACACTGTCCCATCACACTGAACAATCACACTTTCCGATCGCACTGAACTATCACACTGTCCGATCGCACTGAACTATCACACTGTCCGATCGCACTGCTCAATCAAACTGTCCCATCGCACTGAACGATCACACTGTCCGATCGCACTGAACTATCACACTGTCCGATCGCACTGAACTATCACACTGTCCGATCGCACTGAACTATCACGCTGTCCCATCGACCAGAACTATCACACTGTCCGATCGCACAGAACTATCACACTGTCCCATCCCACTGAACAATCACACTGTCTGATCGGACTGACCAATCACACTGTCCTATCCCACTGAACTATCACACTGTCTGATCGGACTGACCAATCACACTGTCCTATCCCACTGAACTATCACACTGTCCCAACCCACTGACCAATCACACTGTCCGATCGCACTGAAAAATCACCCTGTGCCATCCCACTGAACTATCACACTGTCCCATCCCACTGAACTATCACACTTTCCGATCGCACTGAACTATCACACTGTCCGATCGGACTGACCAATCACACTGTCCCATCGCACTGAACAATCACACTGTCTGATCGCACTGAAGAATCACACTGTCCGATCGCACTGAACTATCACACTGTCCGATCGGACTGACCAATCACACTGTCCCATCCCACTGAACAATCACACTGTCCGATCGCACTGCTCAATCACGCTGTCCCATCGCACAGAACAATCACACTGTCCGATCGCACTGAACTATCACACTGTCCGATCGCACTGAACTATCACACTGTCCGATCGCACTGAACTATCACACTGTCCGATCGCACTGAACTATCACACTGTCCGATCGCACTGACCAATCACACTGTCCCATCGCACTGAACAATCACACTGAACAATCAGATAGTCCCATTGACCTGAACAACCACACTGTCCCATCACTGGCCCATCGACCAGAACAATCACACTGTCCGATCGCACTGCTCAATCAAACTGTCCCATCGCACTGAACAATCACACTGTCCCATCGCACTGAACAATCACGCTGTCCGATCGCACGGAACAATCACACTGTCCCGTCGCACAGAACAATCACACTATCCCATCGCACTGAACAATCACACCGTCCGATCGCACTGAACAATCACACTGTCCCATCGCACTGAACTATCACACTGTCCCATCGCACTGAACAATCACACTGTCCCATCACCCTGAAGAATCACACTGGCCCATCGACCAGAACTATCACACTGTCCGATCGCACTGAACTATCACACTGTCCGATCGCACTGAACAATCACACTGTCTCATCGCACTGAACTATTCCACTGTCCGATCGCACTGAACTATCACACTGTCCCATTCCACTGAACAATCACACTGCCCCATCGCACTGAACAATCACACTGTCCCATCGCACTGAACTATCACACTGTCCCATCTCACTGAACAATCACACTGTCCCATCGCACTGAACTATCACACTGTCCGATCGCACTGAACTATCACACTGTCCCATTCCACTGAACAATCACACTGCCCCATCGCACTGAACAATCACACTGTCCCATCGCACTGAACTATCACACTGTCCCATCTCACTGAACAATCACACTGTCCCATCGCACTGAACAATCACACTGAACAATCAGATAGTCCCATTGACCTGAACAACCACACATTCCCATCATTGGCCCATCGACCAGAACAATCACACTGTCCGATCGCACTGAAAAATCACCCTGTGCCATCCCACTGAACAATCACACTGTCCCATCCCACTGAACTATCGCACTGTCCCATCCCACTGCTCAATCACACTGTCCCATCCCACTGAACAATCACACTGTCCGATCGCACCAAATTATCACACTGTCACATCGCAGTAAACAATCACCCTGTCCCATCCCACTGAACAATCACACTGTCCGATTGCACTGACCAATCACACTGTCCCATCCCACTGAACAATCACAATGTCCCATCCCACTGCACTATCACACTGTCCGATCGCACTGAATTATCACACTATCCCATCGCACTGACATATCACACTGTCCCATCGCACTGACCAATCACACTGTCCCATCCCACTGAACAATCACACTGTCCCATCGCACTGAACAATCACGCGGTCCGATCGCACGGAACAATCACACTGTCCCATCGCACTGAACAATCACACTGTCCGATCACAGTAAACAATCACACTGTCCCATCGCACAGAACAATCACACTATCCAATCGCACTGAACAATCACACTGTCCCATCGCACTGAACTATCACACTGTCCCATCTCACTGAACAATCACACTGTCCCATCGCACTGAACTATCACACTGTCCGATCGCACTGAACTATCACACTGTCCCATTCCACTGAACAATCACACTGCCCCATTGCACTGAACAATCACACTGTCCCATCGCACTGAACTATCACACTGTCCCATCTCACTGAACAATCACACTGTCCCATCGCACTGAGCAATCACACTGAACAATCAGATAGTCCCATTGACCTGAACAACCACACTGTCCCATCATTGGCCCATCGACCAGAACAATCACACTGTCCGATCGCACTGACCAATCACACTGTCCCATCCCACTGAACAATCACAATGTCCCATCCCACTGCACTGTCACACTGTCCGATCGCACTGAATTATCACACTATCCCATCGCACTGAACTATCACACTGTCCCATCGCACTGACCAATCACAGTGACCCATCCCACTGAACAATCACACTGTCCCATCGCACTGAACAATCACACTGAACAATCAGATAGTCCCATTGACCTGAACAACCACACTGTCCCATCACCCTGAAGAAACACACTGGCCCATCGACCAGAACAATCACACTGTCCGATCGCACTGCTCAATCAAACTGTCCCATCGCACTGAACAATCTCGCGGTCCGATCGCACGGAACAATCACACTGTCCCATCGCACTGAACAATCACACTGTCCGATCACAGTAAACAATCACACTGTCCGATCACACTGAACAATCACACTGTCCGATCACAGTAAACAATCACACTGTCCCATCGCACAGAACAATCACACTATCCAATCGCACTGAACAATCACACTGTCCCATCGCACTGAACTATCACACTGTCCCATCTCACTGAACAATCACACTGTCCCATCGCACTGAACTATCACACTGTCCGATCGCACTGAACTATCACACTGTCCCATTCCACTGAACAATCACACTGCCCCATTGCACTGAACAATCACACTGTCCCATCGCACTGAACTATCACACTGTCCCATCTCACTGAACAATCACACTGTCCCATCGCACTGAACAATCACACTGAACAATCAGATAGTCCCATTGACCTGAACAACCACACTGTCCCATCATTGGCCCATCGACCAGAACAATCACACTGTCCGATCGCACTGACCAATCACACTGTCCCATCCCACTGAACAATCACAATGTCCCATCCCACTGCACTGTCACACTGTCCGATCGCACTGAATTATCACACTATCCCATCGCACTGAACTATCACACTGTCCCATCGCACTGACCAATCACAGTGACCCATCCCACTGAACAATCACACTGTCCCATCGCACTGAACAATCACACTGAACAATCAGATAGTCCCATTGACCTGAACAACCACACTGTCCCATCACCCTGAAGAATCACACTGGCCCATCGACCAGAACAATCACACTGTCCGATCGCACTGCTCAATCAAACTGTCCCATCGCACTGAACAATCTCGCGGTCCGATCGCACGGAACAATCACACTGTCCCATCGCACTGAACAATCACACTGTCCGATCACAGTAAACAATCACACTGTCCCATCGCACAGAAGAATCACACTATCCAATCGCACTGAACAATCACACTGTCCAATCGCACTGAACAATCACACTGTCCCATCGCACTGAAAAATCACACTGTCGCATCGCACTGAACAATCACACTGTCCGATCACACTGAACAATCACACTGTCCGATCACACTGAACAATCACACTGTCCGATTGCACTGAACAATCACACTGTCCCATCGCACTGAACAATCACACTGTCAGATCGCACTACTCAATCACAATGTCCGATCGCACTTAACAATCACACTGTCCGATCACACTGAACAATCACACTGTCCGATCGCACTGAAAAATCATCCTGTCCCATCCCACTGAACAATCACACTGTCCCATCCCATTGAACTATCACACTGTCCCATCCCACTGAACTATCGCACTGTCCCATCGCACTGAACAATCACACTGTCCGATCACACTGAACATTCACACTGTCCGATTGCACTGAACAATAACACTGTCCCATCGCACTGAACAATCACACTGTCCCATCGCACTGAACTATCACACAGTCCCATCGCACTGAACTATCACACTGTCCCATCGCACTGAACAATCACACTGACTGATCGGACTGAACAATCACACTGTCCCATCCCACTGAACTATCACACAGTCCCATCGCACAGAACAATCACACTATCACATCGCACTCAACAATCACACTGTCCGATCGCACTGAAGAATCACCCTGTCCCATCCCACTGAACAATCACACTGTCCCATCCCACTGAACTATCACACTGTCCCATCCCACTGAACTATCACACTGTCCCATCCCTCTGAACTATCGCACTGTCCCATCGCACTGAACAATCACACTGTCCGATCGCACTGAACAATCACACTGTCCGATCGCACTGCTCAATCAAACTGTCCTATCGCACTGAACAATCACACTGTCCCATCGCACTGAACAATCACACCGAACAATCAGATAGTCCCATTGACCTGAACAACCACACTGTCCCATCACCCTGAAGAATCACACTGGCCCATCGACCAGAACAATCACACTGTCCGATCGCACTGCTCAATCAAACTGTCCCATCCCATTAAACAATCACACTGTCCGATCGCACTGCTCAATCACGCTGTCCCAACGCACTGAACAATCACACTGTCCGATCGCACTGAACTATCACACTGTCCCATCCCACTGAACAATCACACTGTCCCATCGCACTGAACAATCACACTGTCCGATCGCACTGAACAATCACCCTGTCCAATCCCACTGAACAATCACACTGTCCCATCCCACTGAACTATGACACAGTCCGATCGCACTGACCAATCACACTGTCCCATCGCACTGTACAATAACACTGTCCGATCAGACTGAACAATCACACTGTCAGATCGCACTACTCAATCACACTGTCCGATCGCACTTAACAATCACACTGTCTGATCACACTGAACAATCACAGTGTCCGATCGCACAGAACAATGATACTATCCCATCGCACTGAACAATCACACTGTCCCATCGCACTGAACTATCACACTGTCCCATCGCACTGAACTATCACACTGTCCCATCGCACTGAACAATCACACTGACTGATCGGACTGAACAATCACACTGTCCCATCCCACTGAACTATCACACAGTCCCATCGCACAGAACAATCACACTATCACATCGCACTCAACAATCACACTGTCCCATCGCACTGAACTATCACACTGTCCCATCGCACTGAACAATCACACTGACTGATCGCACTGAACAATCACACTGTCCGATCGCACTGCTCAATCAAACTGTCCTATCGCACTGAACAATCACACTGTCCCATCGCACTGAACAATCACACTGAACAATCAGATAGTCCCATTGACCTGAACAACCACACTGTCCCATCACCCTGAAGAATCACACTGGCCCATCGACCAGAACAATCACACTGTCCGATCGCACTGCTCAATCAAACTGTCCCATCCCATTAAACAATCACACTGTCCGATCGCACTGCTCAATCACGCTGTCCCAACGCACTGAACAATCACACTGTCCGATCGCACTGAACTATCACACTGTCCCATCCCACTGAACAATCACACTGTCCCATCGCACTGAACAATCACACTGTCCGATCGCACTGAACAATCACCCTGTCCAATCCCACTGAACAATCACACTGTCCCATCCCACTGAACTATGACACAGTCCGATCGCACTGACCAATCACACTGTCCCATCGCACTGTACAATAACACTGTCCGATCAGACTGAACAATCACACTGTCAGATCGCACTACTCAATCACACTGTCCGATCGCACTTAACAATCACACTGTCTGATCACACTGAACAATCACAGTGTCCGATCGCACAGAACAATGATACTATCCCATCGCACTCAACAATCACACTGTCCGATCGCACTGAAAAATCACCCAGTCCCATCCCACTGAACAATCACACTGTCCCATCCCACTGAACTATCACACTGTCCCATCCCACTGAACTATCACACTGTCCCATCGCACTGAACAATCACACTGTCCGATCCCACTGAACAATCACACTGTCCGATTGCACTGAACAATCACACTGTCCCATCGCACTAAACAATCACACTGTCCCATCGCACTGAACAATCACACTGTCCAATCACACTGAACAATCACACTGTCCCATCGCACTGAACAATCACACTGTCCCATCGCACTGAACAATCACACTGTCCGATCGCACAGAACAATCACAATGTTCGATCATACAGAGCAATCACACTGAACAATCAGATAGTCCCATTGACCTGAACAGCCACACTGTCCCATCACCCTGAAGAATCACACTGGCCCATCGACCAGAACAATCACACAATCCGATCGCACTGCTCAAATAAACTGTCCCATCGCACTGAACAATCACACTGTCCGATCGCACTGAACAATCACACTGTCCCATCGCACTGAAAAATCACACTGTCGCATCGCACTGAACAATCACACTGTCCGATCACACTGAACAATCACACTGTCCGATCACACTGAACAATCACACTGTCCGATTGCACTGAACAATCACACTGTCCCATCGCACTGAACAATCACACTGTCAGATCGCACTACTCAATCACAATGTCCGATCGCACTTAACAATCACACTGTCCGATCACACTGAACAATCACACTGTCCGATCGCACTGAAAAATCATCCTGTCCCATCCCACTGAACAATCACACTGTCCCATCCCATTGAACTATCACACTGTCCCATCCCACTGAACTATCGCACTGTCCCATCGCACTGAACAATCACACTGTCCGATCACACTGAACATTCACACTGTCCGATTGCACTGAACAATAACACTGTCCCATCGCACTGAACAATCACACTGTCCCATCGCACTGAACTATCACACTGTCCCATCGCACTGAACTATCACACTGTCCCATCGCACTGAACTATCACACTGTCCCATCGCACTGAACAATCACACTGACTGATCGGACTGAACAATCACACTGTCCCATCCCACTGAACTATCACACAGTCCCATCGCACAGAACAATCACACTATCACATCGCACTCAACAATCACACTGTCCGATCGCACTGAAAAATCACCCTGTCCCATCCCACTGAACAATCACACTGTCCCATCCCACTGAACTATCACACTGTCCCATCCCACTGAACTATGACACAGTCCGATCGCACTGACCAATCACACTGTCCCATCGCACTGTACAATAACACTGTCCGATCAGACTGAACAATCACACTGTCAGATCGCACTACTCAATCACACTGTCCGATCGCACTTAACAATCACACTGTCTGATCACACTGAACAATCACACTGTCCCATCGCACTGAACTATCACACAGTCCCATCGCACTGAACTATCACACTGTCCCATCGCACTGAACAATCACACTGACTGATCGGACTGAACAATCACACTGTCCCATCCCACTGAACTATCACACAGTCCCATCGCACAGAACAATCACACTATCACATCGCACTCAACAATCACACTGTCCGATCGCACTGAAGAATCACCCTGTCCCATCCCACTGAACAATCACACTGTCCCATCCCACTGAACTATCACACTGTCCCATCCCACTGAACTATCACACTGTCCCATCCCTCTGAACTATCGCACTGTCCCATCGCACTGAACAATCACACTGTCCGATCGCACTGAACAATCACACTGTCCGATCGCACTGCTCAATCAAACTGTCCTATCGCACTGAACAATCACACTGTCCCATCGCACTGAACAATCACACTGAACAATCAGATAGTCCCATTGACCTGAACAACCACACTGTCCCATCACCCTGAAGAATCACACTGGCCCATCGACCAGAACAATCACACTGTCCGATCGCACTGCTCAATCAAACTGTCCCATCCCATTAAACAATCACACTGTCCGATCGCACTGCTCAATCACGCTGTCCCAACGCACTGAACAATCACACTGTCCGATCGCACTGAACTATCACACTGTCCCATCCCACTGAACAATCACACTGTCCCATCGCACTGAACAATCACACTGTCCGATCGCACTGAACAATCACCCTGTCCAATCCCACTGAACAATCACACTGTCCCATCCCACTGAACTATGACACAGTCCGATCGCACTGACCAATCACACTGTCCCATCGCACTGTACAATAACACTGTCCGATCAGACTGAACAATCACACTGTCAGATCGCACTACTCAATCACACTGTCCGATCGCACTTAACAATCACACTGTCTGATCACACTGAACAATCACAGTGTCCGATCGCACAGAACAATGATACTATCCCATCGCACTGAACAATCACACTGTCCCATCGCACTGAACTATCACACTGTCCCATCGCACTGAACTATCACACTGTCCCATCGCACTGAACAATCACACTGACTGATCGGACTGAACAATCACACTGTCCCATCCCACTGAACTATCACACAGTCCCATCGCACAGAACAATCACACTATCACATCGCACTCAACAATCACACTGTCCCATCGCACTGAACTATCACACTGTCCCATCGCACTGAACAATCACACTGACTGATCGCACTGAACAATCACACTGTCCGATCGCACTGCTCAATCAAACTGTCCTATCGCACTGAACAATCACACTGTCCCATCGCACTGAACAATCACACTGAACAATCAGATAGTCCCATTGACCTGAACAACCACACTGTCCCATCACCCTGAAGAATCACACTGGCCCATCGACCAGAACAATCACACTGTCCGATCGCACTGCTCAATCAAACTGTCCCATCCCATTAAACAATCACACTGTCCGATCGCACTGCTCAATCACGCTGTCCCAACGCACTGAACAATCACACTGTCCGATCGCACTGAACTATCACACTGTCCCATCCCACTGAACAATCACACTGTCCCATCGCACTGAACAATCACACTGTCCGATCGCACTGAACAATCACCCTGTCCAATCCCACTGAACAATCACACTGTCCCATCCCACTGAACTATGACACAGTCTGATCGCACTGACCAATCACACTGTCCCATCGCACTGTACAATAACACTGTCCGATCAGACTGAACAATCACACTGTCAGATCGCACTACTCAATCACACTGTCCGATCGCACTTAACAATCACACTGTCTGATCACACTGAACAATCACAGTGTCCGATCGCACAGAACAATGATACTATCCCATCGCACTCAACAATCACACTGTCCGATCGCACTGAAAAATCACCCAGTCCCATCCCACTGAACAATCACACTGTCCCATCCCACTGAACTATCACACTGTCCCATCCCACTGAACTATCACACTGTCCCATCGCACTGAACAATCACACTGTCCGATCCCACTGAACAATCACACTGTCCGATTGCACTGAACAATCACACTGTCCCATCGCACTAAACAATCACACTGTCCCATCGCACTGAACAATCACACTGTCCAATCACACTGAACAATCACACTGTCCCATCGCACTGAACAATCACACTGTCCCATCGCACTGAACAATCACACTGTCCGATCGCACAGAACAATCACAATGTTCGATCATACAGAGCAATCACACTGAACAATCAGATAGTCCCATTGACCTGAACAGCCACACTGTCCCATCACCCTGAAGAATCACACTGGCCCATCGACCAGAACAATCACACAATCCGATCGCACTGCTCAAATAAACTGTCCCATCGCACTGAACAATCACACTGTCCGATCGCACTGAACAATCACACTGTCCCATCGCACTGAAAAATCACACTGTCGCATCGCACTGAACAATCACACTGTCCGATCACACTGAACAATCACACTGTCCGATCACACTGAACAATCACACTGTCCGATTGCACTGAACAATCACACTGTCCCATCGCACTGAACAATCACACTGTCAGATCGCACTACTCAATCACAATGTCCGATCGCACTTAACAATCACACTGTCCGATCACACTGAACAATCACACTGTCCGATCGCACTGAAAAATCATCCTGTCCCATCCCACTGAACAATCACACTGTCCCATCCCATTGAACTATCACACTGTCCCATCCCACTGAACTATCGCACTGTCCCATCGCACTGAACAATCACACTGTCCGATCACACTGAACATTCACACTGTCCGATTGCACTGAACAATAACACTGTCCCATCGCACTGAACAATCACACTGTCCCATCGCACTGAACTATCACACTGTCCCATCGCACTGAACTATCACACTGTCCCATCGCACTGAACAATCACACTGACTGATCGGACTGAACAATCACACTGTCCCATCCCACTGAACTATCACACAGTCCCATCGCACAGAACAATCACACTATCACATCGCACTCAACAATCACACTGTCCGATCGCACTGAAAAATCACCCTGTCCCATCCCACTGAACAATCACACTGTCCCATCCCACTGAACTATCACACTGTCCCATCCCACTGAACTATCACACTGTCCCATCCCACTGAACTATGACACAGTCCGATCGCACTGACCAATCACACTGTCCCATCGCACTGTACAATAACACTGTCCGATCAGACTGAACAATCACACTGTCAGATCGCACTACTCAATCACACTGTCCGATCGCACTTAACAATCACACTGTCTGATCACACTGAACAATCACAGTGTCCGATCGCACAGAACAATGATACTATCCCATCGCACTGAACAATCACACTGTCCCATCGCACTGAACTATCACACTGTCCCATCGCACTGAACTATCACACTGTCCCATCGCACTGAACAATCACACTGACTGATCGGACTGAACAATCACACTGTCCCATCCCACTGAACTATCACACAGTCCCATCGCACAGAACAATCACACTATCACATCGCACTCAACAATCACACTGTCCGATCGCACTGAAAAATCACCCTGTCCCATCCCACTGAACAATCACACTGTCCCATCCCACTGAACTGTCACACTGTCCCATCCCACTGAACTATCACACTGTCCCATCCCTCTGAACTATCGCACTGTCCCATCGCACTGAACAATCACACTGTCCGATCGCACTGAACAATCACACTGTCCGATCGCACTGCTCAATCAAACTGTCCTATCGCACTGAACAATCACACTGTCCCATCGCACTGAACAATCACACTGAACAATCAGATAGTCCCATTGACCTGAACAACCACACTGTCCCATCACCCTGAAGAATCACACTGGCCCATCGACCAGAACAATCACACTGTCCGATCGCACTGCTCAATCAAACTGTCCCATCCCATTAAACAATCACACTGTCCGATCGCACTGCTCAATCACGCTGTCCCAACGCACTGAACAATCACACTGTCCGATCGCACTGAACTATCACACTGTCCCATCCCACTGAACAATCACACTGTCCCATCGCACTGAACAATCACACTGTCCGATCGCACTGAACAATCACCCTGTCCAATCCCACTGAACAATCACACTGTCCCATCCCACTGAACTATGACACAGTCCGATCGCACTGACCAATCACACTGTCCCATCGCACTGTACAATAACACTGTCCGATCAGACTGAACAATCACACTGTCAGATCGCACTACTCAATCACACTGTCCGATCGCACTTAACAATCACACTGTCTGATCACACTGAACAATCACAGTGTCCGATCGCACAGAACAATGATACTATCCCATCGCACTCAACAATCACACTGTCCGATCGCACTGAAAAATCACCCAGTCCCATCCCACTGAACAATCACACTGTCCCATCCCACTGAACTATCACACTGTCCCATCCCACTGAACTATCACACTGTCCCATCGCACTGAACAATCACACTGTCCGATCCCACTGAACAATCACACTGTCCGATTGCACTGAACAATCACACTGTCCCATCGCACTAAACAATCACACTGTCCCATCGCACTGAACAATCACACTGTCCAATCACACTGAACAATCACACTGTCCCATCGCACTGAACAATCACACTGTCCCATCGCACTGAACAATCACACTGTCCGATCGCACAGAACAATCACACTGTTCGATCATACAGAGCAATCACACTGAACAATCAGATAGTCCCATTGACCTGAACAACCACACTGTCCCATCACCCTGAAGAATCACACTGGCCCATCGACCAGAACAATCACACAATCCGATCGCACTGCTCAAATAAACTGTCCCATCGCACTGAACAATCACACTGTCCGATCGCACTGAACAATCACGCTGTCACATCGCAGTAAGCAATCACCTTGTCCCATCCCACTGAACAATCACACAGTCTGATCGCACTGCTCAATCACACTGTCCCATCGCACAGAACAATCACACTATCCCATAGCACTGAACAATCACACTGTCCGATCGGACTGACCAATCACACTGTCCCATCCCACTGAACTATCACACTGTCCCATCCCACTGAACAATCACACTGTCCCATCGCACTGAACAATCACACTGTCCGATCGCACTGAACAATCACCCTGTCCCATCCCACTGAACAATCACACTGCCCCATCCCACCGAACTATGACACAGTCCGATCGCACTGACCAATCACACTGTCCCAGCGCACTGTACAATAACACTGTCCGATCAAACTGAACAATCACACTGTCAGATCGCACTACTCAATCACACTGTCCGATCGCACTTAACAATCACACTGTCCGATCAAACTGAACAATCACACTGTCCGATCGCACAGAACAATGACACTATCCCATCGCACTCAACAATCACACTGTCCGATCGCACTGAAAAATCACCCTGTCCCATCCCACTGAACAATCACACTGTCCCATCCCACTGAACTATCACACTGTCCCATCGCACTGAACAATCACACTGTCCGATCACACTGAACAATCACACTGTCCGATTGCACTGAACAATCACACTGTCCCATCGCACTAAACAATCACACTGTCCCATCGCACTGAACAATCACACTGTCCAATCACACTGAACAATCACACTGTCAAATCGCACTGAACAATCACACTGTCCGATCGCACAGAACAATCACACTGTTCGATCATACAGAGCAATCACACTGAACAATCAGATAGTCCCATTGACCTGAACAACCACACTGTCCCATCACCCTGAAGAATCACACTGGCCCATCGACCAGAACAATCACACTATCCGATCGCACTGCTCAAGCAAACTGTCCCATCGCCCTGAACAATCACACTGTCCGATCGCACTGAACAATCACGCTGTCACATCGCAGTAAACAATCACCTTGTCCCATCCCACTGAACAATCACACTGTCTGATCGCAATGCTCAATCACACTGTCCCATCCCACTGAACAATCACACTATCCCATAGCACTGAACAATCACACTGTCCCATCGCACTGAACAATCACACTGTCCGATCACACTGAACAATCATACTGTCCGATTGCACTGAACAATCACACTGTCCCATCGCACTGAACAATCACACTGTCCCATCCCACTGAACAATCACACTGTCCCATCGCACTGAACAATCACACTGTCCCATCGCACTGAACAATCACACTGAACAATCAGATAGTCCCATTGACCTGAACAACCACACTGTCCCATCACCCTGAAGAATCACACTGGCCCATCGACCAGAACAATCACACTGTCCGATCGCACTGCTCAATCAAACTGTCCCATCGCACTGAACAATCACACTGTCTGATCGCACTGAACAATCACGCTGTCACATCGCAGTAAACAATCACCCTGTCCCATCCCATTCAACAATCACACTGTCCGATCGCACTGCTCAATCACGCTGTCCCATCGCACTGAACAATCACACTGTCCGATCGCACTGAACTATCACACTGTCCCATCCCACAGAACAATCACACTGCCCCATCGCACTGAACTATCACACTGTCCCATCTCACTGAACAAACACACTGTCCCATCGCACTGAACAATCACACTGTCCGATCGCACTGAACAATCACCCTGTCCCATCCCACTGAACTATGACACAGTCCGATCGCACTGACCAATCACACTGTCCCATCGCACTGTACAATAACACTGTCCGATCAGACTGAACAATCACACTGTCAGATCGCACTACTCAATCACACTGGCCGATCGCACTTAACAATCACACTGTCCGATCACACTGAACAATCACACTGTCCGATCGCACAGAACAATGATACTATCCCATCGCACTCAACAATCACACTGTCCGATCGCACTGAAAAATCACCCTGTCCCATCCCACTGAACAATCACACTGTCCCATCCCACTGAACTATCACACTGTCCCATCCCACTGAACTATCACACTGTCCCATCGCACTGAACAATCACACTGTCCGATCACACTGAACAATCACACTGTCCGATTGCACTGAACAATCACACTGTCCGATCACAGTAAACAATCACACTGTCCCATCGCACAGAACAATCACACTATCCAATCGCACTGAACAATCACACTGTCCCATCGCACTGAACTATCACACTGTCCCATCTCACTGAACAATCACACTGTCCCATCGCACTGAACTATCACACTGTCCGATCGCACTGAACTATCACACTGTCCCATTCCACTGAACAATCACACTGCCCCATTGCACTGAACAATCACACTGTCCCATCGCACTGAACTATCACACTGTCCCATCTCACTGAACAATCACACTGTCCCATCGCACTGAACAATCACACTGAACAATCAGATAGTCCCATTGACCTGAACAACCACACTGTCCCATCATTGGCCCATCGACCAGAACAATCACACTGTCCGATCGCACTGACCAATCACACTGTCCCATCCCACTGAACAATCACAATGTCCCATCCCACTGCACTGTCACACTGTCCGATCGCACTGAATTATCACACTATCTCATCGCACTGAACTATCACACTGTCCCATCGCACTGACCAATCACAGTGACCCATCCCACTGAACAATCACACTGTCCCATCGCACTGAACAATCACACTGAACAATCAGATAGTCCCATTGACCTGAACAACCACACTGTCCCATCACCCTGAAGAATCACACTGGCCCATCGACCAGAACAATCACACTGTCCGATCGCACTGCTCAATCAAACTGTCCCATCGCACTGAACAATCTCGCGGTCCGATCGCACGGAACAATCACACTGTCCCATCGCACTGAACAATCACACTGTCCGATCACAGTAAACAATCACACTGTCCCATCGCTAGAAGAATCACACTATCCAATCGCACTGAACAATCACACTGTCCAATCGCACTGAACAATCACACTGTCCCATCGCACTGAAAAATCACACTGTCGCATCGCACTGAACAATCACACTGTCCGATCACACTGAACAATCACACTGTCCGATCACACTGAACAATCACACTGTCCGATTGCACTGAACAATCACACTGTCCCATCGCACTGAACAATCACACTGTCAGATCGCACTACTCAATCACAATGTCCGATCGCACTTGACAATCACACTGTCCGATCACACTGAACAATCTCACTGTCCGATCGCACTGAAAAATCATCCTGTCCCATCCCACTGAACAATCACACTGTCCCATCCCATTGAACTATCACACTGTCCCATCCCACTGAACTATCGCACTGTCCCATCGCACTGAACAATCACACTGTCCGATCACACTGAACATTCACACTGTCCGATTGCACTGAACAATAACACTGTCCCATCGCACTGAACAATCACACTGTCCCATCGCACTGAACTATCACACTGTCCCATCGCACTGAACTATCACACTGTCCCATCGCACTGAACAATCACACTGACTGATCGGACTGAACAATCACACTGTCCCATCCCACTGAACTATCACACAGTCCCATCGCACAGAACAATCACACTATCACATCGCACTCAACAATCACACTGTCCGATCGCACTGAAAAATCACCCTGTCCCATCCCACTGAACAATCACACTGTCCCATCCCACTGAACTATCACACTGTCCCATCCCACTGAACTATCACACTGTCCCATCCCTCTGAACTATCGCACTGTCCCATCGCACTGAACAATCACACTGTCCGATCGCACTGAACAATCACACTGTCCGATCGCACTGCTCAATCAAACTGTCCTATCGCACTGAACAATCACACTGTCCCATCGCACTGAACAATCACACTGAACAATCAGATAGTCCCATTGACCTGAACAACCACACTGTCCCATCACCCTGAAGAATCACACTGGCCCATCGACCAGAACAATCACACTGTCCGATCGCACTGCTCAATCAAACTGTCCCATCCCATTAAACAATCACACTGTCCGATCGCACTGCTCAATCACGCTGTCCCATCGCACTGAACAATCACACTGTCCGATCGCACTGAACTATCACACTGTCCCATCCCACTGAACAATCACACTGTCCCATCGCACTGAACAATCACACTGTCCGATCGCACTGAACAATCACCCTGTCCAATCCCACTGAACAATCACACTGTCCCATCCCACTGAACTATGACACAGTCCGATCGCACTGACCAATCACACTGTCCCATCGCACTGTACAATAACACTGTCCGATCAGACTGAACAATCACACTGTCAGATCGCACTACTCAATCACACTGTCCGATCGCACTTAACAATCACACTGTCTGATCACACTGAACAATCACAGTGTCCGATCGCACAGAACAATGATACTATCCCATCGCACTCAACAATCACACTGTCCGATCGCACTGAAAAATCACCCAGTCCCATCCCACTGAACAATCACACTGTCCCATCCCACTGAACTATCACACTGTCCCATCCCACTGAACTATCACACTGTCCCATCGCACTGAACAATCACACTGTCCGATCCCACTGAACAATCACACTGTCGGATTGCACTGAACAATCACACTGTCCCATCGCACTGAACAATCACACTGAACAATCAGATAGTCCCATTGACCTGAACAACCACACTGTCCCATCACCCTGAAGAATCACACTGGCCCATCGACCAGAACAATCACACTGTCCGATCGCACTGCTCAATCAAACTGTCCCATCCCATTAAACAATCACACTGTCCGATCGCACTGCTCAATCACGCTGTCCCATCGCACTGAACAATCACACTGTCCGATCGCACTGAACTATCACACTGTCCCATCCCACTGAACAATCACACTGTCCCATCGCACTGAACAATCACACTGTCCGATCGCACTGAACAATCACCCTGTCCAATCCCACTGAACAATCACACTGTCCCATCCCACTGAACTATGACACAGTCTGATCGCACTGACCAATCACACTGTCCCATCGCACTGTACAATAACACTGTCCGATCAGACTGAACAATCACACTGTCAGATCGCACTACTCAATCACACTGTCCGATCGCACTTAACAATCACACTGTCTGATCACACTGAACAATCACAGTGTCCGATCGCACAGAACAATGATACTATCCCATCGCACTCAACAATCACACTGTCCGATCGCACTGAAAAATCACCCAGTCCCATCCCACTGAACAATCACACTGTCCCATCCCACTGAACTATCACACTGTCCCATCCCACTGAACTATCACACTGTCCCATCGCACTGAACAATCACACTGTCCGATCCCACTGAACAATCACACTGTCCGATTGCACTGAACAATCACACTGTCCCATCGCACTAAACAATCACACTGTCCCATCGCACTGAACAATCACACTGTCCAATCACACTGAACAATCACACTGTCCCATCGCACTGAACAATCACACTGTCCCATCGCACTGAACAATCACACTGTCCGATCGCACAGAACAATCAAACTGTTCGATCATACAGAGCAATCACACTGAACAATCAGATAGTCCCATTGACCTGAACAACCACACTGTCCCATCACCCTGAAGAATCACACTGGCCCATCGACCAGAACAATCACACAATCCGATCGCACTGCTCAAATAAACTGTCCCATCGCACTGAACAATCACACTGTCCGATCGCACTGAACAATCACGCTGTCACATCGCAGTAAGCAATCACCTTGTCCCATCCCACTGAACAATCACACAGTCTGATCGCACTGCTCAATCACACTGTCCCATCGCACAGAACAATCACACTATCCCATAGCACTGAACAATCACACTGTCCGATCGGACTGACCAATCACACTGTCCCATCCCACTGAACTATCACACTGTCCCATCCCACTGAACAATCACACTGTCCCATCGCACTGAACAATCACACTGTCCGATCGCACTGAACAATCACCCTGTCCCATCCCACTGAACAATCACACTGCCCCATCCCACCGAACTATGACACAGTCCGATCGCAATGACCAATCACACTGTCCCAGCGCACTGTACAATAACACTGTCCGATCAAACTGAACAATCACACTGTCAGATCGCACTACTCAATCACACAGTCCGATCGCACTTAACAATCACACTGTCCGATCAAACTGAACAATCACACTGTCCGATCGCACAGAACAATGACACTATCCCATCGCACTCAATAATCACACTGTCCGATCGCACTGAAAAATCACCCTGTCCCATCCCACTGAACAATCACACTGTCCCATCCCACTGAACTATCACACTGTCCCATCGCACTGAACAATCACACTGTCCGATCACACTGAACAATCACACTGTCCGATTGCACTGAACAATCACACTGTCCCATCGCACTAAACAATCACACTGTCCCATCGCACTGAACAATCACACTGTCCAATCACACTGAACAATCACACTGTCAAATCGCACTGAACAATCACACTGTCCGATCGCACAGAACAATCACACTGTTCGATCATACAGAGCAATCACACTGAACAATCAGATAGTCCCATTGACCTGAACAACCACACTGTCCCATCACCCTGAAGAATCACACTGGCCCATCGACCAGAACAATCACACTATCCGATCGCACTGCTCAAGCAAACTGTCCCATCGCCCTGAACAATCACACTGTCCGATCGCACTGAACAATCACGCTGTCACATCGCAGTAAACAATCACCTTGTCCCATCCCACTGAACAATCACACTGTCTGATCGCAATGCTCAATCACACTGTCCCATCCCACTGAACAATCACACTATTCCATAGCACTGAACAATCACACTGTCCCATCGCACTGAACAATCACACTGTCCGATCACACTGAACAATCACACTGTCCGATTGCACTGAACAATCACACTGTCCCATCGCACTGAACAATCACACTGTCCCATCCCACTGAACAATCACACTGTCCCATCGCACTGAACAATCACACTGTCCCATCGCACTGAACAATCACACTGAACAATCAGATAGTCCCATTGACCTGAACAACCACACTGTCCCATCACCCTGAAGAATCACACTGGCCCATCGACCAGAACAATCACACTGTCCGATCGCACTGCTCAATCAAACTGTCCCATCGCACTGAACAATCACACTGTCTGATCGCACTGAACAATCACGCTGTCACATCGCAGTAAACAATCACCCTGTCCCATCCCATTCAACAATCAGACTGTCCGATCGCACTGCTCAATCACGCAGTCCCATCGCACTGAACAATCACACTGTCCGATCGCACTGAACTATCACACTGTCCCATCCCACAGAACAATCACACTGCCCCATCGCACTGAACTATCACACTGTCCCATCTCACTGAACAAACACACTATCCCATCGCACTGAACAATCACACTCTCCGATCGCACTGAACAATCACCCTGTCCCATCCCACTGAACTATGACACAGTCCGATCGCACTGACCAATCACACTGTCCCATCGCACTGTACAATAACACTGTCCGATCAGACTGAACAATCACACTGTCAGATCGCACTACTCAATCACACTGGCCGATCGCACTTAACAATCACACTGTCCGATCACACTGAACAATCACACTGTCCGATCGCACAGAACAATGATACTATCCTATCGCACTCAACAATCACACTGTCCGATCGCACTGAACTATCACACTGTCCCATCCCACTGAACTATCACACTGTCCCATCGCACTGAACAATCACACTGTCCGATCACACTGAACAATCACACTGTCCGATTGCACTGAACAATCACACTGTCCCATCCAACTAAACAATCATACTGTCCCATCGCACTGAACAATCACACTGTCCAATCACACTGAACAATCACACTGTCCCATCGCACTGAACAATCACACTGTCCAATCACACTGAACAATCACACTGTCCCATCGCACTGAACAATCACACTGTCCGATCGCACAGAACAATCACACTGTCCCATCGCACTGAACAATCACACTGTCCGATCGCACAGAACAATCACACTGTCAAATCGCACTGAACAATCACACTGTCCGATCGCACAGAACAATCACACTGTTCGATCATACAGAGCAATCACACTGAACAATCTGATAGTCCCATTGACCTGAACAACCACACTGTCCCATCACCCTGAAGAATCACACTGGCCCATCGACCAGAACAATCACACTATCCGATCGCACTGCTCAAGCAAACGGTCCCATCGCACTGAACAATCACACTGTCCGATCGCACTGAACAATCACGCTGTCACATCGCAGTAAACAATCACCTTGTCCCATCCCACTGAACAATCACACTGTCTGATCGCACTGCTCAATCACACTGTCCCATCTCACAGAACAATCACTCTATCCCATAGCACTGAACAATCACACTGTCCGATCGGACTGAACAATCACACTGTCCCATCCCACTGAACAATCACACTGTCCGATCGCACTGAACAATCACACTGTCCCATCGCACGGAACAATCATACTATCCCATCTCACTGAACAATCACACTGTCCCATCCCACTGAACAATCACACTGTCTGATCGCACTGCTCAATCACACTGTCCCATCGCACAGAACAATCACACTATCCCATAGCACTGAACAATCACACTGTCCGATCGGACTGACCAATCACACTGTCCCATCCCACTGAACTATCACACTGTCCCATCCCACTGAACAATCACACTGTCCCATCCCACTGAACAATCACACTGTCCCATCGCACTGAACAATCAGACTGTCCGATCGCACTGAACAATCACCCTGTCCCATCCCACTGAACAATCACACTGTCCCATCCCACTGAACAATCACACTGTCCGATCGCACTGAACAATCACACTGTCCCATCGCACGGAACAATCATACTATCCCATCGCACTGAACAATCACTGTCACATCGCAGTAAACAATCACCCTGTCCCATCCCACTGAACAATCACACTGTCCGATCGCACTAAACTATCACACTGTCCCATCGCACTGACCAATCATACTGTCCCATTGCACTGAACAATCACACTGAACAATCAGATAGTCCCATTGACCTGAACAACCACACTGTCCCATCACCCTGAAGAATCACACTGGCCCATCGACCAGAACAATCACACTGACCGATCGCAGTGCTCAATCAAACTGTCCCATCGCACTGAACAATCACACTGTCCCATCGCACTGAACAATCACGCTGTCCGATCGCACGGAACAATCACATTGTCCCATCGCACTGAACAATCACACTGTCTGATCACACTGCTCAATCACACTGTCCCATCGCACAGGACAATCACACTATCCCATAGCACTGAACAATCACACTGTCCTATCGCACTGAACAATCACACTGTCCCATCCCACTGAACTATCACACTGTCCCATCCCACTGAACTATCACACTGTCCCATCGCACAGGACAATCACACTGTTCGATCGTACAGAACAATCACACTGAACAATCAGATAGTCCCATTGACCTGAACAACCACACTGTCCCATCACCCTGAAGAATCACACTGGCCCATCGACCAGAACAATCACAATGTCCGATCGCACTGCTCAATCAAACTGACCCATCGCACTGAACAATCACACTGTCCGATCGCACTGAACAATCACGCTGTCACATCGCGGTAAACAATCACCTTGTCCCATCCCACTGAACAATCACACTGTCCGATCGCACTGCTGAATCACACTGTCCCATCCCACTGAACAATCGCACTGTCCGATCGCACTGAACAATCACACTGTCCCATCTCTCTGAACTATTACACTGTCCCATCCCACTGAACTATCACACTTTCCCATCCCACTGAACAATCACAATGTCCCATCCCACTGCACTATCACACTGTCCGATCGCACTGAACGATCACACTGTCCCATCGCACTGACCAATCACACTGTCCCATCCCACTGAACTATCACACTGTCCCATCGCACTGAACAATCACACTGTCCGATCGCACTGAACAATCACACTGTCCCATCGCACTGAACAATCACACTGTCCAATCACACTGAACAATCAGACTGTCCGATCACACTGAACAATCACACTGTCCCATCGCACTGAACAATCACACTGTCCCATCGCACTGAACAATCACACTGTCCAATTGCACTGAACAATCACACTGTCAGATTGCACTGAACAATCACACTGTCCCATCGCACTGAGCAATCACACTGTCCGATCGCACAGAACAATCACACTGTCCGATCGTACAGAACAATCACACTGAACAATCAGATAGTCCCATTGACCTGAACAACCACACTGTCCCATCACCCTGAAGAATCACACTTGCCCATCGACCAGAACAATCACACTGTCCGATCGCACTGCTCAATCAAACTGTCCCATCGCCCTTAACAATCACACTGTCCTATCGCACTGAACAATCACGCTGTCACATCACAGTAAACAATCACCCTTTCCCATCCCACTGAACAATCAGACTGTCCGATCGCACTGCTCAATCACGCTGTCCCATCGCACAGAACAATCACACTAACCCATAGCACTGAACAATCACACTGTCCGATCGCACTGAACTATCACACTGTCCGAACGGACTGACCAATCACACTGTCCCATCTCACTGAACTATCACACTGTCCCATCCCACTGAACAATCACACTGTCCCATCCCACTGAACAATCACACAGTCCGATCGCACTGAACAATCACACTCTCCGATCGCACTGAACTATCACACAGTCCGATCGGACTGACCAATCACACTGTCCCATCCCACTGAACTATCACACTGTCCCATCCCACTGAACAATCACACTGTCCCATCGCACTGAACAATCACACTGTCCCATCGCACTGAACAATCACACTGTCCAATCACACTGAACAATCACACTGTCAAATCGCACTGAACAATCACACTGTCCCATCGCACTAAACAATCACACTGTCCCATCGCACTGAACAATCACACTGTCCAATCACACTGAACAATCACACTGTCAAATCGCACTGAACAATCACACTGTCCGATCGCACAGAACAATCACACTGTTCGATCATACAGAGCAATCACACTGAACAATCAGATAGTCCCATTGACCTGAACAACCACACTGTCCCATCACCCTGAAGAATCACACTGGCCCATCGACCAGAACAATCAGACTGTCCGATCGCACTGAACAATCACCCTGTCCCATCCCACTGAACAATCACACTGTCCCATCCCACTGAACAATCACACTGTCCGATCGCACTGAACAATCACACTGTCCCATCGCACGGAACAATCATACTATCCCATCGCACTGAACAATCACTGTCACATCGCAGTAAACAATCACCCTGTCCCATCCCACTGAACAATCACACTGTCCGATCGCACTAAACTATCACACTGTCCCATCGCACTGACCAATCATACTGTCCCATTGCACTGAACAATCACACTGAACAATCAGATAGTCCCATTGACCTGAACAACCACACTGTCCCATCACCCTGAAGAATCACACTGGCCCATCGACCAGAACAATCACACTGACCGATCGCAGTGCTCAATCAAACTGTCCCATCGCACTGAACAATCACACTGTCCCATCGCACTGAACAATCACGCTGTCCGATCGCACGGAACAATCACATTGTCCCATCGCACTGAACAATCACACTGTCTGATCACACTGCTCAATCACACTGTCCCATCACACAGAACAATCACACTATCCCATAGCACTGAAAAATCACACTGTCCCATCCCACTGAACAATCACACTGTCCGATCGCACTGAACAATCACACTGTCCCATCGCACGGAACAATCATACTGTCCCATCCTACTGAACAATCACACTGTCCCATCGCACTGAACTATCACACTGTCCGATCGCACTGATCTATCACACTGTCCCATTCCACTGAACAATCACACTGCCCCATCGCACTGAACAATCACACTGTCCCATCGCACTGACCAATCACACTGTCCCATCCCACTGAACTATCACACTGTCCCATCGCACTGAACAATCACACTGTCCGATCGCACTGAACAATCACACTGTCCCATCGCACTGAACAATCACACTGTCCAATCACACTGAACAATCAGACTGTCCGATCACACTGAACAATCACACTGTCCCATCGCACTGAACAATCACACTGTCCCATCGCACTGAACAATCACACTGTCCAATTGCACTGAACAATCACACTGTCAGATTGCACTGAACAATCACACTGTCCCATCGCACTGAGCAATCACACTGTCCGATCGCACAGAACAATCACACTGTCCGATCGTACAGAACAATCACACTGAACAATCAGATAGTCCCATTGACCTGAACAACCACACTGTCCCATCACCCTGAAGAATCACACTTGCCCATCGACCAGAACAATCACACTGTCCGATCGCACTGCTCAATCAAACTGTCCCATCGCCCTTAACAATCACACTGTCCTATCGCACTGAACAATCACGCTGTCACATCACAGTAAACAATCACCCTTTCCCATCCCACTGAACAATCAGACTGTCCGATCGCACTGCTCAATCACGCTGTCCCATCGCACAGAACAATCACACTAACCCATAGCACTGAACAATCACACTGTCCGATCGCACTGAACTATCACACTGTCCGAACGGACTGACCAATCACACTGTCCCATCTCACTGAACTATCACACTGTCCCATCCCACTGAACAATCACACTGTCCCATCCCACTGAACAATCACACAGTCCGATCGCACTGAACAATCACACTCTCCGATCGCACTGAACTATCACACAGTCCGATCGGACTGACCAATCACACTGTCCCATCCCACTGAACTATCACACTGTCCCATCCCACTGAACAATCACACTGTCCCATCGCACTGAACAATCACACTGTCCAATCACACTGAACAATCACACTGTCAAATCGCACTGAACAATCACACTGTCCGATCGCACAGAACAATCACACTGTTCGATCATACAGAGCAATCACACTGAACAATCAGATAGTCCCATTGACCTGAACAACCACACTGTCCCATCACCCTGAAGAATCACACTGGCCCATCGACCAGAACAATCACACTATCCGATCGCACTGCTCAAGCAAACTGTCCCATCGCACTGAACAATCACACTGTCCGATCGCACTGAACAATCACGCTGTCACATCGCAGTAAACAATCACCTTGTCCCATCCCACTGAACAATCACACTGTCTGATCGCACTGCTCAATCACACTGTCCCATCTCACAGAACAATCACTCTATCCCATAGCACTGAACAATCACACTGTCCGATCGGACTGACCAATCACACTGTCCCATCCCACTGAAAAATCACACTGTCCCATCCCACTGAACAATCACACTGTCCGATCGCACTGAACAATCACACTGTCCCATCGCACGGAACAATCATACTGTCCCATCCTACTGAACAATCACACTGTCCCATCGCACTGAACTATCACACTGTCCGATCGCACTGATCTATCACACTGTCCCATTCCACTGAACAATCACACTGCCCCATCGCACTGAACAATCACACTGTCCCATCGCACTGAACTATCACACTGTCCCATCTCACTGAACAATCACACTGTCCCATCGCTCTGAACAATCACACTGAACAATCAGATAGTCCCATTGACCTGAACAACCACACTGTCCCATCATTGGCCCATCGACCAGAACAATCACACTGTCCGATCGCACTGAAAAATCACCCTGTGCCATCCCACTGAACAATCACACTGTCCCATCCCACTGAACTATCGCACTGTCCCATCGCACTGCTCAATCACACTGTCCCATCGCACTGAACAATCACACTGTCCGATCGCACTGCTCAATCACACTGTCCCATCTCACAGAACAATCACACTATCCCATAGCACTGAACAATCACACTGTCCGATCGGACTGACCAATCACACTGTCCCATCCCACTGAACTATCACACTGTCCCATCCCACTGAACTATCACACTGTCCGATCGGACTGACCAATCACACTGTCCCATCCCACTGAACTATCACACTGTCCCATCCCACTGAACAATCACACTGTCCCATCGCACTGAACAATCACACTGTCAAATCGCACTGAACAATCACACTGTCCGATCGCACAGAACAATCACACTGTTCGATCATACAGAGCAATCACACTGAACAATCAGATAGTCCCATTGACCTGAACAACCACACTGTCCCATCACCCTGAAGAATCACACTGGCCCATCGACCAGAACAATCACACTATCCGATCGCACTGCTCAAGCAAACTGTCCCATCGCACTGAACAATCACACTGTCCGATCGCACTGAACAATCACGCTGTCACATCGCAGTAAACAATCACCTTGTCCCATCCCACTGAACAATCACACTGTCTGATCGCACTGCTCAATCACACTGTCCCATCTCACAGAACAATCACTCTATCCCATAGCACTGAACAATCACACTGTCCGATCGGACTGACCAATCACACTGTCCCATCCCACTGAAAAATCACACTGTCCCATCCCACTGAACAATCACACTGTCTGATCGCACTGCTCAATCACACTGTCCCATCTCACAGAACAATCACTCTATCCCATAGCACTGAACAATCACACTGTCCGATCGGACTGACCAATCACACTGTCCCATCCCACTGAAAAATCACACTGTCCCATCCCACTGAACAATCACACTGTCCGATCGCACTGAACAATCACACTGTCCCATCGCACGGAACAATCACACTGTCCCATCGCACTGAACTATCACACTGTCCGATCGCACTGAACTATCACACTGTCCCATTCCACTGAACAATCACACTGTCCCATCCCACTGAACAATCACACAGTCCGATCGCACTGAACAATCACACTCTCCGATCGCACTGAACTATCACACAGTCCGATCGGACTGACCAATCACACTGTCCCATCTCACAGAACAATCACTCTATCCCATAGCACTGAACAATCACACTGTCCGATCGGACTGACCAATCACACTGTCCCATCCCACTGAAAAATCACACTGTCCCATCCCACTGAACAATCACACTGTCCGATCGCACTGAACAATCACACTGTCCGATCGCACTGAACTATCACACTGTCCCATTCCACTGAACAATCACACTGCCCCATCGCACTGAACAATCACACTGTCCCATCGCACTGAACTATCACACTGTCCCATCTCACTGAACAATCACACTGTCCCATCGCTCTGAACAATCACACTGAACAATCAGATAGTCCCATTGACCTGAACAACCACACTGTCCCATCATTGGCCCATCGACCAGAACAATCACACTGTCCGATCGCACTGAAAAATCACCCTGTGCCATCCCACTGAACAATCACACTGTCCCATCCCACTGAACTATCGCACTGTCCCATCGCACTGCTCAATCACACTGTCCCATCGCACTGAACAATCACACTGTCCGATCGCACTGCTCAATCACACTGTCCCATCTCACAGAACAATCACACTATCCCATAGCACTGAACAATCACACTGTCCGATCGGACTGACCAATCACACTGTCCCATCCCACTGAACTATCACACTGTCCCATCCCACTGAACAATCACACTGTCCCATCGCACTGAACAATCACACTGTCAAATCGCACTGAACAATCACACTGTCCGATCGCACAGAACAATCACACTGTTCGATCATACAGAGCAATCACACTGAACAATCAGATAGTCCCATTGACCTGAACAACCACACTGTCCCATCACCCTGAAGAATCACACTGGCCCATCGACCAGAACAATCACACTATCCGATCGCACTGCTCAAGCAAACTGTCCCATCGCACTGAACAATCACACTGTCCGATCGCACTGAACAATCACGCTGTCACATCGCAGTAAACAATCACCTTGTCCCATCCCACTGAACAATCACACTGTCTGATCGCACTGCTCAATCACACTGTCCCATCTCACAGAACAGTCACTCTATCCCATAGCACTGAACAATCACACTGTCCGATCGGACTGACCAATCACACTGTCCCATCCCACTGAAAAATCACACTGTCCCATCCCACTGAACAATCACACTGTCTGATCGCACTGCTCAATCACACTGTCCCATCTCACAGAACAATCACTCTATCCCATAGCACTGAACAATCACACTGTCCGATCGGACTGACCAATCACACTGTCCCATCCCACTGAAAAATCACACTGTCCCATCCCACTGAACAATCACACTGTCCGATCGCACTGAACAATCACACTGTCCCATCGCACGGAACAATCACACTGTCCCATCGCACTGAACTATCACACTGTCCCATTCCACTGAACAATCACACTGTCCCATCCCACTGAACAATCACACAGTCCGATCGCACTGAACAATCACACTCTCCGATCGCACTGAACTATCACACAGTCCGATCGGACTGACCAATCACACTGTCCCATCTCACAGAACAATCACTCTATCCCATAGCACTGAACAATCACACTGTCCGATCGGACTGACCAATCACACTGTCCCATCCCACTGAAAAATCACACTGTCCCATCCCACTGAACAATCACACTGTCCGATCGCACTGAACAATCACACTGTCCGATCGCACTGAACTATCACACTGTCCCATTCCACTGAACAATCACACTGCCCCATCGCACTGAACAATCACACTGTCCCATCGCACTGAACTATCACACTGTCCCATCTCACTGAACAATCACACTGTCCCATCGCTCTGAACAATCACACTGAACAATCAGATAGTCCCATTGACCTGAACAACCACACTGTCCCATCATTGGCCCATCGACCAGAACAATCACACTGTCCGATCGCACTGAAAAATCACCCTGTGCCATCCCACTGAACAATCACACTGTCCCATCCCACTGAACTATCGCACTGTCCCATCGCACTGCTCAATCACACTGTCCCATCGCACTGAACAATCACACTGTCCGATCGCACTGCTCAATCACACTGTCCCATCTCACAGAACAATCACACTATCCCATAGCACTGAACAATCACACTGTCCGATCGGACTGACCAATCACACTGTCCCATCCCACTGAACTATCACACTGTCCCATCCCACTGAACAATCACACTGTCCCATCGCACTGAACAATCACACTGTCCCATCGCACTGAACAATCACACTGTCCAATCACACTGAACAATCACACTGTCAAATCGGACTGAACAATCACACTGTCCCATCGCACTAAACAATCACACTGTCCCATTGCACTGAACAATCACACTGAACAATCAGATAGTCCCATTGACCTGAACAACCACACTGTCCCATCACCCTGAAGAATCACACTGGCCCATCGACCAGAACAATCACACTGTCCGATCGCACTGCTCAATCAAACTGTCCCATCGCACTGAACAATGTCGCGGTCCGATCGCACGGAACAATCACACTGCCCCATCGCACTGAACAATCACACTGTCCGATCACAGTAAACAATCACACTGTCCCATCGCACAGAACAATCACACTATCCAATCGCACTGAACAATCACACTGTCCAATCGCACTGAACAATCACACTGTCCCATCGCACTGAACTATCACACTGTCCCATCGCACTGAACAATCACACTGTCAGATCGCACTACTCAATCACACTGTCCGATCGCACTTAACAATCACACTGTCCGATCACACTGAACAATCACACTGTCCGATCGCACTGAAAAATCACCCTGTCCCATCCCACTGAACAATCACACTGTCCCATCCCATTGAACTATCACACTGTCCCATCCCACTGCACTATCGCACTGTCCCATCGCACTGAACAATCACACTGTCCGATCACACTGAACAATCACACTGTCCGATTGCACTGAACAATAACACTGTCCCATCGCACTGAACAATCACACTGTCCCATCGCACTGAACTATCACACTGTCCCATCGCACTGAACTATCACACTGACCCATCGCACTGAACAATCACACTGACTGATCGGACTGAACAATCACACTGTCCCATGCCACTGAACTATCACACTGTCCCATCGCACAGAACAATCACACTATCACATCGCACTCAACAATCACACTGTCCGATCGCACTGAAAAATCACCCTGTCCCATCCCACTGAACAATCACACTGTCCCATCCCACTGAACTATCACACTGTCCCATCCCACTGAACTATCACACTGTCCCATCCCACTGAACTATCGCACTGTCCCATCGCACTGAACAATCACACTGTCCCATCGCACTGAACAATCACACTGTCCGATCGCACTGAACAATCACGCTGTCACATCGCACTGAATAATCACACTGTCCCATCTCACTGAACAATCACACTGTCCGATCGCACTGCTCAATCACACTGTCCCATCGCACAGAACAATCACACTATCCCATAGCACTGAACAATCACACTGTCCGATCGGACTGACCAATCACACTGTCCCATCCCACTGAACAATCACACTGTCCCATCCCACTGAACAATCACACTGTCCGATTGCACTGAACAATCACACTGTCCCATCGCACTGAACAATCACACTGTCCCATCGTACTGAACAATCACACTGTCCGATCACACTGAACAATCACACTCTCCGATTGCACTGAACAATCACACTGTCCCATCGCACTGAACAATCACACTGTCCAATCACACTGAACAATCAGACTGTCCGATCACACTGAACAATCACACTGTCCCATCGCACTGAACAATCACACTGTCCCATCGCACTGAACAATCACACTGTCCAATTGCACTGAACAATCACACTGTCAGATTGCACTGAACAATCACACTGTCCCATCGCACTGAACAATCACACTGTCCGATCGCACAGAACAATCACACTGTCCGATCGTACAGAATAATCACACTGAACAATCAGATAGTCCCATTGACCTGAACAACCACACTGTCCCATCACCCTGAAGAATCACACTTGCCCATCGACCAGAACAATCACACTGTCCGATCGCACTGCTCAATCAAACTGTCCCATCGCCCTTAACAATCACACTGTCCTATCGCACTAAACAATCACGCTGTCACATCGCAGTAAACAATCACCCTTTCCCATCCCACTGAACAATCAGACTGTCCGATCGCACTGAACTATCACACTGTCCCATCCCACTGAACTATCACGCTGTCCCATCCCACTGAACAATCACACTGTCCCATCCCACTGAACAATCACACAGTCCGATCGCACTGAACTATCACACTCTCCCATCCCACTGAACAATCACACTGTCCCATCGCACTGAACAATCACACTGTCCCATCGCACTGAACAATCACACTGTCCAATCACACTGAACAATCACACTGTCAAATCGGACTGAACAATCACACTGTCCCATCGCACTAAACAATCACACTGTCCCATCGCACTGAACAATCACACTGTCCAATCACACTGAACAATCACACTGTCAAATCGCACTGAACAATCACACTGTCCGATCGCACAGAACAATCACACTGTTCGATCATACAGAGCAATCACACTGAACAATCAGATAGTCCCATTGACCTGAACAACCACACTGTCCCATCACCATGAAGAATCACACTGGCCCATCGACCAGAACAATCACACTATCCGATCGAACTGCTCAAGCAAACTGTCCCATCGCACTGAACAATCACACTGTCCAATCGCACTGAACAATCACGCTGTCACATCGCAGTAAACAATCACCTTGTCCCATCCCACTGAACAATCACACTGTCTGATCGCACTGCTCAATCACACTGTCCCATCTCACAGAACAATCACTCTATCCCATAGCACTGAACAATCACACTGTCCGATCGGACTGACCAATCACACTGTCCCATCCCACTGAACAATCACACTGTCCCATCCCACTGAACAATCACACTGTCCCATCCCACTGAACAATCACACTGTCTGATCGCACTGCTCAATCACACTGTCCCATCTCACAGAACAATCACTCTATCCCATAGCACTGAACAATCACACTGTCCGATCTGGACTGACCAATCACACTGTCCCATCCCACTGAACAATCACACTGTCCCATCCCACTGAACAATCACACTGTCCGATCGCACTGAACAATCACACTGTCCCATCGCACGGAACAATCATACTATCCCATCTCACTGAACAATCACACTGTCCCATCGCACTGAACTATCACACTGTCCGATCGCACTGAACTATCACACAGTCCCATTCCACTGAACAATCACACTGTCCCATCGCACTGAACTATCACACTGTCCGATCGCACTGAACTATCACACTGTCCCATTCCACTGAACAATCACACTGTCCCATCGCACTGAACTATCACACTGTCCCATCTCACTGAACAATCACACTGAACAATCAGATAGTCCCATTGACCTGAACAACCACACTGTCCCATCATTGCCCCATCGACCAGAACAATCACACTGTCCGTTCGCACTGAAAAATCACCCTGTGCCATCCCACTGAACAATCACACTGTCCCATTCAACTGAACTATCGCACTGTCGCATCGCACTGCTCAATCACACTGTCCCATCGCACTGAACAATCACACTGTCCGATCACACTGCTCAATCACACTGTCCCATCTCACAGAACAATCACACTATCCCATAGCACTGAACAATCACACTGTCCCATCACACTGAACTATCACACTGTCCCATCCACTGAACAATCACACTGTCCCATCCCACTGAACAATCACACTGTCCGATCGCACTGAACAATCACACTGTCCCATCGCACGGAACAATCATACTATCCCATCGCACTGAACAATCACTGTCACATCGCAGTAAACAATCACCCTGTCCCATCCCACTGAACAATCACACTGTCCGATCGCACTAAACTATCACACTGTCACATCGCAGTAAACAATCACCCTGTCCCCATCCCACTGAACAATCACACTGTCCGATCGCACTAAACTATCACTCTGTCCGATCGCACTGAACAATCACACTGTCCCATCCCACTGCACTATCACAATGTCCGATCGCACTGAAATATCAGACTGTCCCATCGCACTGACCAATCACACTGTCCCATTGCACTGAACAATCACACTGAACAATCAGATAGTCCCATTGACCTGAACAACCACACTGTCCCATCACCCTGAAGAATCACACTGGCCCATCGACCAGAACAATCACACTGTCCGATCGCACTGCTCAATCAAACTGTCCCATCGCACTGAACAATCTCGCGGTCCGATCGCACGGAACAATCACACTGCCCCATCGCACTGAACAATCACATTGTCCGATCACAGTAAACAATCACACTGTCCCATCGCACAGAACAATCACACTATCCAATCGCACTGAACAATCACACTGTCCAATCGCACTGAACAATCACACTGTCCCATCGCACTGAACTATCACACTGTCCCATCGCACTGAACAATCACACTGTCCCATCGCACTGAACAATCACACTGTCCGATAGCACTGAACAATCTCACTGTCCCATCGCACTGAACAATCACACTGTCCCCATCGCACTGAACAATCACACTGTCAGATCGCACTACTCAATCACACTGTCCGATCGCACTTAACAATCACACTGTCCGATCACACTGAACAATCACACTGTCCGATCGCACTGAAAAATCACCCTGTCCCATCCCACTGAACAATCACACTGTCCCATCCCATTGAACTATCACACTGTCCCATCCCACTGCACTATCGCACTGTCCCATCGCACTGAACAATCACACTGTCCGATCACACTGAACAATCACACTGTCCGATTGCACTGAACAATAACACTGTCCCATCGCACTGAACAATCACACTGTCCCATCGCACTGAACTATCACACTGTCCCATCGCACTGAACTATCACACTGACCCATCGCACTGAACAATCACACTGACTGATCGGACTGAACAATCACACTGTCCCATCCCACTGAACAATCACACTGTCCCATCGCACAGAACAATCACACTATCACATCGCACTCAACAAGCAGACTGTCCGATCGCACTGAAAAATCACCCTGTCCCATCCCTCTGAACAATCACACTGTCCCATCCCACTGAACTATCACACTGTCCCATCGCACAGGACAATCACACTGTTTGATCGTACAGAACAATCACACTGAACAATCATATATTCCCATTGACCTGAACAACCACACTGTCCCATCACCCTGAAGAATCACACTTGCCCATCGACCAGAACAATCACACTGTCCGATCGCACTGCTCAATCAAACTGTCCCATCGCCCTTAACAATCACACTGTCCTATCGCACTAAACAATCACGCTGTCACATCGCAGTAAACAATCACCCTTTCCCATCCCACTGAACAATCAGACTGTCCGATCGCACTGAACTATCACACTGTCCCATCCCACTGAACTATCACGCTGTCCCATCCCACTGAACAATCACACTGTCCCATCCCACTGAACAATCACACAGTCCGATCGCACTGAACTATCACACTCTCCCATCCCACTGAACAATCACACTGTCCCATCGCACTGAACAATCACACTGTCCCATCGCACTGAACAATCACACTGTCCAATCACACTGAACAATCACACTGTCCCATCCCACTGAACTATCGCACTGTCCCATCGCACTGCTCAATCACACTGTCCCATCGCACTGAACAATCACACTGTCCGATCGCACTGCTCAATCACACTGTCCCATCTCACAGAACAATCACACTATCCCATAGCACTGAACAATCACACTGTCCGATCGGACTGACCAATCACACTGTCCCATCCCACTGAACTATCACACTGTCCCATCCCACTGAACAATCACACTGTCCCATCGCACTGAACAATCACACTGTCCCATCGCACTGAACAATCACACTGTCCAATCACACTGAACAATCACACTGTCAAATCGGACTGAACAATCACACTGTCCCATCGCACTAAACAATCACACTGTCCCATTGCACTGAACAATCACACTGAACAATCAGATAGTCCCATTGACCTGAACAACCACACTGTCCCATCACCCTGAAGAATCACACTGGCCCATCGACCAGAACAATCACACTGTCCGATCGCACTGCTCAATCAAACTGTCCCATCGCACTGAACAATGTCGCGGTCCGATCGCACGGAACAATCACACTGCCCCATCGCACTGAACAATCACACTGTCCGATCACAGTAAACAATCACACTGTCCCATCGCACAGAACAATCACACTATCCAATCGCACTGAACAATCACACTGTCCAATCGCACTGAACAATCACACTGTCCCATCGCACTGAACTATCACACTGTCCCATCGCACTGAACAATCACACTGTCAGATCGCACTACTCAATCAAACTGTCCGATCGCACTTAACAATCACACTGTCCGATCACACTGAACAATCACACTGTCCGATCGCACTGAAAAATCACCCTGTCCCATCCCACTGAACAATCACACTGTCCCATCCCATTGAACTATCACACTGTCCCATCCCACTGCACTATCGCACTGTCCCATCGCACTGAACAATCACACTGTCCGATCACACTGAACAATCACACTGTCCGATTGCACTGAACAATAACACTGTCCCATCGCACTGAACAATCACACTGTCCCATCGCACTGAACTATCACACTGTCCCATCGCACTGAACTATCACACTGACCCATCGCACTGAACAATCACACTGACTGATCGGACTGAACAATCACACTGTCCCATGCCACTGAACTATCACACTGTCCCATCGCACAGAACAATCACACTATCACATCGCACTCAACAATCACACTGTCCGATCGCACTGAAAAATCACCCTGTCCCATCCCACTGAACAATCACACTGTCCCATCCCACTGAACTATCACACTGTCCCATCCCACTGAACTATCACACTGTCCCATCCCACTGAACTATCGCACTGTCCCATCGCACTGAACAATCACACTGTCCGATCGCACTGAACAATCACACTGTCCGATCGCACTGCTCAATCAAACTGTCCCATCGCACTGAACAATCACACTGTCCGATCGCACTGAACAATCACGCTGTCACATCGCACTGAATAATCACACTGTCCCATCTCACTGAACAATCACACTGTCCGATCGCACTGCTCAATCACACTGTCCCATCGCACAGAACAATCACACTATCCCATAGCACTGAACAATCACACTGTCCGATCGGACTGACCAATCACACTGTCCCATCCCACTGAACAATCACACTGTCCCATCCCACTGAACAATCACACTGTCCGATTGCACTGAACAATCACACTGTCCCATCGCACTGAACAATCACACTGTCCCATCGTACTGAACAATCACACTGTCCGATCACACTGAACAATCACACTCTCCGATTGCACTGAACAATCACACTGTCCCATCGCACTGAACAATCACACTGTCCAATCACACTGAACAATCACACTGTCCGATCGCACTGAAAAATCACACTGTCCCATCCCACTGAACAATCACACTGTCCCATCCCATTGAACTATCACACTGTCCCATCCCACTGCACTATCGCACTGTCCCATCGCACTGAACAATCACACTGTCCGATCACACTGAACAATCACACTGTCCGATTGCACTGAACAATAACACTGTCCCATCGCACTGAACAATCACACTGTCCCATCGCACTGAACTATCACACTGTCCCATCGCACTGAACTATCACACTGACCCATCGCACTGAACAATCACACTGACTGATCGGACTGAACAATCACACTGTCCCATCCCACTGAACAATCACACTGTCCCATCGCACAGAACAATCACACTATCACATCGCACTCAACAAGCAGACTGTCCGATCGCACTGAAAAATCACCCTGTCCCATCCCTCTGAACAATCACACTGTCCCATCCCACTGAACTATCACACTGTCCCATCGCACAGGACAATCACACTGTTTGATCGTACAGAACAATCACACTGAACAATCATATATTCCCATTGACCTGAACAACCACACTGTCCCATCACCCTGAAGAATCACACTTGCCCATCGACCAGAACAATCACACTGTCCGATCGCACTGCTCAATCAAACTGTCCCATCGCCCTTAACAATCACACTGTCCTATCGCACTAAACAATCACGCTGTCACATCGCAGTAAACAATCACCCTTTCCCATCCCACTGAACAATCAGACTGTCCGATCGCACTGAACTATCACACTGTCCCATCCCACTGAACTATCACGCTGTCCCATCCCACTGAACAATCACACTGTCCCATCCCACTGAACAATCACACAGTCCGATCGCACTGAACTATCACACTCTCCCATCCCACTGAACAATCACACTGTCCCATCGCACTGAACAATCACACTGTCCCATCGCACTGAACAATCACACTGTCCAATCACACTGAACAATCACACTGTCCCATCCCACTGAACTATCGCACTGTCCCATCGCACTGCTCAATCACACTGTCCCATCGCACTGAACAATCACACTGTCCGATCGCACTGCTCAATCACACTGTCCCATCTCACAGAACAATCACACTATCCCATAGCACTGAACAATCACACTGTCCGATCGGACTGACCAATCACACTGTCCCATCCCACTGAACTATCACACTGTCCCATCCCACTGAACAATCACACTGTCCCATCGCACTGAACAATCACACTGTCCCATCGCACTGAACAATCACACTGTCCAATCACACTGAACAATCACACTGTCAAATCGGACTGAACAATCACACTGTCCCATCGCACTAAACAATCACACTGTCCCATTGCACTGAACAATCACACTGAACAATCAGATAGTCCCATTGACCTGAACAACCACACTGTCCCATCACCCTGAAGAATCACACTGGCCCATCGACCAGAACAATCACACTGTCCGATCGCACTGCTCAATCAAACTGTCCCATCGCACTGAACAATGTCGCGGTCCGATCGCACGGAACAATCACACTGCCCCATCGCACTGAACAATCACACTGTCCGATCACAGTAAACAATCACACTGTCCCATCGCACAGAACAATCACACTATCCAATCGCACTGAACAATCACACTGTCCAATCGCACTGAACAATCACACTGTCCCATCGCACTGAACTATCACACTGTCCCATCGCACTGAACAATCACACTGTCAGATCGCACTACTCAATCAAACTGTCCGATCGCACTTAACAATCACACTGTCCGATCACACTGAACAATCACACTGTCCGATCGCACTGAAAAATCACCCTGTCCCATCCCACTGAACAATCACACTGTCCCATCCCATTGAACTATCACACTGTCCCATCCCACTGCACTATCGCACTGTCCCATCGCACTGAACAATCACACTGTCCGATCACACTGAACAATCACACTGTCCGATTGCACTGAACAATAACACTGTCCCATCGCACTGAACAATCACACTGTCCCATCGCACTGAACTATCACACTGTCCCATCGCACTGAACTATCACACTGACCCATCGCACTGAACAATCACACTGACTGATCGGACTGAACAATCACACTGTCCCATGCCACTGAACTATCACACTGTCCCATCGCACAGAACAATCACACTATCACATCGCACTCAACAATCACACTGTCCGATCGCACTGAAAAATCACCCTGTCCCATCCCACTGAACAATCACACTGTCCCATCCCACTGAACTATCACACTGTCCCATCCCACTGAACTATCACACTGTCCCATCCCACTGAACTATCGCACTGTCCCATCGCACTGAACAATCACACTGTCCGATCGCACTGAACAATCACACTGTCCGATCGCACTGCTCAATCAAACTGTCCCATCGCACTGAACAATCACACTGTCCGATCGCACTGAACAATCACGCTGTCACATCGCACTGAATAATCACACTGTCCCATCTCACTGAACAATCACACTGTCCGATCGCACTGCTCAATCACACTGTCCCATCGCACAGAACAATCACACTATCCCATAGCACTGAACAATCACACTGTCCGATCGGACTGACCAATCACACTGTCCCATCCCACTGAACAATCACACTGTCCCATCCCACTGAACAATCACACTGTCCGATTGCACTGAACAATCACACTGTCCCATCGCACTGAACAATCACACTGTCCCATCGTACTGAACAATCACACTGTCCGATCACACTGAACAATCACACTCTCCGATTGCACTGAACAATCACACTGTCCCATCGCACTGAACAATCACACTGTCCAATCACACTGAACAATCAGACTGTCCGATCACACTGAACAATCACACTGTCCCATCGCACTGAACAATCACACTGTCCCATCGCACTGAACAATCACACTGTCCAATTGCACTGAACAATCACACTGTCAGATTGCACTGAACAATCACACTGTCCCATCGCACTGAACAATCACACTGTCCGATCGCACAGAACAATCACACTGTCCGATCGTACAGAATAATCACACTGAACAATCAGATAGTCCCATTGACCTGAACAACCACACTGTCCCATCACCCTGAAGAATCACACTTGCCCATCGACCAGAACAATCACACTGTCCGATCGCACTGCTCAATCAAACTGTCCCATCGCCCTTAACAATCACACTGTCCTATCGCACTAAACAATCACGCTGTCACATCGCAGTAAACAATCACCCTTTCCCATCCCACTGAACAATCAGACTGTCCGATCGCACTGAACTATCACACTGTCCCATCCCACTGAACTATCACGCTGTCCCATCCCACTGAACAATCACACTGTCCCATCCCACTGAACAATCACACAGTCCGATCGCACTGAACTATCACACTCTCCCATCCCACTGAACAATCACACTGTCCCATCGCACTGAACAATCACACTGTCCCATCGCACTGAACAATCACACTGTCCAATCACACTGAACAATCACACTGTCAAATCGGACTGAACAATCACACTGTCCCATCGCACTAAACAATCACACTGTCCCATCGCACTGAACAATCACACTGTCCAATCACACTGAACAATCACACTGTCAAATCGCACTGAACAATCACACTGTCCGATCGCACAGAACAATCACACTGTTCGATCATACAGAGCAATCACACTGAACAATCAGATAGTCCCATTGACCTGAACAACCACACTGTCCCATCACCATGAAGAATCACACTGGCCCATCGACCAGAACAATCACACTATCCGATCGCACTGCTCAAGCAAACTGTCCCATCGCACTGAACAATCACACTGTCCAATCGCACTGAACAATCACGCTGTCACATCGCAGTAAACAATCACCTTGTCCCATCCCACTGAACAATCACACTGTCTGATCGCACTGCTCAATCACACTGTCCCATCTCACAGAACAATCACTCTATCCCATAGCACTGAACAATCACACTGTCCGATCGGACTGACCAATCACACTGTCCCATCCCACTGAACAATCACACTGTCCCATCCCACTGAACAATCACACTGTCCCATCCCACTGAACAATCACACTGTCTGATCGCACTGCTCAATCACACTGTCCCATCTCACAGAACAATCACTCTATCCCATAGCACTGAACAATCACACTGTCCGATCGGACTGACCAATCACACTGTCCCATCCCACTGAACAATCACACTGTCCCATCCCACTGAACAATCACACTGTCCGATCGCACTGAACAATCACACTGTCCCATCGCACGGAACAATCATACTATCCCATCTCACTGAACAATCACACTGTCCCATCGCACTGAACTATCACACTGTCCGATCGCACTGAACTATCACACTGTCCCATTCCACTGAACAATCACACTGTCCCATCGCACTGAACTATCACACTGTCCGATCGCACTGAACTATCACACTGTCCCATTCCACTGAACAATCACACTGTCCCATCGCACTGAACTATCACACTGTCCCATCTCACTGAACAATCACACTGAACAATCAGATAGTCCCATTGACCTGAACAACCACACTGTCCCATCATTGCCCCATCGACCAGAACAATCACACTGTCCGATCGCACTGAAAAATCACCCTGTGCCATCCCACTGAACAATCACACTGTCCCATTCAACTGAACTATCGCACTGTCGCATCGCACTGCTCAATCACACTGTCCCATCGCACTGAACAATCACACTGTCCGATCACACTGCTCAATCACACTGTCCCATCTCACAGAACAATCACACTATCCCATAGCACTGAACAATCACACTGTCCCATCACACTGAACTATCACACTGTCCCATCCCACTGAACAATCACACTGTCCCATCCCACTGAACAATCACACTGTCCGATCGCACTGAACAATCACACTGTCCCATCGCACGGAACAATCATACTATCCCATCGCACTGAACAATCACTGTCACATCGCAGTAAACAATCACCCTGTCCCATCCCACTGAACAATCACACTGTCCGATCGCACTAAACTATCACACTGTCACATCGCAGTAAACAATCACCCTGTCCCATCCCACTGAACAATCACACTGTCCGATCGCACTAAACTATCACTCTGTCCGATCGCACTGAACAATCACACTGTCCCATCCCACTGCACTATCACAATGTCCGATCGCACTGAAATATCAGACTGTCCCATCGCACTGACCAATCACACTGTCCCATTGCACTGAACAATCACACTGAACAATCAGATAGTCCCATTGACCTGAACAACCACACTGTCCCATCACCCTGAAGAATCACACTGGCCCATCGACCAGAACAATCACACTGTCCGATCGCACTGCTCAATCAAACTGTCCCATCGCACTGAACAATCTCGCGGTCCGATCGCACGGAACAATCACACTGCCCCATCGCACTGAACAATCACACTGTCCCATCGCACTGAACAATCACACTATCCAATCGCACTGAACAATCACACTGTCCAATCGCACTGAACAATCACACTGTCCCATCGCACTGAACAATCACACTGTCCGATAGCACTGAACAATCTCACTGTCCCATCGCACTGAACAATCACACTGTCCCATCGCACTGAACAATCACACTGTCCGATAGCACTGAACAATCTCACTGTCCCATCGCACTGAACAATCACACTGTCCCATCGCACTGAACAATCACACTGTCAGATCGCACTACTCAATCACACTGTCCGATCGCACTTAACAATCACACTGTCCGATCACACTGAACAATCACACTGTCCGATCGCACTGAAAAATCACCCTGTCCCATCCCACTGAACAATCACACTGTCCCATCCCATTGAACTATCACACTGTCCCATCCCACTGCACTATCGCACTGTCCCATCGCACTGAACAATCACACTGTCCGATCACACTGAACAATCACACTGTCCGATTGCACTGAACAATAACACTGTCCCATCGCACTGAACAATCACACTGTCCCATCGCACTGAACTATCACACTGTCCCATCGCACTGAACTATCACACTGACCCATCGCACTGAACAATCACACTGACTGATCGGACTGAACAATCACACTGTCCCATCCCACTGAACAATCACACTGTCCCATCGCACAGAACAATCACACTATCACATCGCACTCAACAAGCAGACTGTCCGATCGCACTGAAAAATCACCCTGTCCCATCCCTCTGAACAATCACACTGTCCCATCCCACTGAACTATCACACTGTCCCATCGCACAGGACAATCACACTGTTTGATCGTACAGAACAATCACACTGAACAATCATATATTCCCATTGACCTGAACAACCACACTGTCCCATCACCCTGAAGAATCACACATGCCCATCGACCAGAACAATCACACTGTCCGATCGCACTGCTCAATCAAACTGTCCCATCGCCCTTAACAATCACACTGTCCTATCGCACTAAACAATCACGCTGTCACATCGCAGTAAACAATCACCCTTTCCCATCCCACTGAACAATCAGACTGTCCGATCGCACTGAACTATCACACTGTCCCATCCCACTGAACTATCACGCTGTCCCATCCCACTGAACAATCACACTGTCCCATCCCACTGAACAATCACACAGTCCGATCGCACTGAACTATCACACTCTCCCATCCCACTGAACAATCACACTGTCCCATCGCACTGAACAATCACACTGTCCCATCGCACTGAACAATCACACTGTCCAATCACACTGAACAATCACACTGTCAAATCGGACTGAACAATCACACTGTCCCATCGCACTAAACAATCACACTGTCCCATCGCACTGAACAATCACACTGTCCAATCACACTGAACAATCACACTGTCAAATCGCACTGAACAATCACACTGTCCCATCGCACAGGACAATCACACTGTTCGATCATACAGAGCAATCACACTGAACAATCAGATAGTCCCATTGACCTGAACAACCACACTGTCCCATCACCATGAAGAATCACACTGGCCCATCGACCAGAACAATCACACTATCCGATCGCACTGCTCAAGCAAACTGTCCCATCGCACTGAACAATCACACTGTCCGATCGCACTGAACAGTCACGCTGTCACATCGCAGTAAACAATCACCTTGTCCCATCCCACTGAACAATCACACTGTCTGATCGCACTGCTCAATCACACTGTCCCATCTCACAGAACAATCACTCTATCCCATAGCACTGAACAATCACACTGTCCGATCGGACTGACCAATCACACTGTCCCATCCCACTTAACAATCACACTGTCCCATCCCACTGAACAATCACACTGTCCGATCGCACTGAACAATCACACTGTCCCATCGCACGGAACAATCATACTATCCCATCTCACTGAACAATCACACTGTCCCATCGCACTGAACTATCACACTGTCCGATCGCACTGAACTATCACACTGTCCCATTCCACTGAACAATCACACTGCCCCATCGCACTGAACAATCACACTGTCCCATCTCACTGAACTATCACACTGTCCCATCTCACTGAACAATCACACTGTCCCATCGCACTGAACAATCAGATAGTCCCATTGACCTGAACAACCACACTGTCCCATCATTCGCCCATCGACCAGAACAATCACACTGTCCGATCGCACTGAAAAATCACCCTGTGCCATCCCACTGAACAATCACACTGTCCCATCCAACTGAACTATCGCACTGTCCCATCGCACTGCTCAATCACACTGTCCCATCGCACTGAACAATCACACTGTCCGATCGCACTGCTCAATCACACTGTCCCATCTCACAGAACAATCACACTATCCCATAGCACTGAACAATCACACTGTCCCATCACACTGAACTATCACACTGTCCCATCCCACTGAACAATCACACTGTCCCATCCCACTGAACAATCACACTGTCCGATCGCACTGAACAATCACACTGTCCCATCGCACGGAACAATCATACTATCCCATCGCACTGAACAATCACTGTCACATCGCAGTAAACAATCACCCTGTCCCATCCCACTGAACAATCACACTGTCCGATCGCACTAAACTATCACACTGTCACATTGCAGTAAACAATCACCCTGTCCCATCCCACTGAACAATCACACTGTCCGATCGCACTAAACTATCACTCTGTCCGATCGCACTGAACAATCACACTGTCCCATCCCACTGCACTATCACAATGTCCGATCGCACTGAAATATCAGACTGTCCCATCGCACTGACCAATCACACTGTCCCATTGCACTGAACAATCACACTGAACAATCAGATAGTCCCATTGACCTGAACAACCACACTGTCCCATCACCCTGAAGAATCACACTGGCCCATCGACCAGAACAATCACACTGTCCGATCGCACTGCTCAATCAAACTGTCCCATCGCACTGAACAATCTCGCGGTCCGATCGCACGGAACAATCACACTGCCCCATCGCACTGAACAATCACATTGTCCGATCACAGTAAACAATCACACTGTCCCATCGCACAGAACAATCACACTATCCAATCGCACTGAACAATCACACTGTCCAATCGCACTGAACAATCACACTGTCCCATCGCACTGAACTATCACACTGTCCCATCGCACTGAACAATCACACTGTCCCATCGCACTGAACAATCACACTGTCCGATAGCACTGAACAATCTCACTGTCCCATCGCACTGAACAATCACACTGTCCCATCGCACTGAACAATCACACTGTCAGATCGCACTACTCAATCACACTGTCCGATCGCACTTAACAATCACACTGTCCGATCACACTGAACAATCACACTGACCGATCGCACTGAAAAATCACCCTGTCCCATCCCACTGAACAATCACACTGTCCCATCCCATTGAACTATCACACTGTCCCATCCCACTGCACTATCGCACTGTCCCATCGCACTGAACAATCACACTGTCCGATTGCACTGAACAATAACACTGTCCCATCGCACTGAACAATCACACTGTCCCATCGCACTGAACTATCACACTGTCCCATCGCACTGAACTATCACACTGACCCATCGCACTGAACAATCACACTGACTGATCGGACTGAACAATCACACTGTCCCATCCCACTGAACAATCACACTGTCCCATCGCACAGAACAATCACACTATCACATCGCACTCAACAATCAGACTGTCCGATCGCACTGAAAAATCACCCTGTCCCATCCCACTGAACAATCACACTGTCCCATCCCACTGAACTATCACACTGTCCCATCCCACTGAACTATCACACTGTCCCATCCCACTGAACTATCGCACTGTCCCATCGCACTGAACAATCACACTGTCCGATCGCACTGAACAATCACACTGTCCGATCGCACTGCTCAATCAAACTGTCCCATCGCACTGAACAATCACACTGTCCGATCGCACTGAACAATCACGCTGTCACATCGCACTGAATAATCACACTGTCCCATCTCACTGAACAATCACACTGTCCGATCGCACTGCTCAATCACACTGTCCCATCGCACAGAACAATCACACTATCCCATAGCACTGAACAATCACACTGTCCGATCGGACTGACCAATCACACTGTCCCATCCCACTGAACAATCACACTGTCCCATCCCACTGAACAATCACACTGTCCGATTGCACTGAACAATCACACTGTCCCATCGCACTGAACAATCACACTGTCCCATCGCACTGAACAATCACACTGTCCGATCACACTGAACAATCACACTGTCCGATTGCACTGAACAATCACACTGTCCCATCGCACTGAACAATCACACTGTCCCATCCCACTGAACAATCACACTGTCCCATCGCACTGAACAATCACACTGAACAATCAGATAGTCCCATTGACCTGAACAACCACACTGTCCCATCACCCTGAAGAATCACACTGGCCCATCGACCAGAACAATCACACTGTCCGATCGCACTGCTCAATCAAACTGTCCCATCGCACTGAACAATCACACTGTCTGATCGCACTGAACAATCACGCTGTCACATCGCAGTAAACAATCACCCTGTTCCATCCCATTCAACAATCACACTGTCCGATCGCACTGCTCAATCACGCTGTCCCATCGCACTGAACAATCACACTGTCCGATCGCACTGAACTATCACACTGTCCCATCCCACAGAACAATCACACTGCCCCATCGCACTGAACTATCACACTGTCCCATCTCACTGAACAAACACACTGTCCCATCGCACTGAACAATCACACTGTCCGATCGCACTGAACAATCACCCTGTCCCATCCCACTGAACTATGACACAGTCCGATCGCACTGACCAATCACACTGTCCCATCGCACTGTACAATAACACTGTCCGATCAGACTGAACAATCACACTGTCAGATCGCACTACTCAATCACACTGTCCGATCGCACTTAACAATCACACTGTCCGATCACACTGAACAATCACACTGTCCGATCGGAGAGAACAATGATACTATCCCATCGCACTCAACAATCACACTGTCCGATCGCACTGAAAAATCACCCTGTCCCATCCCACTGAACAATCACACTGTCCCATCCCACTGAACTATCACACTGTCCCATCCCACTGAACTATCACACTGTCCCATCGCACTGAACAATCACACTGTCCGATCACACTGAACAATCACACTGTCCGATTGCACTGAACAATCACACTGTCCCATCGCACTAAACAATCATACTGTCCCATCGCACTGAACAATCACACTGTCCAATCACACTGAACAATCACACTGTCCCATCGCACTGAACAATCACTCTGTCCAATCACACTGAACAATCACACTGTCCCATCGCACTGAACAATCACACTGTCCGATCGCACAGAACAATCACACTGTTCGATCATACAGAGCAATCACACTGAACAATCAGATAGTCCCATTGACCTGAACAACCACACTGTCCCATCACCCTGAAGAATAACACTGGCCCATCGACCAGAACAATCACACTATCCGATCGCACTGCTCAAGCAAACGGTCCCATCGCACTGAACAATCACACTGACCGATCGCACTGAACAATCACGCTGTCACATCGCAGTAAACAATCACCTTGTCCCATCCCACTGAACAATCACACTGTCTGATCGCACTGCTCAATCACACTGTCCCATCGCACAGAACAATCACACTATCCCATAGCACTGAACAATCACACTGTCCGATCGGACTGACCAATCACCCTGTCCCATCCCACTGAACAATCACACTGTCCCATCCCATTGAACTATCACACTGTCCCATCTCACTGAACAATCACACTGTCCCATCCCACTGAACAATCACACTGTCCGATCGCACTGAACAATCACACTGTCCCATCGCACGGAACAATCATACTATCCCATCTCACTGAACAATCACACTGTCCATCGCACTGAACTATCACACTGTCCGATCGCACTGAACTATCACACTGTCCCATTCCACTGAACAATCACACTGCCCCATCGCACTGAACAATCACACTGTCCCATCGCACTGAACTATCACACTGTCCCATCTCACTGAACAATCACACTGTCCCATCGCACTGAACAATCACACTGAACAATCAGATAGTCCCATTGACCTGAACAACCACACTGTCCCATCATTGGCCCATCGACCAGAACAATCACACTGTCCGATCGCACTGAAAAATCACCCTGTGCCATCCCACTGAACAATCACACTGTCAAATCGCACTGAACAATCACACTGTCCCATCGCACAGGACAATCACACTGTTCGATCATACAGAGCAATCACACTGAACAATCAGATAGTCCCATTGACCTGAACAACCACACTGTCCCATCACCATGAAGAATCACACTGGCCCATCGACCAGAACAATCACACTATCCGATCGCACTGCTCAAGCAAACTGTCCCATCGCACTGAACAATCACACTGTCCGATCGCACTGAACAGTCACGCTGTCACATCGCAGTAAACAATCACCTTGTCCCATCCCACTGAACAATCACACTGTCTGATCGCACTGCTCAATCACACTGTCCCATCTCACAGAACAATCACTCTATCCCATAGCACTGAACAATCACACTGTCCGATCGGACTGACCAATCACACTGTCCCATCCCACTTAACAATCACACTGTCCCATCCCACTGAACAATCACACTGTCCGATCGCACTGAACAATCACACTGTCCCATCGCACGGAACAATCATACTATCCCATCTCACTGAACAATCACACTGTCCCATCGCACTGAACTATCACACTGTCCGATCGCACTGAACTATCACACTGTCCCATTCCACTGAACAATCACACTGCCCCATCGCACTGAACAATCACACTGTCCATCTCACTGAACTATCACACTGTCCCATCTCACTGAACAATCACACTGTCCCATCGCACTGAACAATCAGATAGTCCCATTGACCTGAACAACCACACTGTCCCATCATTCGCCCATCGACCAGAACAATCACACTGTCCGATCGCACTGAAAAATCACCCTGTGCCATCCCACTGAACAATCACACTGTCCCATCCAACTGAACTATCGCACTGTCCCATCGCACTGCTCAATCACACTGTCCCATCGCACTGAACAATCACACTGTCCGATCGCACTGCTCAATCACACTGTCCCATCTCACAGAACAATCACACTATCCCATAGCACTGAACAATCACACTGTCCCATCACACTGAACTATCACACTGTCCCATCCCACTGAACAATCACACTGTCCCATCCCACTGAACAATCACACTGTCCGATCGCACTGAACAATCACACTGTCCCATCGCACGGAACAATCATACTATCCCATCGCACTGAACAATCACTGTCACATCGCAGTAAACAATCACCCTGTCCCATCCCACTGAACAATCACACTGTCCGATCGCACTAAACTATCACACTGTCACATTGCAGTAAACAATCACCCTGTCCCATCCCACTGAACAATCACACTGTCCGATCGCACTAAACTATCACTCTGTCCGATCGCACTGAACAATCACACTGTCCCATCCCACTGCACTATCACAATGTCCGATCGCACTGAAATATCAGACTGTCCCATCGCACTGACCAATCACACTGTCCCATTGCACTGAACAATCACACTGAACAATCAGATAGTCCCATTGACCTGAACAACCACACTGTCCCATCACCCTGAAGAATCACACTGGCCCATCGACCAGAACAATCACACTGTCCGATCGCACTGCTCAATCAAACTGTCCCATCGCACTGAACAATCTCGCGGTCCGATCGCACGGAACAATCACACTGCCCCATCGCACTGAACAATCACATTGTCCGATCACAGTAAACAATCACACTGTCCCATCGCACAGAACAATCACACTATCCAATCGCACTGAACAATCACACTGTCCAATCGCACTGAACAATCACACTGTCCCATCGCACTGAACTATCACACTGTCCCATCGCACTGAACAATCACACTGTCCCATCGCACTGAACAATCACACTGTCCGATAGCACTGAACAATCTCACTGTCCCATCGCACTGAACAATCACACTGTCCCATCGCACTGAACAATCACACTGTCAGATCGCACTACTCAATCACACTGTCCGATCGCACTTAACAATCACACTGTCCGATCACACTGAACAATCACACTGACCGATCGCACTGAAAAATCACCCTGTCCATCCCACTGAACAATCACACTGTCCCATCCCATTGAACTATCACACTGTCCCATCCCACTGCACTATCGCACTGTCCCATCGCACTGAACAATCACACTGTCCGATTGCACTGAACAATAACACTGTCCCATCGCACTGAACAATCACACTGTCCCATCGCACTGAACTATCACACTGTCCCATCGCACTGAACTATCACACTGACCATCGCACTGAACAATCACACTGACTGATCGGACTGAAACAATCACACTGTCCCATCCCACTGAACAATCACACTGTCCCATCGCACAGAACAATCACACTATCACATCGCACTCAACAATCAGACTGTCCGATCGCACTGAAAAATCACCCTGTCCCATCCCACTGAACAATCACACTGTCCCATCCCACTGAACTATCACACTGTCCCATCCCACTGAACTATCACACTGTCCCATCCCACTGAACTATCGCACTGTCCCATCGCACTGAACAATCACACTGTCCGATCGCACTGAACAATCACACTGTCCGATCGCACTGCTCAATCAAACTGTCCCATCGCACTGAACAATCACACTGTCCGATCGCACTGAACAATCACGCTGTCACATCGCACTGAATAATCACACTGTCCCATCTCACTGAACAATCACACTGTCCGATCGCACTGCTCAATCACACTGTCCCATCGCACAGAACAATCACACTATCCCATAGCACTGAACAATCACACTGTCCGATCGGACTGACCAATCACACTGTCCCATCCCACTGAACAATCACACTGTCCCATCCCACTGAACAATCACACTGTCCGATTGCACTGAACAATCACACTGTCCCATCGCACTGAACAATCACACTGTCCCATCGCACTGAACAATCACACTGTCCGATCACACTGAACAATCACACTGTCCGATTGCACTGAACAATCACACTGTCCCATCGCACTGAACAATCACACTGTCCCATCCCACTGAACAATCACACTGTCCCATCGCACTGAACAATCACACTGAACAATCAGATAGTCCCATTGACCTGAACAACCACACTGTCCCATCACCCTGAAGAATCACACTGGGCCCATCGACCAGAACAATCACACTGTCCGATCGCACTGCTCAATCAAACTGTCCCATCGCACTGAACAATCACACTGTCTGATCGCACTGAACAATCACGCTGTCACATCGCAGTAAACAATCACCCTGTTCCATCCCATTCAACAATCACACTGTCCGATCGCACTGCTCAATCACGCTGTCCCATCGCACTGAACAATCACACTGTCCGATCGCACTGAACTATCACACTGTCCCATCCCACAGAACAATCACACTGCCCCATCGCACTGAACTATCACACTGTCCCATCTCACTGAACAAACACACTGTCCCATCGCACTGAACAATCACACTGTCCGATCGCACTGAACAATCACCCTGTCCATCCCACTGAACTATGACACAGTCCGATCGCACTGACCAATCACACTGTCCCATCGCACTGTACAATAACACTGTCCGATCAGACTGAACAATCACACTGTCAGATCGCACTACTCAATCACACTGTCCGATCGCACTTACCAATCACACAGTCGATCACACTGAACAATCCACTGTCCAACCCTTCCTGCAACCCCTCCCACCCAACACACCATACACCCCACCACCCCCCTCACCCCCAACCCCCACACTCACACCCACCCACTCCCCCCCCACCCCATACCACACCCATCCACCCCCCACACCCCAACACTCATCCCCCCCACCCCCATACCCACCCATCCCCAACCCCATACCCCACTCCCATCCCCCACCCCCATACACACCCCCCTCCCCCCACCCCCCATACTCACCCATCCCCCACCCCCCTACCACTCCCATCCCCCCCACCCCCATACCCCCTCAACCCCCACCCCCCCCATACCCACTCCCCATCCCCACCATACCTCTCACCCCCCCCCTCACAACCACACCACCATCCCCCCCCACAACACAACAATACCAACCCCCCCCAAACCACCAACCACCACCCAACCCCCACCCCCAACCACCCCCCCCACCCCCCAACATCTCCCCCCAACCCCCCTCCCCCTCCCCCACCCCACACACCAACCACCCCTACCCACTCAACCCCCACACCACCCCCTCACTCCAACCCACCCTCAACCAACCACAAAACCCCCAACCATAATAATCATAATCTCTCTCTCACACAAACCCAACCAAATAATATAATAACTCTCAACAAAAACCACCAAAATAATAATAATCTCTCTCACACACAAAACCAACCACCCTAATACTAATAATACTCACTCTCACAACCAAAAACCCCCAACTAAATAAATAATCTCTACTCATATCCCCCCTTATCAATAACCTATCCATTACCCCTATATCAATAACCCCCCCCCCCCTATCTCAT